>NW_006205599.1:349715-364836 GCF_000334495.1 Tupaia belangeri chinensis
AAAAAAAAAGTGAGAAATCACTCCCCGGGAGGGATGGCCATGCTGCAATAGTTTTTTCTTCCATTCTTCTCCTGGAATTTTGAGTATGCACATGCACCCAGTGTGGTTTTCAAGCTGTCAGGTCTGAGACTCTAACCACAGCTGACCTTGTGAGAGTCCTGTACTTTCACTACCACACCACCTGCTTTCTTTAATCTTGCCTAATTTTTAAAAATAATTATTTTTTATTTAATTTTATTTATTTTAATTTTATGAAAGAGAGAGAGAGAAAGTGAGAAAGCAAGTCACCAGGTCCGGGACTCAAACCATGGTCGGCCATGAGGAAGGTCAGCAACCCTAACCATCACACCACCTGCTATCCCTAATCTTGCCTATTTTTTAAATTAAAGACGACACTGTGTGTAATACAGCCATCTCCATCCAGCTCACAGGACCTCGGAAGGAGTACATTCACTAATGAAAGGCGGCCAGGTGCAATCTGAGGAGCAAGATTTGATTTCCTCTATTTCTGTAGGACCATTTGCACAGGTGCTGAAGGGTAACAGTGCCAAAGAGACCATGGGTCTTCTAACGCCCCAGAAGCCTCAGGCCCATGTTTGCATAAACAGTCTCAATTGTAGGCCTCATCAGTTTGAGGCCTGGTGCAGATCGTTTCGAACCTCTCACTCTGCCCATGACTGGACACTCCTTGGTTGGGGTGGCAAACAGCAGAACGTCCCCATTCATGTAAATAAGGTGACTATGGGCTAGCAGGTGGGTGGTGGTTAAAGCACTGGATCCTACATGGCCATAGTTAGAGTCCAGGACCTGGCAGCTGAAAAACACACCGGATGCATGCACACGCATGCCCAAAAATCCAAAGAAGGAAAGTGGAGGAGAAGAGACTTTGGCATGGCCATTCCTCTTGGGGAATGATTTTTCACTTTCCTTCTCTGTCACTCTCTGGTGAGTGCATGTGTCTATAGAAAAATCTAAAAATTAAAAAAATAAAGGTGACTTCATATATCTGAGTGCTATGGTAGTGGGAGTCCTCTCATTTCTCAGACTAGAAAAGCGAGGCTTCGAGAGGGCCCGAGGAGTAATGGTGTGAAAAGGAAGGGGCTGGGAGTGGCAGGGGAGTTGGGTTTCAGAAAGCGGAAGTCAGCTTTTTTTTGGTTGCTGTTGTTGTTGTTATTTATTTATTGTTGCCATAGGGTATATATGCTTACCAGAGAGAGACACAGAAACAGAGAGGGATCATGAGAAATCACATCCCCTCAAGGGGGTGGCCATACTACAATCTCTTCTCTTCCATTCTCCTCTCAGGATTATGGGCACACATGCACACATGTTTGGCATGATGTCCCAGCTGTCAGGTCCGGGGCTCGAACCACAGGCAGCCACGTGGGAGTCCAGTGCCTTATCTTTCATGCCACCTACTGGCCCCAGAAGTCAGCTGTTTTAAAATATGGATTAGGGGGACCAGCAGGCGGCATGGTGGGTAAGGCGCTGGACACTCCCATATGGTCAACCACAGTTTGAGTCTCAGACCTGGTGGCTTGCTTTCTCACTTTCTCTCCCTCTCTCTCTCTCTGGTCAAATTAAAATAAATGAATAAATAAAATTAAATTAATAATTATAAAATATATGGATTAGACACAGATACTCCAGGTGCTTTGAAACAAGTTTCCTGAAGCACTCAATAATCTGCATTTCTTTCCACAACTCTCTAAGAAAACCATCTCTTCTGGTTTAGCAAGAATCATAAAAAAAAAAAAAAATTGTCACCCTAACCCTTCTTAATCCCTCATCGTTTGAGGAACAACAGAGAAAACACACCTGACAAAGGCGCTGGGCTAAGGCCACAGTTCCTCTTCTCCTTGTGAAGAGTGAGAGGGAAATCTCATCTCTGTCTCCACTCCTCCTTCAAGTCTAGAGAGGGAGATCACCCTTCACCCCTAACTTGAGTTTCTTGGGAACCCATGGAGCTGCCAGTGGGAAGATGGCCTCTCACATGAAAGTCACTGGGGCTGCACATCTGAGGCTGCTGTTCCTATTCTGCCTCGGTCCTCCTGGTCTCCACCCAGTGCTCGCTTTTTATTTTAGAGATTTTTGCTATAGGATGTGTGAGCTTGCGGGAGAGATAGAAAGACAGAAAGCAAGAAAACAAGCCCCAGTGGGGATGGCCATGCCACAATCCCTTCTCTTCCATTCTTTTCTTGGGATTTTGGATCCCACGTACACACACCTGGTGTGATTTTCAAGCCACCAGGTTCAGGACCCTTAACTGTGCAGTTGGCTATGTGGAATCCAGCCACCTTAACCTCCATGCCACCTGCTTTCTCGAATATTACAAATCTTAAGCCAATTTCATGGACTAGTGGTAATGAGCTGTTCAGGAGAAGCTAGATTCCACCATGGCAACTACAATTAAAATCTCCAGCCCAGTCAGCCCAAAGCACGCCAGGCACCTGGACAAATGTGTGCAATTCAATAGGCTGAGGACTGAGGCGATGGGACTATGGCATGCCCAGACCTTGTGGAGGGTGCTCACCTCTCTCTCTCGTGCACACACGTTCTATCGTGAATAAGTAAAAAATAATATTAAAAATTAAAAATTAAAAAAAATTGCAGGCTAATTGTGACCAAATAATAATTGGAAGTTTTTTTGTTTTGTTTTGTTTTTAAAGGAATTAAGAAAGAAAGGAAGGAAGAAAGAGAAAGAAAATAGGGGCCAGCAGGTGACGTGGTGGTTGAGACGCTGGACTCCTACATGGTTGACCTCACTCGAGTACTAGACCTGGAGGCTTGAAAATCACACTGGGTGCACGTGTGTGTGAAATCCCAAGAGAAGCGTGCAGAAGGAATTATGGCATGGCCATCCCGCTGGGTGGTGATTTCTTACTTTCCTTTTCATCAACAGGTGGCATGGTGCTTAAGGTGCTGGACTTCTACATGGCTATGATTTGATCCCCAGACCTGGTGGCTTGAAAGATGCCGGGCCCATGTGTGAACATGCCCAAAACACAGAGCGGAGAATAGAGAAACGGTTGTGGTGTGACCCCTGTGGGGCGATTTTTCATTTCTCTCTCTCTCTCTCTCCCCCTCCTCCATCTCTCTCTCTCTCTTGTTTTCGAATGAGCCTTCTCCAAGTAGTGTTCTCTACAGAGAATTTCAACAATAAAAACGGACTAATTTCAAGCAATAACATCTAGCAGATATGTTCCTATGTTGAAATTTAGAATCACATGTTGCTCTTCTATTTATTTTTGCAAGACCCCAACCGTGCACTGATTTTGCAGTGGCAAAGGTAGGATTGGGAAAACTGCTAACACATGTATTCACCTTCTTTTCCTTTTCACCTTTTTGAAGCTGAGCTTATTTTATAGGAGAGAACTTAAACAACAAGCAGAAAGACAGTCCATTGTGAAGAGCTTTCATATCCCAAATTGAATAAATGCAAATTGTTTTCCATCAGTTAATAATAGATATAGAATAGATACATTAGATATGTTGTAGCGCTTATCTATATAAAATAAAGTGATACCTCAACTGTTCCTTTCTTTTATTTTTAATTGCCAGAGGGCAGGTGCACTCACCAGAAAGAGAGAGGAAGGGAGAAGGAGAAAGCCCAGTGAGGTGTGGTCATGCCACAATCCCTTCTCCTCTATTTCTCCATCTTATTGAGATTTGGGGCAAGCACACACATACACGCCCAGTGTGGTTTTCAAACTGTTGGGGTTGGGATTTGAACCACAGTCAGCCATGTGGGATCTAGCTCCCTTACCCACTGGGAAACCAGGCCAATTGTTTCATTTTGACAGTACTATACCTTACTAATTAGAATACTATCAAATGACAATCACAGTATGAAAAAGTGCATTGGCAACAGGGGAATGACGGCATCCTAATTACCTTTATCTTACCACCACCTCTTCTTTTTTTTTTTTTTTTTAAGTTTTTTGCCTTAGGGTACATGCACTTACTAAAGAGAGTCAGAGACAATCAGAGGGAAAGTGAGAAATTACCACCCTCAGGGGGGATAGTCAGCTGTAATCTCTTCTCTATTCTGCTCCTCCATTCTCCTCCCAGGGTTTTAGGCTTGCAGGCCCAATATAATTTTCAAACCTACTGATGTGATTTTCGAGATCCAGGACTTGAACCATGGTTAGCCATGTAGGAGTCCAGTGCCTTAACTACTACACCACCTGTTGCCCCCTTACCTCCACATGTAATCTAGAGTTTTCTCAAATGGCAATGTCACTTTTAGATTAAATAGCAAATTGTCTAAATCTGTCGCTGGCAGAGGCTTTAGTTTCATTCCAGAAAAATGAATGAAATCATGGAACTGGTCATTTTATTTCATGTGAAAGTCTAGAAAAATTCCAATATGTAACAGTTCCTTAATTCGGCATTCATTAAGTGTCCATGCCTCTTCTACAAGGACGGAGGTCTCCACCCTGGAACCACGAAGGGCTGCATTTCTCATCCGCACTCCCTGCTCTATAAGAGGTTCCACCCTCTCAGCTCTGGCTGTGGATGGCATTGGGGTGCAGGGCTCCTCGGCTTCCAAGCCTGACTTGGATCTGCCAGTCTCTCCCCACTGGGGAAAGGGCCTGGCCCCCTACAGCATCCTAAAATACCAGCTTCTTTCTCTCACCTTCCTTCATTCTCTCAGCTCCTCTGTCTTCTTCCATCAACCTTCATTCACTCACCAACAAAGCATTTATCGAGCACCCCAGAAGCCCACAGTGCAGGGCCGCCCAGCAGGCATCAACAGAGAGAGGCAGGCCGATGTCCCAGAGGATAAGGATAATGTAAGGTCTTTGCGGAGGAGCCCCAGGTGCTCTAGAGGGAAGGAGGGCTGGGCTAGGCTCCTTCCTGAGGAGAGGGCTGTCAGAGGGACCTGAGGAACAGCAGCAATGAACCGACTGAAAGGCAGGCAAGGTGGTCTAGGCCAAGGAAGGGGGATTTGCCAAGACCCTCAAGGGATAAAAAGTATTAATTGTCTTTTCTTTTTCCTTCTTTTTTCCCCCCTTTCTTTCTTTCTCACTCTCTTCCTTCCTCTTTTCCTCTCTCTCTCTTTTTAAAATTTTGCTAGAGAGGTACCAGCAGGTGGCAGCGCCGTGGTGCTGGACTCCTATGTGGTGGACCACGATTTGAGTCCCAGACCTGGAGGGTTGAAACTCATGCCAGGTGCATGTGTGTGTGCCCAAAATCCCAAGAGGAGAATGGAGGAGAAAGGACTGAAGTGTGGTCTCCCCCGCCCCACATGAGTTTTCACTCTATTTCTCAGGCAAGCACAAACCCTATAGCAAAAATATCTCCCCCAATTGTTTTTTGTTTTTTTTTTTGCTAGAGGGCTTGTGCCCGGATGTGATTTTTCACTCTGTCTATCTCTCAGGCAAGCACAAACCCTATCTCAAAAATATCTCCCCCAATTGTTTTTTTTTTTTTTTTTTTTTTTGCTAGAGGGCTTGTGCCCGGATAGAGAGAGAGAAAGAAAGTGAGAAACTATTCTCTCTGGGAGATGGTCACATCTCAAACCCTTCTACTCTACTTCGCCCTCCTTTCAGGATTTGGGGCATGCACCCACACACACCCAGCATGTTTTTCAAGCTACTGGTCTGGGACTAGAACAACACAGTTGACCACATGGGATCCAGTTCCCTAAATCACGATGCTACCAGCTGGCCCTTCTTTTCATTTTCTAACCCTGAGTTATTTCTTATAATTAGAGCTTGGGAAAACAAAAACTACATCTAAAAGAATTGCAATTTTTGCATTTGAAAAAAAATGATCTAATAGTGTGTCCAGGAAGGGAGGAGTTTCCCCACAAAGGTGGGGGGCAATGTGGTACTGACTGTCCATTGTATCCCGGGATTCTCAGCTTCTTTCTTTCAGTATGAGAGCCATGGCCCTGTCCGTACCCCTCGCTCAGCAAGGCACAGTCACCCTGCTAGAGGTTACACTTCCCAACTTTGCAACCAGGTGGGACCATGTGACCAAGTTTCCATGAAACGTAAGTAGAAATTCATGCTTCTTTTTCTAGGGGAATTGGTTATTTCCTGCTCCCTTTCCCTTCCCTTTGCCATAGGCAGGCACACATGAGGCACTAGAGAGCCAGCTTCTGTGATGGAGTTGAGGTTAGGCGGTGAGAGGAACGCTGCCTGGGTTCCTGAGAGCCTTGTGGAGCAGAGCTACCACCCTCGTCTGGACTGTTTGATGAGACATTCACTGTCCTCTTGTCTGTTACAGTCTAAGTTAGCCAGTTCCTTAATTAACACAGAACTGGTTATCCTTTTCAATTATTTGTCATTACAATGCCAACCAAAACAAAAGTCACAATGGAAAAGATTAAAAATGTGATCATGTAAAAATAGTATAAGAGTGGCCAGCAGGTGGTGTGTTGATTAAAGCACTGGACTCCCACATGGCTGACTGCGGTTCAAGTCCTGAACCTGGCGGCTTGCTTTCTCATTTTCTGTCTCTCTCTCTCTCTCTAGGGGGATAAATGTGCCCTGCAGTAAATTAAAATAATAATAATAATAAATACAATGACATAAGTGAATCTTTTAAAAAAAGTTATTGTTTGGCAAACACAACAAGCAAAATCAAATGACAAAACTGGAAAAATATTTGAAACACATGACAGACTAGAGGCTAGAGCACATATGCCTCATTGGGTATTTGCTACCTGTCAGGCACTGCACCGAGTCCTTAATGAGGACTGTCCTGGTTAATACTGCCTACAACTCTGTGCAGTGCGTGCTACACAGCACAGTCATTCATCGTGGACTCTGAACTCACCATAACCTGCTGTGTGGCCTGGGAAGGGACCTAAGTGTTGCCAGCCTTCAGAAGGGGTGCCTTTTTCTAATTTGCATGAAAGCACCTGAAGTGAGACCATTGCTTAAAAAAGTGCCTGCAAGGGGCCAGATGGTGATGCCTTGGTAAAATGCAACACTGCGAGGCAATCCCACATTGGAAGGTTCCCAGTTCAAGTCCAGAGACCTCCCAAAATATGTTGGGCAGTACATGCTCATGACCTAGGGCTGGCGGGGGCTGGGGATAGATCATGGCATTGGGACCCTGTTGGGAGGATAATCACTTTCTCTTTCTATCTCTGTTGCTTATGGAAATGAAAAAAAGAAGTGTTGGGACCAGCTGTTGGGGTAATGGCTATGTCACTGGACTTTTTTTTAAAAGAGGTTTTTGCCTTAGGGCACATGTACTCAATGGAGACAGTGAGAGAAACAGTCACGGTGAGGGGAGAAGTGAGAAATCAATCCCCATGAAGGAAGGCCAAGCCACAGTCCCTTCTCTTCCATTCTCCTCCTGGGATCTTAGGCACGCATGCGCATGTCCCTGACATGATTTGCAAGCCACAGAGTCCAGGACTCAAATCATGCCCGGCCATTTGGGAGTCCAGTGACATAACCGCTGTGCCATCTGCTGGTCCCGCAAGTGCGGGAGGTTTTTACTACAGAGCACATGCTCTCACCAGAGAGAGAGTGACAGAGACAGAAAGCGAGAAATCACCCCCCAGGAGGGATGGCCACGCCACAATCCCTTCTTCTCCATTCTCTTCTCAGGATCTTGGGCACACATGCACACGTGTCCGACATGAGTTTAAGCCACCGGGTCTGGGACTTGAACCGCGGTCGACTACATGGGAGTCCAGCCACACAGGCATTACGCCATCCGCTGGTCCCAAGACTTTTTTCAATTGCCAAAGGCTGCATATCCTCAAGAGAGAAGAAAAAGAAAGCAAACCCCTCCAACAGGTCATGGTCACGCTGTAATCCTTTTTCTTCCATCTTCTCCTTTCCATAAGGATTTTGGGCATGTACGTGCATGCACCAGGCATGTTTTTCAACCGTGGTTGGCCATATGGGATCTGGCTCCTAATGCACAGTGCATAACCATTACACTACGGGGTTGTCCCGTCCTTCATTTTTAAAGTTTTAAATAAGTGATTATGCTCCTGTACTAACAGAGTCCGAATCACTAGGAGGATGGTGGAGGTTAAAAAGCACACAGGTTGCAGGCATCCTACTTTAGAGATTCAGGCTCTGGGGGAAGGGCCAAGGAATCTGCATATTTAAGGTATTTTTTTTTTTTTTTTGGAGAGGTTTTTCGCTATAGGGCACGTGCACTCGCCAGCCAGACAGAAACGGCGTGAGTTTTAAGCCACCGGTTCCGGGACGCAAACCGCGGTCAACTACATGGGAGTCCAACGACATAGCCATTACGCTAACTGCTGGTCCCAAGGTTTTTGCCATAGGGTGTGTGTGCTCACCTAAGAGAGACAGAGAGAGAGACAGTAAGAGGGAAAGCAAGAAATCCTCCCCCACCCCCTGGGGGGTGGGTAGCCATACTGCAATCCCTTCTCTTCTGTTCTCCCTCAGGATTTTGGACATAAATGCACACGCACCTAGTGTGATTTTCAAGCTGCCAGGAGCCATGTGGGAATCCAGCACCTTTACCACCATGCCACCTGCTGGTCCAGGAATCTGCATTTTTAACAAGCTACCTGAGTGACTTCACAAAGAACTGGCGACACTAGTTGGAAAATTAGGTACACTGACCCAAATAGATCCAGAGTTAGAAAGCAGTCATAGAGGTAAGGTTGTCACCAACATTATTGTCATTGTCATCACCGTTATCATCAAACCACATCTATATGGCATGCTGGTTAAGGGAATCACATCTCAAATGACCAACTGCAGTCCAAATCCCAGCCCCGACAGCTTGAAAAACACCCTGAATGCACGTTTATGCATATAAAAATCTTAACGGGATGGAGAAACGGAAAAGGGATTTTAGCATGACCATGCCCTGTTCTCGGGGAATGTGCTTTCTGTCCCCCCCTCTCCTTCTCTCTGTCTCTCTCCGGTAAGTGCATATGCCCTCTGGTAATTAAAACAAAATAATTCAAAATTTGGGGGGCCTGCAGGCAGTGTAATAGTTAAGGTGCTGGACATCCATGTGATCGACCATGGTTTGAATCCCAGATCTGGCGATTTGAAACTCATGCCAGGTGTGTGTGCGTGCTTGCCCAAAATCCCTGGAGGAAAATGGAGAAGGGAATACAACATGGCTATCCTCCCTGGGGCGGGGGAGGTGATTTTTTGCTTTCTTCTGGTTCTCTGTCTCTCCGGTGAGTGAACACATCTTATAGCAAAAGCCTCTCAAAAAAAAACATAAAAAAAAATCTCTTGATGGGGGCCCAGCAGGTTGCATGGTGGTTAAAGTGCTAGACTCCCACATGACCGACTGTGGTTCAAGTCCTGGATCTGGTGGCCTTCTCACTTTCCCCTTCTTTTACTCTGTCTCCTTGGTCAAATGAAAAATAAATAATAATAACAAATAAAATAAAATAAAATAATTTTTAAAAAAATCTCAAAAAATATTTTAAAAAAAGAGGACATGCCTATTCTATGAAAGTCAACTACCAACTTCAAAAAGTACAGACAAAACAAAAAGCTTTAGGACAGAATGGGTGTGGGGACTAGAATTAGAAGGATAAATCTGGGTTCAACTGGAAATTTGATAAGAAGCACAGTCAGTGAAAGGTCATGGGGTTCAGAAGAAAATTATTATTATTATTGCTATTTTGAGAGATTTTTGTGATAAGGCATGTGTGCTTACTGGAGAGACAAAGAGACAGAAAATGAAAAATCACTCCCCAGGGGAAATGGCCACACTCCAATCCCTTCTCCTCCATTCTTTTCTCGGGATTTTGGACACGTATGAACCTGGTGTAAGTTTATTCTATTTTTACAGAGATTTTTGCTATAGGGTGCGTGTGCTTGCCAAAGGAGATCCTGAGGAGAGAATTACCAGACACAAGAACATATAAACAAGTGGAATAGATTTTGAAACAGTGTACTACAACAGAGTAAAAAAAATATTGTTGGCAGCTCAATATATACTTCCCCGCCCCAAAAAACTAGTACAACTATTGTCAAATGTGCATAACATAATGCAACGTTGAAGTCAAATATGACAGATGTGTATATGTGTTTGATTATTGTACACTGTATATATGCTTTGAAAAACTATATTGTGGGACCAGAAGATGGAGTAATGGCTATGTCGCTGGACTCCCATGTAGTCAACCAAGGTTCAAATCCAGTGGCTTAAACTCACACCAGGCACGTGTGCGTGCATGCCCAAGATCCTGAGAGGAGAATGAAGAAGGGATTGTGGCATGGCCATCCCCCCAGGGGGTGATTTCTCGCTTTCTGTCTGTCTCTCTCTGTGTCTTTCTGGCAAGTGCATGTGCTCTACAGCAAAAACCTCAAAAAAAGGAAAAAGTATATTGTATCTACAAAGATGTATGATGAGTATGTGTAACCCAGAAAACTTGCTGGAGAGACGGAGAGAGACAGAGACATAGAAAGCGAGAAATCACCCCCTGGGGGGATGGTCACATTGCAATCTCTTCTCTTCCATTCTCTCTCAGAATTTTGGGTACACATGCACATGCCTGGAATGAATTTCAAGCCGCCAGGTCAGGGACTTGAACTAACTGCCGTCTGCCACATGGGAGTCCAGCTCCTTAACCACTACACCACCTGCTGACCCCAAACATTTTATATATAATGAGACCGCTAAACTGATAAAGGCCCTGTTAGTGTAAAATCAGATGCTCTTAGTTAATAACAAATGGATATATATATATGAAAAATTGTATATAAAATTTTGTACAAAAATATTTTTTAATAATGGAGAGCATTGGCAGCAGAGAGAGAAGCATCCTTGATGAGGTCTTGTCATGCTTGGAACCCTTTCCCAGCCCCTGTCTCCTCAGGATCCTAGGTACCACGCACAAGACCTGCATTTTTTTAGGTCTGCCCTGGGATTCGAACCTGCAGTTGTCATATGGCTTCCAGCCTTGCAGGGCACTTGATTTACCACTGGGTCTCAGCACCTGGGTCTGCATGGTAGTGTCTTAACCTGTCAACTTATACATCTGCAGAAGAAAACTGGGTTTTGAAGGTGTTGGTTTATTCAGGGCAAATCATTACAAGGTCCTTGGGAGCAATGTGCTGGGAAAGGCATGGAGGGTGCTAGGCCATGGCTGGTTGAATAGAAGAATAAACAGCCTCCATTCAGGCTGCCTGGTGGAACCAAGACTTCTCATTGTTATGTACGTGGAGGAAGTCTGGGCCAAAGAAGATAGGCCCGAAGATTCCAGAAAAAGAGGTCACTGATTTCCTCAGCCAGTTCCTTTCCTGAACTTCGTGACGGGTTGTGCAGTCAGTGACTACTTCTTCCTACTAAAGCCCACACCTGTCTTTTCAAGATAGGAGAAGAATTAAGCCTCTTTAGGAAAAAAAAGTCTATCTTCATAGAGATCATATGCATGACTGGGGTAGGATTTACACATTAGCATATCTCAGAGATAAGTTTTGCTCATTTGAAAACCTAATTAACCCGTAGAAGAGGAGTTTATTTCAGTTTTCCCAGACAGAATAAAGTGACCTTGGGGACTGTCAACCTGGGTAAGGTGTAGCCTAGGATTCCTGGGTCCCTTGGTCCCCTGGGTCATGAGAACTAGGAACCTTCTCCTTGTCCAAAGCTCTGTGGAAGCAGGGATTCACCGTTTTTACCATCTGTGCCTGAACCCAGACAGGGTCTGTCATACTTGTTAATATTTCTTTCTTTCTCGTAAAGTTTATTTTCAAGAGTGAGTGAAGGAGCCGGCAGATGGTGGGTGTGGTGGTTGAGAGTGCCAGACTCCCACATGGCTGACTGTGGTTTGAGTCCTGGACCAGGTAACTTGCTTTTTCACTTTCCTTCTTTCTCTCTCTCTCTCCCTCTCTGGTCTAAATAAATAAATAAATACATGTTAAATAAAATAATTAAAATAGAAAAAGCATGAGTGAGACAGAGGGAGAGAGAGCACCCCAGTAGGGTTCTGATAACATAACCCACCTTCAGCCTTCAGTCAGCCTGGCATACTGAGGGAGGTCTCTGGACTTGAACTGGGAATCTTCCCATGTGGGACCACTTTGCATCACGCCACTGTTTCACCCCTTTATTTCTTGAATTCAGAAATGATCTTGGTTATAAACTCATCTGAGATACTTCCTGAAAGTATTTTGCAGAAGACAAACACTTGGTAGGTCGATAAAGGGTTTACCTAAGAACTATGCAGTGACAGGGACTGGCAGGTGGCATGGTAGGTAAGGTGCTGGACTCCCACATAAGCGACCGCAGTTCGGGTCCTGGACCTGGTGGCTTGCCTTCTCACTTTCCCTCTCTGTCTCTCTCTGGTCAAACAAAAATAAGTAAATAACAATGATGAATAAAAATTATAATCATAATTTCTTTAAAAAAAAAAAAAAGAACTGCCCAGTGACAGTAGTCAGGAAATAGCAATCCTTTCTCCTTTTTGGATATTATCTTGTATTATGGCTTCATAAATTCACAACAGACCTTAAGGATTACTTTTAATGGCTTATTTTTTCATTTATTTTTTTTAACGCCAAAGGGTGTGTGCATGCATGCAGGGAGATGTGTGTGTGTGAGAGAGAAAATGCCGCCCACAATGGGTCTAGTCAATCCACAATCCCTTTTCCTCCAATTCCCCATTCTCTCCGGATCCTGGGCTGCCCTACTGAGTTGCCCCAAGATGATTTCCTGAAGTCAATATTATTGAGTAAAAGTTAGCCAAACCTATCAAATGAGTCTACAAAATATCTTTTTCTATTCCCATGTAGACATGTGAGAGCTACAATTCTTTGTGTTGGTTAAAAATAGTTTTAAAAATCAGAATTTATTTTACTGGGACCAGCAGATGGCGTAGTGGTTACGTTGCTGGACTCCCATATGGCTGACCGCAGTTTGATTCCCCGATCAGTGGCTCGAAACTCACGCCAGGTGCATGTGAATGTATGCCCAAGATCCCAGGAGGAGAATGGAGCAGGGATTGAGGCATGGCCATCTCCCCTGGGCAGGGGTGACTTCTCACTTTCCCCTCACTGTCTCTATCTCTGGTGAGTGCATGCGCTCTAAGGCAATAACCTCTAAAAAAAACCCCAGAATGTATTTTACTAATGCATAACTTAATCTTAGTTTGAAAATAATTATTATTAAACGGAATATCACTGTGTTACCAAACTGAAAGTTCTATTCTTATTAAAACACTTATTTTCAGGTTTGATTATTTTTTTTATCAATCAAGTTTATTGTTGGATGTATTATTTGTGCTTTAATTTTTTAAAATTAACATTACAAAAGGGAACAATTTCATCAGTAATACTAATAATCCATTTAACTAGTTTACTTTCTATTTATTGCATCTGATCCTTTTTAAATTATTTATTTTACCTGCTAGAGGTTGTGCTCATCAGAGAGACAGCGAGAGAGAAAGTGAAAGCACTCTCCGTTCAGGATGGTCCCACAATCCCTCCTCCATCTCTCCCTCCTTTCAGATTTGGAGCATGCACACAGATGTACCTGGTGTGTGTTTGAAGCCGCCAGGTCAAGGACTCAAACCATGAAGCTGGCCATGCGGGATCTAGCGCCTTAACCACCCACACCACTTGCTGGCCCATGTTTAATCTTTTTTAAAAATGTGTAGTGGTGCTTTATGGTATCCCTTCAAAAATTAGAATTTAAGGAGGGTAGGTAGTAAGTGCTCTGGGAAAAGGGCTAACAGACATGGAGTTTTCTTTGTTTTTTTCTTCTCTCTCTTTTTTTTTTGGAGAGGTTTTTGCTATAGGGCGTGTGCACTCGTCAGAAAGACAGAAATAGAGAGACAGAAAGTGAGAAATCACCCCCCGGGGGGATGGCCACGCAGCAATCCCTTCTCCTCCATTCTCCTGTCAGAATCTTGAGCATGCACACACACGCCTGGCATGAGTTTAAGCCACAAGGCCTGGGGCTTGAACTGCAGTCAACTACATGGGAGTACAGCGACATAGCCATTATGCCAACTGCTGGTCCTGTCTTTTCTTTCTTTCTTTCTTTTTTTTTTAAGAGAGTGATTTTTGCTATAGGGTGCACGCACTTGCCAGAGAGACAGAATGTGAGAAATCACCCCTAGGGGGATTGCCACACTACACTCCCTTCTCCCCCATTCTCCTCTCAGGATTTTGGTTACATATACACACACATCCGGCATGAGTTTTAAGTTGCCAGGTCAAGGACTCGAACCATGGCTGACTATGTGGGAGTCCAGTGACTTAACCATTACACCATCTGCTGGTCTCATGGAGTTTTCTTTGTTGAAAACATTGTGTAATATATGGTAATATCTTTGATTTGATTATTACACATTGCACGTATGACAAACCATATTGTATACCATAAAGATGTTCATTAAATATAAAAAAAGAAACCATCAGATAAGATTTTAATAAGTGAAATTGAAGGTCTGGAGTCTGTGATGCCAGAGCAGCTTCAGAGGATAGGGAGACTCTGACTCTGAGCAGAGGACTGGTGCTCCTTTGGTCTACTGGGACGGCCCTACCTGAAGAAATGAGAGGGAGATTTACTCCAAGTAAGAGCACAGTGTGAACATGCAGCTCATTTTTTTTCTGACCAGGACTTGTATCAGATATTTTCGAGGTATAGCAAAGTTGTAAAGGTTACTATAACAAAAGATAAAGACACCAAGAAAAGTAAAAGAGTTGCATTTATTTTACTTTGGGATGAAGAATGCATAAAACTATACCAGGGCAATAAACAACAGTTATTTGGTAAATGATCCAAGCAAGCAATGCTGTTGACAGTGGAAAAGCAGTTGAGCTCAATAGTATGAAGTGGACTAGAAAATAAGCAAAACTCCTGACTAGGTTTTCCCTCTTATGAGATGATCCTGAACGTGATGCAAGGAGAGGGCTGGAAGGCAAGGAGCAAGCAGGGAGGTCCGTGAGGAGCCCACTGGGATCATCTGGGAGAGGAACAGGATGCTGGTCTGAATCTTGACACGGTCTGTGGGACGGAGAGCAAAGCGTCATGCTGCCATGAGGAGATCCCAGAGGTAGAAGAGCTTTGAATCTCTGGCTTCTCTTACTGGGTCATCAGGTGGTCTTCACAGAGACTGGAAATACAGGCAGAGAGCAGGGTTTCAAGAGAATTATGATGATTTGCCTAGACATGCTGTATCTGAGGTGATCTATAA
>NW_006205599.1:364940-368490 GCF_000334495.1 Tupaia belangeri chinensis
GGTTTTTGCTATAGGGCGTGTGCACTCGTCAGAAAGACAGAAATAGAGAGACAGAAAGTGAGAAATCACCCCCCGGGGGGATGGCCACGCAGCAATCCCTTCTCCTCCATTCTCCTGTCAGAATCTTGAGCATGCACACACACGCCTGGCATGAGTTTAAGCCACAAGGCCTGGGGCTTGAACTGCAGTCAACTACATGGGAGTACAGCGACATAGCCATTATGCCAACTGCTGGTCCTGTCTTTTCTTTCTTTCTTTCTTTTTTTTTTAAGAGAGTGATTTTTGCTATAGGGTGCACGCACTTGCCAGAGAGACAGAATGTGAGAAATCACCCCTAGGGGGATTGCCACACTACACTCCCTTCTCCCCCATTCTCCTCTCAGGATTTTGGTTACATATACACACACATCCGGCATGAGTTTTAAGTTGCCAGGTCAAGGACTCGAACCATGGCTGACTATGTGGGAGTCCAGTGACTTAACCATTACACCATCTGCTGGTCTCATGGAGTTTTCTTTGTTGAAAACATTGTGTAATATATGGTAATATCTTTGATTTGATTATTACACGTTGCACGTATGACAAACCATATTGTATACCATAAAGATGTTCATTAAATATAAAAAAAGAAACCATCAGATAAGATTTTAATAAGTGAAATTGAAGGTCTGGAGTTTGTGATGCCAGAGCAGCTTCAGAGGATAGGGAGACTCTGACTCTGAGCAGAGGACTGGTGCTCCTTTGGTCTACTGGGACGGCCCTACCTGAAGAAATGAGAGGGAGATTTACTCCAAGTAAGAGCACAGTGTGAGCATGCAGCTCATTTTTTTTCTGACCAGGCAAACTTGTATCAGATATTTTCGAGGTATAGCAAAGTTGTAAAGGTTACTATAACAAAAGATAAAGACACCAAGAAAAGTAAAAGAGTTGCATTTATTTTACTTTGGGATGAAGAATGCATAAAACTATACCAGGGCAATAAACAACAGTTATTTGGTAAATGATCCAAGCAAGCAATGCTGTTGACAGTGGAAAAGCAGTTGAGCTCAATAGTATGAAGTGGACTAGAAAATAAGCAAAACTCCTGACTAGGTTTTCCCTCTTATGAGATGATCCTGAACGTGATGCAAGGAGAGGGCTGGAAGGCAAGGAGCAAGCAGGGAGGTCCGTGAGGAGCCCACTGGGATCATCTGGGAGAGGAACAGGATGCTGGTCTGAATCTTGACACGGTCTGTGGGACGGAGAGCAAAGCGTCATGCTGCCATGAGGAGATCCCAGAGGTAGAAGAGCTTTGAATCTCTGGCTTCTCTTACTGGGTCATCAGGTGGTCTTCACAGAGACTGGAAATACAGGCAGAGAGCAGGGTTTCAAGAGAATTATGATGATTTGCCTAGACATGCTGTATCTGAGGTGATCTATAAAAAGGAATGTCCAGTACTTGTTGAATACCAGGTCAGGAGCTCATGTGAGCCGTCTGGATGGGTGTCACCAGCACTTCCTCTGGGAGGGAGAGAAACCCACTTCCATTAGCTTGCTGGTGCTACCATAATTAAATAACACAGAACCAGCTCTGGAGGCGAGAAGTCCAAGGTCAAGGTGTTGGTGGGGTTGGTTTTCTCTGAGGAACTCTCTTTGGCTTGCAGATGGTCATCTTCCCATGTCTTCACATGATCCTCCTTCTTACATGTCTATGTTGAAATTTCCTCTTCTTCCAAAGACAACAGTCATAATGGATTAAGGCCCACCCTAATGACCTCATTTTAATCTAATTACCTCTCTAAATACCGGTCTTTTGATCCAGTCCTGTGGCCTGATGGTGAGGGCGCCAGATCCCACATGACTGATTACACAGTTTGAATCCCGGCCCCAGCAGCATGAAAAACATGACAGGGGTATGTGTGTACATGACCAAAATCCAGGTAAGATGGAGAAATGGAGGAGAAGGGATTTCAGCATGACCACAGACCATGAAGGGGGGATGCTTTCTTCTTCTCTGTCTGTCTCTCTCTGGAGAGCACACATGCTCTCCGGCAAAAAACAAACAAACAAACAAACAAAAAAACATATCAAATCAAAAAATTTTAAAAGTCCCCAAATACAGACATTTTGACATAGTGGATTAGGACTTCAATGAATGAATTTGGGGGTGGGGGGGTGGCTCATTCAGTCCATAATACAGCCCTAACTTATGAATTCAAACAAGAAATGTGTTAGCTAATGAACTAGGAAATTTAAAGTAGTAAAGGAGGATTCCACATAAAGACATTCAACCCTGGGTCCTGGATATTCTTTTCCCCTTCTCTTTCCTCCCTTCCCTTCCCTCCGTTCTCTTCCTCCTCCTCCTCCTTTTTTAATTGTCAAAGGATGTGTGTGCACACTGTGGGATGTGGACATGCATGACGCAGTGTTTTTCACTTCATCTCTCTATCCCATCAGGATTTTAGGTTCCCACTCATACAAGCCTGGCATATCATTTTCAAACTGCCGGGGCTGGGATTCAAACTGTGGTTGACCATATGGTACCCAACTTCCTATACACAGGCTTAGTCCTCATTTCTGTCACTTAGCTTTTCCTGGTGTCATCTGTATTTTCATGCACACTCTCTCAAGGTAACAAAGATGCCATTTCAGGACTAGAGCCTGTGTATAGGAACCAGTTCTTATGGGGAAAAAAAAAAGAAAAGAAAAAGGAACTTTTCTATGAAAATCCTAGCAGAAGTCCCAAGGTGGATCTTGAATGACTTACCTCAAACCACTCACTCACCCACTGCAAACAAATCACTGTTATAGGGAAAAGTAACACTGGAAAACACCAAGTCTAAAACTCCAGGCTGCCCTGTCCTGCCCAGTAGCCAATCCCATGTAAATCTCATGAACTGGAGGATAATAGAAGAATATTTCTTTATAGAATTGTCAAACAGGCAACCACTACAATAAACCATGTCCACCACACTTACAAAAGCCACCAGAGCAGATGTGGCACCTCACATACATTGGGAAAATAAGAGGGTGAGGTCAAAGACATGGGAAGGAAAAAATCAATATTTAAGGGATAAGATGAGAAATAGACATCCTTGAGGAAGATGCAGAATAGAAAGGGAAAAAACCAGAGTGGTGCGTTATCACAGATACCAAGAGATGAGCCAGTTTTACCAAACAAATCATGATTTGTAATTCCTTGAAATGAAATTAATATGTTTAATTGCAAAAAACTCATACATATTTAAAAAAAAAAAAAAAAAGGATGCATAGGAGCAGTGAGTGGCATGATGGTTGGGATGCTGGATTCCCACATAGCAGTCTGTGGTTCAGGTCCTGGACCTGGTTGCTAGCTTTCTCACTTTTCCTTTCTATGTCTCTCTCTGGTCAATTTTTTTTTTTTAAACAACAAATTGAATGAATTCAATAAATATTTTCTTGAGACAGAGAGAGACAGAGAGACAGAGAGACAGAAAGCGAGAAATTACCTCCAGGGGGATTGGCCACACTGCAATCCCTTCTCCTCCATTCTCCTCTTGGGATCTTGGGCACGCACGCACACGTGCCCGGG
>NW_006205599.1:368521-371359 GCF_000334495.1 Tupaia belangeri chinensis
ACAGTGGTCAACTACGTGGGAGTCCAGCGACATAGCCATCATGCTAACTGCTGGCCCCAGTAAATATTTTTTTTAATAAAAAGGATGCATAAATACAAAAATGGGCAAAAGATTAGAACAGGTGGTTCACCAAAAAAAAGGAAAAAAAAGAACTTAAATAATGTATGAGTAGTCACTTAAATTCATACAGAAAGTCAAACCAGAGGGACCAAGGCAACCAAAGCTAGGCTCTAAATCCCGTCTTCTAGACCCCTAAAACACTCAGACAAGAAGTCATTTTTATTTTATTTTATTTTTATTTATTTATTTTGGAGAGGTTTTTGCTATAGGGAGTGTGCGCTCACCAGAAAGACAGAGAGAGACAGAAAGTGAGAAATCACCCACCCCCATGGGGGATGGCCATGCCGCAATCCCTTCTCCTCCTTTCTTCTCTCAGTATCTTGGGCATGCACGCACACACACCTGGCATGAGTTTAAGCTACTGGGTCCAGGACTTGAACTGTAGTTGACTAAATAGGAGTCCAGTGACATAGCCATTGCGCCAACTGCTGGTCCCAAGAAGCCATTTTAAATCTGAGGTGTGTCCAGTGTGTCCAGGGACCAAGGAGACTGAAGCTAGGCTCTAAATCCCATCATCTAGACCCCAAAACCACTCAAGACAAGGTAGGGCGACCTCTGTCCTCTCTCTGTCTCTTTCTGTCTGCCTCTCTTTCTCTCTCTCTCTTTAAATTTTTAATTTAAAAAAATTTTTAAACCACTTCTTCTCACCTTCGGCCTTTTCTTTCTCTTGCTAATTTCAGAAGCCATTTTATTTTGTTTTGTTTTATTTTATTTTATTGTAGAGGTTTTTCTCCTATAGGGCGCGTGCATTCGCCAGAAAGACAGAGAGAGACAGAGAGACAGAAAGCAAGAAATCACCCCCCAGGGGAATGGCCATGCCACAATCCCTTCTCTTCCATTTTCCTCTTGGGATCTTGCGCACGCACATACACATGCCCAGTGTGAGTTTAAGCCACCGGGTCTGGGTCCGGGACTTGAACCGTGGTCGACTACATGGGAGTCTAGCAGCATAGCTATTACGCTAACTACTGGTCCCTCAGAAGCCATTTTAAATCCGAGGTGTGTCCTGGCATGTTCGCGCAGCATGCTAATGCACTGCCTGGTTTTCATGTTTTATCTTTAAAAAAATTTTTTTGGGGGGTTGTTTTTGCCTAGTTTTTTAATTTTCTTCTTTTTCCGCCCCTTTTCTTTTCCTTTTGGTTTTATTTATTTATTTTTTTAACCTTACTTTCCCACTCTGCTCTTCAGTCTCCATACACTGAGTGTCTAGACAGGCCTAAGTGCACAGTAGCCAAGCATCTGAATACTTAGGGTCACTGAAATCCTCCTTGACCTCCTGCTTTAAGGAAGAAATTTCTTTTTATAAATCTGAAGTCATAATCTCTTTTTGTGGATACCAAGATGCAAAACACAGTAGAGGAAATATTTTGTCACAGAATGACCAGAAACCACCGCGGAGACATAAGAAATATGAGAAACCAAGAAAATATCTCTCCCTTAAGGGAAAGGAACAATCCCTCGTCATTCACAGACAGCACAGTGGAACTCCTGGAAATGTCTGATAGAGAATTCAAAATATTCATAGTGACAAAATTAAATAAGATGCAAGAGTTGAAAGTCAATGAACTCCAGAAGATGCAGGAGAAAAGAGACAATGAGTTCCAGAAGGAAAGGAAGTTTTTGCACGATCTGAAAGAGGAAATATACACCATAAAAACTAATCAAATGGAGCTGTTAGAGATGAAGGCTACAATACAGGAAATCAAAACCTCCCTCGAAAGTATTAAAAGCAGATTAGTCCATGCAGAAGATCGAATCTCGGATGTTGAAGGCAAAACCTCTGACCTAGAAAAAACAACCAAAAACACTGAGAAATCAACCAAAAAAAGAGAATACTCTATGAGAAATACTAGATACCATGAAGTGCCCAAATATCCAGATAATTGGTATCCCAGAAGGTGAAGAAACTAATAAGAGCATTGATAATCTATTCCATGAAATCCAAGAGAAAAATTTCCCAAATCTAGAGAAGCATTCAAATATCCAGACCCCAAAAATATAAAGGACCCCTGATAGAATCAACCCAAGAATATCTTCTCCAAGATACATCATAGCCAGATTGGCCAAATGAAAAGACTAAGACAAGATACTAAAATTGGCAATAGAGAAACGTCAGGTTACTCATAAAGGTTATCCGATCAGGATAACCTCAGACCTTTCATCAGAAACAATGTGAGCAAGGAAAGAATGGGAAAATATAGTCAAAGTGTTAAGTGAAAAACAGTCTCAACCAAGAATACTGTACCCAGCAAGATTATCCTTCATATGGGAAGAAAAGAAAAACATTCTCAGATAAACAAAACCAGACCAGCTCTTCAAGAAGTTCTGAAAGGAGTGCTTTGCCAGGAAAGCTAAAGACACACAGTAATAAGAGAACAAAAAATAACCCAGAAAATGACCAACTTAATGCTAGGGACAAGAAATATCAATAATAACATTGAATGTTAACTTCCTGGATTCAAACGGAAAGGTCAGAAGACAGTAACATGCAAATTCAACAACAAAAGAGAGATTAATAAGACTGAACTGGTGAAATAGATTTTTTTTTTTTTGGAGAGGTTTTTCGCTATAGGGCGCGTGCGCTCGCCAGACAGACAGAGACATAGAGACAGAAAGCGAGAAATCACCCCCCGGGGGGGATGGTCACCCTGCAATCCCTTCTCCTCCATTCTCCTCTCGGGATCTTGGGCACGTACGCACACGCGGCCAGCGCGAGGT
>NW_006205599.1:371594-379991 GCF_000334495.1 Tupaia belangeri chinensis
TTCGCGCAAACCCCCCCCAGCCTATAGCGAAAACCTCTCCAAAAAAAAAAAAGTCACCAGGTCTGGGACTCGAATCGTAGTCGACTACATGGGAGTCCAGCAATACAGCCATTACGCCAACTGCTGGTCGGTCCCATGTGAAATAGAATTTTATGACTTTTGAGTCAAACAGTACTGATTTCTTTAATATACTTTGTTTTCCCAATTTAAGGATTCTGCTTTCTTTTGAGCTGTTGATAGTTTCAGCAATTTGTTAAAATAACTTTTCTTCTTTCTTTTGTTTCTTTAAATGGAAACATAAACTTCTCTCCCTTCCTAACCCCTCATAATTGGAAAATATTTGGGAGTATTCTTAGCTTGTGGCAGAAGGGTTATTTGTAAAAGTTCAATAATACCTGTTGCCTTGAATCAGAAATTGGAAATACTTGTTATTGGACAGGGCTTTAACTGGAATGTCATATCTGAAGATTAAACCAGAAAACTATAAACTAAGGTTGATCTCAAGTAAGCTAACAGAAAATCTTGGAAAGATGGCCTGGCACCATAAACAGTTCTGCCTGGCAGAGAGGATTAGAGAAGCTATATGAAAAAATTCATACCACAAAATGTTCTGGACTTTTCCAACTCAGCATTATAATCTGTAGAGATTGTAAAAGAACACCACAACCAGAGGATTATCTTGAGGGAGGCTCTGAAGGAAGAAAAAGAGACTGATCTTTGCTAGCAGAGGGTATATCACAGAATACCTGGTAGGCAGGGCTGAGTTGAGAAGGTCTGTGTGTGAATTGTGCGCTAGGTGTTTGCTTTTCAATAGTTTGAGTAGTTAACATGCAAATGTTTTCTCAAAAATTATTTAAAACCATACTGTCTCTGTTACAGACTCACACACAAAACTGTAACAAATTTTTCGAACATTATCTTTAAAATTCAGTTTTGGGACCAGCAGTTAGCGTAATGGCTATGTTGCTCAACTCCCATGTAGCCAACCGCGGTTCACGTCCCAGACCCGGTGGCTTAAACTCATGCTAGGCACATGTGCGTGCGTGCCCAAGATCCCAAGAGGAGAACAGAGGAGAAGGGATTATGGTGTGGCCATCCCCCCTGGGGGGGTGATTTCTCACTTTCTATCTCTCTCTCTCTCTGTCTTTCTGGCGAGCGCACGCGCCCTGTTGCATAAACCTCTCCCCCCGCAAAAAAAATTCAGTTTTGAAATTTTGAAAGTTATTTATTAACTGTCAAGAACTATGGAGTATGAGCAAAAATTTGTTGCTATGTAAAGTAAATGGGAAAATGTAAAAATACATAAATAAATGATTTTTAAAAATTCAAGTAATTCCATTTGAAAAAAGGAAGGAAGGAAGGAAGAAGGGAAGGAAGGAAGGAAGGAAGGAAGGAAGGAAGGAAGGGAGGGAAGGAAATCGAACCAAAGCATATTTCGGGTAGACTCTTGTGCTTTTAAGATTGACAAAGGCCGAAGGACTTGACCACATCTAGTGCTAGCAAGGGTGAAGAGAAATAGGCACCCACGGTCCCCACGGTGCTGGTGGAATAAACGAGGCACCTCTGCCAGGGCAGCTAAACAGAATGGAACACTTGGGGTACATGCCTACTGACCAGCATATCCCAGCGAGAAACTGACTATCCTTAGTAAATTCAATCATGGTGTTTTTTTATTTTTATTTTTTTATACAAAGGAAAAATTTTCTAATAATCTCTCTATATAAATAAATAAAAAGGATAAATTAGGGGCCAGCAGGTGGCATTGTGGTTAGGGCACTGGACTCCCACATGGTTGACTATGGTTCAAGTCCTGGACCTAGTGGCTTGCTTTCTCATTTTCCCTGTGTCTTTTTCTCTCCCTCTCTGGTGAGTGCATATGCCCAATGGCAAAAAGAAAATAGTAATAATAAATAAAATGAAATAAATCATTTTTTTTTAAAAAAAATAGGTTAAATTTAAAAAGCCAGGTGTAGTGGCATGTGCCTGTGCTAGAGACTGAGACGGGGTAATCATAAGTTTGAGCAGCCTGGGCAACATAGTGAGACCTCACCTGTAAAACAGAGAAAAACAAAAACCAAATAACCAGAAAAAGGTTACATTTAAAAGTGCCCAACAGGTGTGGGAGGTCACCAACAACCTAGACTGGGCACTGGCTCTAAACCACCTACACATGAGCATACAGCAGGTTCTCACTGAATACCTCATGAAAGGGAAAACCCAGTGGACAAAATGAGATGCGCCATCTTGGAAAATAGCCATTTTGGAAAGCTACCCAAGTGATAGTAATGGACGTGTAAGGTGAAGAGTCATGTGAATAACATAACATTTTTTTACATGTTTAAAATGCGTGTAACTGGGGGCGAGGGGTATGGGCCTCAAGGAATTTTCTGGAGAAAAATAAAAGGAATTGGCAAGCGGCTTCTCTGGTGAGAGGGTGTGGTGTATAAACACGGGGCAGGGGGTGAAGTCGGAGGTTGTAGGAGTGAGACTTCACTTCTATTGTCCACACTTAATGCATCTGAATTTCTTCAAGTCACAGAAACAACTGAGCAGGCACTAATGTCAGGCACTGGACTAGGCTCTGGGGAAACAGTGGCGAAGGCAGTTAGAGCTGAGTTCTAATGGCATGTGCTCCTCAGCCAGACTGCCCGTGTTGGAACCCCTCTTTACCCTCACAAGCTGGAAGGCTACAGTTAAGTTAGCTAACCTCTCTGTGCCTGTTTCTTCATCTGTAAACTGTCGAATGGCAGTTCTTATCCTATAGGGTTGCTGTGAGAATGTAACGAGATAGTGCATATGGGTGGTTAATACGGTGTCAGGTACTTAGCCGATATTCCCTAATTGTTAGCTCTACAAAAAAGAGGGAACATCAAGAGACACAGTCCTAGTTCTCCTAGAACATTCTAGATGGTGGATGCCTGAACTGGAGAGCGGGAGTTGGCTATTGGAAATGTTGGGCCAGGGCATTGGATGAGTCATGAGCCACCCAGGATGATAGCTGGGCTTAAGGGAGAACAGAAGACCATGGACCAGACTGGGACATCTAATGAACATAGAGAAGGGAGACAAGGTAGAACACGCAAAAGACTCGAGAGAGGGACCAGCAGATGGCATTGCAGTTACGTTGCTGGATACCCACGTGGTTGACTGCGGTTTGAGTCCTGAACCCGGCTACTTAAAACTCATGCCGGGCCTGTATGCGTACATGCCCAAAATCCTGAGAGGAGGAAGGAGGGGAGGTTGCTGTGGCATGGCCATCCCACCTGGGGGGTGATTTCTCATTTTCTGTCTCTCTAGTGAGAACACGTGCCCTATAGCAAAAATCTCTTTAAAAAAGAAAAGAAAAGAAACACTTGAGAGATGCTCTAATAAGAGGGAGGAGAAAGAATGGCCAGGCAGGGGCACTGATGAGCAAAGAGGATACCTGCCTGCTAGCCCACGCTGGGGGAGTGGGGAGGCAGCCTTCAGCTAAGATAGCCTCGAGGAAGGACACCAGGGATGGGCTGGAAGGCGAGCCGTCTAGGAGAGCCGAAGACACACTGGGAGGCAGATCTGGAGCAGAAGGAAGAGTGTGAGAAGGTAGCTGAGGAAGCTCAAGAATGGGGCTAATCAGCAAGAGCCAGAGGCAGGTAGCATTCCAGAGACCTGGGAGGGGAGAGTGATGCAAAGGGCAGGGGCTTTCTAGCCAGGGAGTCACAAATTAGTAACTTCTCAGCCAAATGAATTGCTGGAGCGCTACCATAGGCTGGTAACATTTTCTCTTATTTCTCTGCATTAAATACGTGGCACTTCGGCAGACCCTCAGACGCTTTAGGCTTCTAGAATTTCCAGGATTTCTCCTTTTTTGTTAGACTTCCCGTGCCTAGTGTTTGCAGTGGGGGGAAGGGCTTTGGTTTCGGGGATCAGTGATGTGTGACCGAGTGGTCCCTGGGCCTTGCCTCGGCTTCTGAGCCTCCCTGGATTTTCTGTTTTCTACACAGCGCATGCACTTGCTGGAAAGAGAGAGAGAGAGAGATGAGGGGAAGAGAGAGAGAGAGAGGAAGTAAAATATCACCCCCAAGGCAGGATAGACCCGCTGAAATCCCTTCTCTTCCATTCTCCTGTCAGGGTTGTGGGCACACATGCACACACACCCAGAGTGTTCTTGAAGCCTCCAGGTCTGGGACTTGAACTGTGCAGTCGGCCATGTGGAATCCAACCACCTTAGCCATCATGCCACCGGCTGGCCCCCCAGGGTTTTATTTTTTCCCCACTCTGTATCTTAGTTCACTCCAGTCTTGCCTGATCCCCACATGGCTGTGCGCTGTGACTGGCAGGGACAAGTCAACAAAAAGGCCTCGGAAGGGAAAGGAATTCTTGGAACAGAAATCAAATTGCACCTTGGCAAGAAGCTTATCTCATGGGGGAAAGGGATGCCTCAGTTTCCCAACACCGGGTCTCAGTAAACATGACCGTATTTGTCAAAGGAGCAAATGAACTGTCCCTCCGAATTGTTTCAGTCTGCAAGTCACAACTTTGAGGGATCAAAGGGCGGGCGAGGACAGACACTGTTCGGGGTGCCCATCTGAAGGTCACTACCAGCTCTAATACGAGGATCAATGACCTTGCCAGAAGTAGGGAAAAAACACAGTAAGGAAGGAATGCGGTAGTGGGTCCAGCTCCGGGGGCCTCAACATCTTTTCTTAAATAAGCCATCCTGTCCTCACAGAAACAATAAACGCAGTAATGCATTTCACATCATTTCCCCATGTGCTTGGGGCCTCCTGTCCCTCTACTGGGTACTGTATTCTCCATTACAATTTGAGTGTTCTTGAAATCTTTTCTCACCTCTTTTCTCATCTCCACTGATACCAGAGTCTGTTTGCCTTTTATCTCTTTTTTCTTTTCTTTTTTAGAGAGGTTTTTGCTATAGGGCGCATGCGCTCACCAGAAAGAGAAAGATGGAGACAGAAAGCGAGAAATCACCCCCAGGGGGGATGGCCATGCTGCAATCCCTTCCCCTCCATTCTCCTCTCAGGATCTTGGGCACGCACACACACACACACGCATGCACATGTGCCCGGCTTGTGTTAAACCCAGGTCTGGGACTAGAACCATGGTCAACTACATGGGAGTCCAGCAACATAGCCATTACGCCATCTGCTGGTCCCATCTCTTTTCTTTTATATTCAATTTTTTGGTTTTCTTTCTTTTAAAAAAAAACTTTCCATCTTATTCTTGTTTCATAAAGGTCAAACTTGCTGACATAAAAAAAACTTTCCATCTTATTCTTCTTGTTTCATAAAGGTCAAACTTGCTGACAGCTTAGGGAAGGCACGAAGCATTTTCTAAAATCTTCTTTGTTACTTTAGGTTTTCTTCATGTGTAGATAATGTTTCTATACTCTTTTTGCAATAGAAATGTTTCCCAGGTCTCAGTTTGGGTTTTGGTTTTTTTATGTGTATGTGTAGTCACACAGCTTTAAATGGGTTTTCCAACGTGGCATTCATTAGGTAGTTATTTGTTAATTTAACAAATAATGATTTTTCTTTAGTTTTTTTTCCTTTTTCGAGAGGTTTTTGCCTCTGGGCATGTGCACTTGCTGGAGAGAGGGACAGACAAAGTTAGAAGGAAAGCAAGAAGTCATCCCCCTGGGGGGGAGGGGAAGAATGGCCAAGTTGCAATCCCTTCTCCTCCATTCTCTTCGAAGGATTTTTGGCACACATACACGTGCCTGGCATGATTTTCTTTCTTTCCTTCTTTCTTTCTTTCTTTCTTTCTTTCTTTCTTTCTTTCTTTCTTTCTTTCTTTCTTTCTTTCTGAGAGGTTTTTGCTATAGGCCATGTGCGTTCGCCAAAAAGTCAGAGAGAGACAGAGAGACAGAAAGCAAAAAAATCACCCCCCAGGGGGGATGACCACACCTCAATCCCTTCTCCTCCATTCTCCTCTTGGGATCTTGGGCACGCATGCACACGTGCCTGGCGTGAGTTTAAGCTATTGGGTCCGGGACTAGAACCGCAGTCGACTATATGGGAGTCCAGCGACATAGCCATTATGGCTATTGATGGTCCTGCATTGCATGCTTTTCAAGTTTGTTTAATTTAAAATAAGAAAAAGGATAAAAGCATTATTTTAATTCTGACATTAAGTAACCCAGCCATGAACAATACTAGCATTAAGATTATCTAATTAAAATGTGATTAAAAATTGATAGGGTCAATGTGGTGGTTAAAGGAACCAAATCCCTGCGTAGCTGGAAGCCCACCCTAGTGGCTTGAAAAACACATCACGCATGTGTGCATGCCCCAAATCCAGCAGGATGGAGAAACCAAGAAGGGGTTGTGGCGTGACCACATCCCATTGGAAATCTCTCTCTCTCTCTCTCTCCCTCTCTTTCTCTCTCTGGCCAGCACAGGTGCCCTCTAACAAAATTTTAAAAATGATAGGAATATAAAACTTCTAAACCCCTAGAGGGGGTGTCCTCTCTAAGGATCCCTCTGGGGATATATGCTGTAATAGAGGCAAAGAAACGCTAGGTGGCTCTGTCACTTTTAAATAAAACAGGTCCGCAAAAGATACAGCTAATTAGGGATCAAATATATCCATTAGGTTGAATCAAAAGAAATAATAATCTGCAATCATAGCCTCTATTGAGGATAATTTGGAGCTACTGGATGAAGAATTATACTCTAAAGTAAAACTGTAAACAACTTATGGGTAAGCAATTTGCTAAATGATAAGGGAAAATATATTCTTGAAGATCCTAATTACTAAAGAGGAGAGGGCTTCAACCTTTCATAGTTTATTGCTATCTAGGTTCCCAACTTTTCTTTTGGATCTTCTTTTTAGTTTAGGCCTTTACATTTAAGAAAAAAATATGACATTTGGACGTTATAATTTATTAAACGTTGCTTTCCAGTTTCCCGGGTCATCCTATCAACATCCCAGATGAAACCTCAAATATTACCAAGCAACTCTGTCTCCGGACATTTGGGAAGGAAAAACAACAACACCACTGTGTTTATCTAAATTAAAAAAGAAAACATTTAGATCTTTAAACCAAAATGTAATTAAGACAGACACTATTCCTTTCTACAACTTTTGCCAGGAGACTGAAAGAAATACTATGCTCTAGGGATGACAATAATTCCTTGTTCCAGAAAAGGCAACCAAATAGTTGCATTTGAAGTGTGATTTGCATTTTAAGTATGCAAATTTGCTCACTAATTTTCTTTGGATTTCTTTCTTTCTTTTTCTTTCTTTCTTTCTTTCTTTCTTTCTTTCTTTCTTTCTTTCTTTTCTTTCCTTCCTTCTTTCATTTTTCTTTCTTTCTTTCTTTCTTTTTTTTTTAAGAGGAGCGCTACTAGAAGACAACACTTTCCCCCAAAGCGCAGGACTAACTTTACCACGAAAACAAATGCCGGAGGGAGAGGGTCGTTCCGAATTATTAAATATCCTCAACTATCAAACCCAACTGGCAAATAGAAAAATATAGCCAGACCATGAGAATCTTATGAGACCTGTCATTTATTAAGAACACATTCAAGAATACTTTAATTGTAAAAGAAACCATTTTCTTATTGCGGTTGAGCCAATAAATAGCGACCGTGTGCATGCGGGGTCGGCAGAGGATTTTACCGGTTTTGTTTGTTTTTCCAGGCAGGGAGCCGCATTCGAAAACTCACCAACGTAGAGGGCAAGTCATATGCCATAATTAGATGAAACCATTTTGTAAAAGAGAGCTTCTTGCACAGTATAAATTACTTTAAACTTTTGGCTTTAAAATGCTAATGCCTAAACCACTCATTTAAGTGTCTTTGAAACCGTTCCCCATTCTGCTTTTCAAGATTACCAATCACGCCAAAAGACTCTACAAACCAGAGAGAAAATGAACAAATACTTCCCGAATGCGATCGAATACATCGCTTGGTGGGAAAAATTAGACACCCGATTTCGGTTCCTGCGATCTCAGAATCCGCAAGAAGGGGCCACACCAAAGGTTAGATACTCTTCTGTATCCCTTAAAGGGTTGGAAATCATATCTATTATTCTCGGCTGGGAGCCGATCAGTGGAGACCGGACGTGGATTCCGCGGCTGGATCTCAAAACACTGGAAAGTTTGAGGTCGGAAAACCAAGAGGGGCCAGGCAGGTGGCCTCAGTGAATCCGAAGTTAACTCATGGACTTTTTAGAAAACCTTTGCACGCTCCGGGGTATCTCCTCTTTGTTTTAATATTCGTTGCTTCCTGCGTGGAGAACGCGTGTGCTAGGCGTGGGGCGGCGGTTTTCGCCCTCAACCCGGAGGCGCCGGCCGCCCCCCAGGAGGGTGCAGGGGCGGGGCGGGAGGCGCGAGGTCTCGGCGGCTCCTCCCGGGCGCGGGCAGGTGGGGCGTGTCGGGGGCGTGGAGAGGCCGGGCCC
>NW_006205599.1:380503-383903 GCF_000334495.1 Tupaia belangeri chinensis
CGGCCGCCCTACTCGTACTCGGCGCTCATAGCCATGGCCATCCAGAGCGCGCCCGAGCGCAAGCTCACGCTCAGCCACATCTACCAGTTCGTGGCCGACAGCTTCCCCTTCTATCAGCGCAGCAAGGCCGGCTGGCAGAACTCCATCCGCCACAACCTGTCCCTCAACGACTGCTTCAAGAAGGTGCCCCGCGACGAGGACGACCCAGGTGAGGGCGGCGGGGCAGGTGCTCCGCGACCGGGATGGTGGGGCAGCGGCGCGCGGTGGGGGCCTGTGTGGCTGGTTGGGGAGCTGCGAGGGAGCGCCCCGTCGTACCAGGGGGGAGAGCTGGGGAGGGACAGCCACCCGGATCCCGTCGGAGGGGTGAGGAACACCGGGGACAAAGAGAAGTGTCTCCAGTCTTCGGAGGAGATGGCCCCTTGCACTCACACACCCACCTGCGCGCAAGGCCGAGCAGTTAGAAAAGTTGAAGTTTGTGTCCTCAGACGGGAGGCACCCCTGGGTGGTGTTCATCAGGCGACTGGAAGGGAAGACGAGTTACAGGGAGGTGGATTAGGAATAAGGACACTGCGAGCTCTCAGAGAGAGGCTATGAAGGGATTCAGGTGAGCCGAGAATCCCGTCACCGCTTACAGAGGCGGGGAGCAAGTGGGGCTGTCCCTTCTAACAGAGGTCCGAGAGTTCTTTGGGGTCCTTAACGGGACAGTTACTGTGTCTCTCCTTGAGAAAGGTGACCGAAAGGGTTTCAGAAGACTGAGGCTGAGCGATGGGAGAACCTTAGCCAGTCCTGTAAACCGTGGTTTTGGCATTTCACCAGTTAGAATTTTAGAAATGAATCTCCCACATTTGCTTTGTTCTGATTTAAGGGCGGCAACTCCTGGATGAGTTCTGCCTGCTGCGATGGGGGAGTGATCTTCTTACCTGGCCCTGAGAGATGGAGAAAAACAGAAATGAAACAGAATCCTACTTGAGGTTTTCAGAAGGCACTCAGGACAAGGGACAGGGGGAAAAAGAGGAGAGAAATAAAAGCATTTTGGTCGCACAGTAGAGACACCTGGGGTTTTATGTAAATGATATAAACATCCCGGAGCTCGGAATGAGCTCATCCCTGAAGTCATTCTAGACCAGCGCTTTCCAATAGAAACGCCGCGTAAATCGGTGGGTGTTGGTCAGTTTTTCATTGTCACCTTAAAAGAGCAAAAAGGAACCCGTGACGTTTTTAATATTTTTTGAAGTAACCCAACATACTGTTTCAACACAGAACAAATATAAAAATTGTTGGTGTAATCCTCTACCTTATTTTCTCCCTAGCAGGTCTTCAAATCCTGCGTTTACTTTCCCCATCTCAACTTGAGTCGGCCACATTTCAAGTAACTAGCAGTTACTTGAAAAGTATTAGTGTTGCATTAGTAAAAGTATTGTATTAGTAAAGCACCCAGTTCTAGAAGAGGCAGCTTCCTGATTTGGTCTCGGAGTCACCCAAGATTACCTAAATTGTCACATAAGCACCCCTGGACTTTACCCCAAAAGTTCGAGGAGGATCCGTGGCTAGTGTCTTTCAAAGCAGTTGGAACCAAGGAGGAACAGTATAAATATCTAGGTAGGTATAGGCAGCATTGTTTTTTTCCCTGCAACTATTTGTATGAAAATTGCTTCAGCAAGGCTAAGTGGGTGCAGGGGAGTGCTTGATAGTTTGTGGAGGCAGCTAACACACGGGTTAAGAATGCTGAGTCTGGAGCCAGCCTGCTTAAATCCTAGCTCTGCTGTGGCTCACAGGGAAGAGGGCAAGTTACTAACCAATCTACACCTCAGTTTCCCCATCTGAAAAGTGAGGGCGGTCATACTGCCTATCTCCACAAAGTTGTAAGGAGTCACAAGTAATCCAGAGAAAGCACGCCCTACTAAGTTAGTGGGTTTTTTTTTGTTGTTGTTGTTTCTCTTTTTTTTTTGAGAGGTTTTTGCTGTAGGGCGCATGTGCCTGCCAGAAAGACAGAGTGAGACAGACAGAGAGAAATCCCCTAGGGGGAATGACCACGCCGCAATCCCTTCTCCATTCTCAATTCTCCTTTCGGGATCTTGGGCACGCACGTACATGCACCCAGTGTGAGTTTAAGCCACTGGGTCCAGGACTCAAACTGCAGTCACCTACATGGGAGTCCAGCAACATAGCCATTACGCCAACTGCTGGTCCCATTAGTGTTTCATTTTTAAACATCAGAAATTCTTATTGCCAGAAGTGAGGGGAAAAAAACTGCAGAGAGAAAAATCCTCCAAGGTGGTAGATTTTTGCTACCCAAGTTATGGCAGTGCAGGAAATTTTACGTCGCTAGTGCGGAAATTTTCTGCATGCATCAAATGAAGCCCTGGTGTCTGATACTTGCCCAGTGAATGAGAAGCTGGACGATCTGCAGGGGCATACTCTGTTGAAGATGAGCAGGGACTATAGACTCCAGGAGCATCTTGTACTACAGATACACAGGAGCCAATGCACCGTGGAAACAATTGATTGCTCTGTAATTTTTGTTACCTTGAGGTTTTCTTTTTCTAGTGAGGTGTTTTTTTCAGGAGTGGGGAATTGTGTACTTTCAGTGAATAATAATTTCTAGTATTGTTTTCTCATGGCTTACTGTATACCAGCTAGTATGCTGAACTAAGTAATGCTTGTAGTCAACCTATTAAATGGGTACTATTTTTATCCCTATCCTATGGATGAAGAAATGGAGGCAAGCACCTGGGGCATGGGCAGTCGGGGTGCTGCTGAGGATGCTGGGAGGCCATTTGGGAAGGTGTCAGGTTCATGTCTAGAGTTTACATGAACACATGGGTACACCCGTGTTCCTGGCTGGCTGTGAAGACTGGGAAGAACCCAAGGCATGAAGAGCCTGTCTGGGATAACTGCTTTCTTTCTCTCTCTAACAGGAAAGAAACTTTTTGTAAAAAAAAAAAAAAAAAAAAAAAAAAAAGATTAAAAAAAGAAATGGAGGCCAAACTTTAAGTGATAACAGAATTCTTTGATTTTATAAGGTCATACAATTTTGTTCTAGAATAAGGGAAGTTGTTATAGTTGACTTAATTATAAATGTTTCTGGACTGGAAATAGGGTTTAAGGTTTAAGTAGCAGAAATTGCCAAGAAGAGTTAGAAGAGGTAAGAACATCTGTCCTCCAGATTTCTGCTTGAAATGAAGCATAAAATCTGCAAAAGTGAGGGCCAGCAGCTGGTGTAGAGGCTAAGGCACTGGTTCCCCCATGGCCAACTGTGTGATTTGAGTCCTGGACCCAGTGGCTTGAAAAATCACACCAGGTGCACGTGCATGTGTGCCCAAAATTCCAAGAGGACAATGAAAGGGAAGGGATTTTGGTGTGGCCATGCCCCCAGGGGTGATTTCTCCCTTTTCTTCTT
>NW_006205599.1:383918-385531 GCF_000334495.1 Tupaia belangeri chinensis
CCCCCAGAAAAAAACCCCCATGGCAAAAAACCAAAAAAAAAAAAAAAAAAAAAAAAAAAAAAGGATACTGCAGTAGAGGGCAAATAGAAGAATAGATTGGGCATCTAGTCTGCTTTCTTTTTCCAAGAGTCGAAGCGGAGTACACAGGTTTAAATAGGCCATAGGTGGTAGGTCCCACTCTGTAGGGCTCAGTTTGGATGCTTGGTGGACCTGAGACACTCTGGTCATATACCCATGGTCCTGGGTGGCTTGAAGTCAAAATCAAAATTGTACGACTTGCAACATCATGAATTTCCATTACTATTTGAACTTCAGAATTCTTTTTTGGGGGGTGGGGTTGCCATAGAGCACATGTACTTGCTGAGAGAGACAGTGAGAGGGAAAGTGAGAAATCACCCCTCAGGAGGGATGGTCCCCGCTGCAGTCCGTTCTCTAGTCTCCTTCTGGGATCTTGGGCAAGCATGCACATGTGCCTGGCATCATTTTCAAGTCACCAGGTCCAGGACTCAAGCTGTGCAATTGGCCATGTGGGAATCTAGCACCTTAACCACCAAGCCACCTGCTGGCCCCAGCCTCCACTTTTTCCCTACTATTTGTTAAAAGTTCATTTCTTGAGAAAGAGAAGAGCTCAGGGACCAGCAGCTAGCGTAATGGCTATGTCGCTGGACTCCCATGTAGTCAACTGCAGTTCTAGTCCTGGACCTGGTGGCTTAAACTCACGCCGGGCACATGTGCGTGCGTGCCCAAGATCCCAAGAGGAGAATGGAGGAGAAGGGATTGCAGCGTGGCCATCCCCCTGGGGGGGGGATTTCTTGCTTTCTGTCTCTCTATCTCTCTCTGTCTGTCTGGCGAGCGCATGTGCCCTATAGCAAAAACCTCTCCAAAAAAAAAAAAAAAAGAGAAGAGAAGAGCTCAGAGAATGATGAGAACTCAACAGGCATACCTGTTTCTCGCTCTTAATAAAATTAACTTTAAAGAAATATAGGTTGTGAGACCAGCGGGTGGCGTAATGGCTATGTCGCTGGACTCCCATGTAGTCAACTGCAGTTCTAGTCCTGGACCTGGTGGCTTAAACTCACGCCGGGCACATGTGCGTGCGTGCCCAAGATCCTGAGAGGAGAATAGAAGAGAAGGGATTGCGGCGTGTCCATCCCCTCAGGGTGTGATTTCTCACTTTCTGTCTCTCTGTCTCTATCTGTCTGTCTGGCAGGCACACCCGCCCTATAGCAAAAACCTCTCCCAAAAAAAATCTATATCTATATCTATATCTATAGATAGGTTGGGACTACACAATAGTGTGGCAGTAATACACACAATGAGGCAGTCTCATGTGGGCAGGTTGGCAGTGCCAATCCAGAGACCTCCCTGAGTATGCAGGGCATGCTTGTGACTGTGATATAGGCTGGCTGAAGCTGAAGGTGGATCATGGCACCTGAACCCTGTCGGGAGTTCTGTGTTTCTGTGCCTCCTTCTCTCTGTCTTTGCCACTTATGGAATAAATAAATAGTCTAAAAAATAATTTTAATTTTTTTTTGAAGAGGTTTTTGCTATAGGGCGTGTGCACTCACCAGAAAGACAGAAACAGAGAGACAGAAAGCGAGAAATCACCCTCC
>NW_006205599.1:386774-391220 GCF_000334495.1 Tupaia belangeri chinensis
GACTACATGGGAGTCCAGCGACATAGCCATTATGCTAACTGCTGGTCCCCAAAAATATTTTTAAATATTTTAATATATTAAACCTATTTTTAAAAGTAGGTTAAAAAGTAGGCCCTTCTCTAATGCATCTTTGTTTCTCCTCAGGGAAAGGTAATTACTGGACCTTGGATCCGAACTGTGAGAAAATGTTTGACAATGGGAACTTCCGTCGGAAGCGTAAGCGCCGCTCTGAGGCTAGCAGCAGCTCCACGGTGGTGGCCATAGGGACATCAAAATCCGAGGATGTGCTGTCCTCAGGACTGGGGTCCGGAGTGGGTGGGAAGCCAGAAGGAGACAGCCCCACCTCCTTGCTGAGGCCTTCCCAATCCCCAGAGCCCCCCGAGGGCACCAAGAGTTCTGCCTCATCTCCCGGAGGATCCGGGCTCACCTCTGCCCCGTGCCTCAACACTTTCTTCAGCAGCCTCAGTACCCTGAGTGTCAGCAGCTCTGGGAGCACCCAGAGGGCCCTCCCAGGCAGCCGCCACTTAGGGATCCCAGGAGCCCAGCTACCCTCCAGCAACACTTTCTCCCCAGCCACCTCCATGTCGGAGGCCTCAGCAGACACCTTGCAGCCAGGCACCAGCACCAGTACCAGCAGCGGCCAGAGAGCTTCCTATTACAGCCCTTTCCCCACCAGCACCAGCGGGGGCCAAAGCAGCCCCTTCAGCAGCCCGTTCTACAACTTCAGCATGGTCAACAGCCTCATCTACCCCCGGGAGGGCTCCGAGGTCTAGGGTGATGCTTTGCAGACTTCTTTGTGCACACCTGAGCTCTGGCTGGGGTGCAGATTCCAAGTCAGTAGGTCTTGGGTGAGATCTGAGGCTCTGCATTTATGTCGAGCTCCTAGATCATCTTGTGGTCCACTGTCTACACTTGGAGGAACAAGGGTGTAGTGGGTAACTCTTTCTACTACCCAGCAAGCTTTCACAGGTTTTCCTGGATATGGGCTTCTCCAGAGCGACATCCACTTCATTCTGTTCTGGGGTAGGTAGCCTGTGAGCCTGGAGAGGGCAGGGACTACGTGTATTTTGTTTGTCACTGTATGCCAGGGTTGCACGCTCACATGTGTCCAGATGTCTAAAAACCAAACATAAGCCAATGAAGTTATGGGGTGGGAAGCCAACCACAGCTGGCAATGGAAGCAGTAGGGAGTGGTTGGGCCTGGCCAGCTGGAGGTGGCCCTGAGCAGCTGTTAAGAGCCTGCGTGGCACCATTCTGATTCTCTAGAAAAGCCAGATCATTGGATTTTTATAGGAAACTTCCAACTTTGGGTCCTTCATCTCTAGTTAAATTTCTGTATCATTCTAGCCTAGGAAACCCCTTCAGCTAATATTCAACTCACAAGTCACCTCTGTCTAAGCACATGGTAAATGCTTCTAGCAGTAACACCGGCCGAGCAGATCAGGCCTGTGTGCCAGGCACTTTTCTAGACACTTGATATGCATCAACTCATTTAATCCTCACAGCAGGCTTTGGGAAATACATATGAGTGTCCCTTATTTTCCTCTTGAGGAAGTAAAACTCTAAAGTGCTGGGTAATTTGCCCAAGGTCATATAGATAGCAGATCCAGAGCCAAGGTCGCATCCAGGCAGTCTGACTTCAGAGCTGGTGCTTGTCACCTCTGTGTTCTAGTTCCCGAAAAACAGCAGCCAGCCTCCATAGGCAAACCTGCGTGGATAGGGGTAGGAGTGGAGATAGATCTCATTTGACCAAAGATTCTGGTTGAATTGAGGATCATTTGAGATGCTGCGCCAAGCAGCTAAGGCAGACACCACCAGTATCTTCTTGGTACTTGCTCCAGTCCAAGGTCTGGGGTGACCGTGGTCCTAGCTTAGGATGGTTCGCCTGGCATCCCATTTCTCTCAGCGTGTCCTGGAGATTTCATCTTCTAACAAAGTATTATTTTAAACTAGAATTTTATTGAATGTTTTTAAATGGAATTTTTACAGTTTTTTAGATAAACCATTTGTGGTCACCTTTTAAAAAAATATATATCATTTTATTTATTTTAGCACTCCCCTGTACTTCCCAGAGGTGTTGTCATGTGAATAATCTATGGTTGCCCTCCTGGTGCCCCCAGAGTGCCTGGAACGCTGCATGGTGAACAGCCAGCTTGTGAATGAGAATTTGTTCCAAAAGTGCTTATTGAAGTGCAGATAGGTGTTGAACAGCATTTCTTGAAGGTGAAGATAATGTTTTGTGAGGTGCCTTTGTACCATGTTCTTGAGTCTTCAATGTAAGCATTTCTAGTTTGGAGTTTTGATTTTTTTTTTTTTTTTTTTTAGAAATAGGAACATGAACACATTGTGAAAAAAATTAAAACATTTTCCTATGTATTTTTTTTTTCTAGACTCATAGCATTACTTAAACTTTTGAACATTTTTTTGAACTATACATACAAAAAATATTTTTTTAACAGTTTAGTGAGGTACAAAATATATCACCATTACTTTTTTAGTACTATGTGGAAAGATGACCAAAGAGACTACCTACTCCATACTGTGTGTACAAAACAGTGGTTTCTGTGAATATTTTTGTATGTGAAAAATCATGCAGACTTTTATAAATACTGTTTCTAACACAATTCTATATTTGTAAATTAATTTATAATGTGAACCAGGGCAGCAAAAAAAGTCCCCCCCCCCAAAAAAAAAGCACACTGCATACTGAGAAGAAATAATCATATGAAATAAACTTTAAGTGGGATGATGTCTAGACTCTTGGCCATCAGTATTTTTCTGTGTTCAGGTTCTTTGTCCCAAAGGATAGAGTGGCAGGGCATCAAAGCTATTGTAGGGATGTTGAGTTGAGAGCCAGCGATCGAGTTTTCCATTTGATTTGTTCTACCTTCCCTCATTTGAAAGGGCTGGAGTGAAACACTTTTTGTTTGGGAAGGGTCTGTGGGTATATGAGCATTTTGTTTACTGCCAACAGTAATAGTTCTGATATTAATAGACTAAACTGATTTTCAGAGCACCTGACAATGTGTCTAGTCCAGGAAGAAGCTGTAAGGCCTGAAGACTCAGATGGAGCTCTATAGCTTGGGGTGTGGCCCGCAGGGAAGCCACAGGCAGACATAGTTTCCAAGAAGGTAGCTGGAAACTTGAACTTGGCCCCATCTAGAAGGAATACAAAAGACGATCAAGACCAGTGTTTTTCAGCATCTGCATTGATAATTGGGAGGACAGTTCTTTGTCATAGAGGTTGTCCTGTGCATCACAGGATTTTTTTTTTTTTTTTGTCTATAGGGTATGTGCATTCTAGGAAACAGAAGGAAAGTGAGAAAGCAACCTTGGGGTTGCCACAGTCCTTTCTCCATTCTCCTCTTGGGATCTTAGGCACACACTCAATTGATTTTCTTTAATTTTTTAAATTTTTGTGATTTTTCGAGCTGTTGGGTCCAGGAGTCAAACTGCACAGTCGGCCATGTGGGATCCACCCACCTTAACTGCCATGCCCCACTACAGAATGTTTAGCAGCACCTCTGGTGTCTACCTATTATATGCCAGAAGAATCTACAGACATCAGCGCTGTCCCTGTGGAGTTGAGGGGATCAACCCCAGTGAGAACCATGAGTCTAGCCCAACACCCACATTTGCTAATGAAGACCTCCTTTCCACCACCACTACTCAGTCCTAGATCCTAAGGCTGGTTCTCGAGTCCTGAAGAAGTAGGTCTTTGATACAAGACAGTTTCCTGGGAAATGCCTTTTTTCCTAAAGAAAATAGCTGGAGCAACCCCTAACAATTGGTCATTTCTCAGAACAAGCCTGCTGGTTTTGCCCTGTCACATTGGAGGTAAAAATCTTTTCAATATCAGTTTGTGATTATAGGACTTTAGCGTAGCTTCCCTCTTCACATCTCATTGCTAATAGACACCTTGGGTGAGACCAGCAGTTAACATAATGGCTATGTCGTTGGACTCCCATGTAGTCAGCCGCGGTTCGAGTCCTGGACCCTGTGGTTTAAACTCATGCCGGGCGCGTGTGCGTGCGTGCCCAGGGTCCCAAGAGGAGAATGGAGAAGGGATTGTGTGGCCATCCCCCCTGGGGGGTGATTTCTTACTTTCTGGCAAGCACACGTCCCCTATAGCAAAATCCTCTCAAAAAAAAGACACCTTGGGCTGAGATTGATTTTGACTGAACAACAAATGATCTGAGTTTCTGTGTGTTGGGACAGGTAAGGGGATGGGCATGATGATTGGGGAAGAAACCAAAGAACATGAATAGGTTGGATTTGAGAGTATCTAGGGTCGGGCAGTTGATAGACATGCACCAGATTGATGCCATTGAGGACAAGGATGAGAAGAACCTACCTGTGATCTTGAGCAAGGGCGAAGGCCAGCAGGGTGGCACAGTCCCCACGCCAGGACTGAAAGGCCTTGTAGTTTCCACCAGAGAACTAATT
>NW_006205599.1:391396-409796 GCF_000334495.1 Tupaia belangeri chinensis
GGCATTGTCATTCCCCATGTGGTGTGTGGCGATTTCTTACTTTCCCTCTCTCTGTTGCTCTCTGGCAAGTGCATGCACCCTATGGCAAAAACCTTAAAAAAAAAAAAAGGGAAGAGGCTTCCTGTGCCCCTGGGGCTTGGAGGTCAGTGTCTGCACCGGCACTCAGCTGGCACTGTTTTCCTACCGCGGTGACATTTTCTGCCTGGAACCAGGTCAGAAATTCTGGATCCGAACTAGACTTCACTGTGTTTCTTGGGACAGTGCAGAGGAAAAGATGTATTCAGCCACCCAGCCTTGTAGGATTTGAGGTGCTATTTAGGGGAAGAAGGGCATAAGAAAATGTGAGGAACTGATAAGGGGTTTCAGGTTTCTGTCTTGACACTTTAGACCCTTCGCCCAGTTTTTTAACTTAATGGAAAAAAGGCAGTCGGGGAGCCCAGAGGCTTCAGAACTGTCTTTGCACCCCTCTCTCCCTGCAGCCCGCAAGGCTGCTCACGGTCCCTCCCTAGGCAAACTGGGCCACGCCATGACCACAAAGGAACATCACCCAATTTCCCAACAAGCTCTCAAACTGTGCTTCTCTTCCTGAGACTTTCCACAACTTGAAAGGATCCTAAATCTTCAGAGTTGAACTGGTTTTTGCTTTATTTAGCTGTGCTAGTAGCTAAAACCTGAGGCTGTTAGTGCAAAAGAAGCCCCAGTGTGTTCTTGAGGCAGACCTGGCCAGCCTGCCCTCGCCTTTGTCATGGAAAGCCAATGCATGGCCCGTGTTGGCACCATGAAAAAGAGGGGATTTCCTGTCAGATCCGAAAATTTTTAAAAAGGCCAGAACAAACCGGATACTTTCTAAATTCTTCTTCCCTAAAAGCTAAAATAGAAAGATTAAAAAAAAAAAAATCATGATGTCATATCAGGGGATCTTCACCAAAAGCTTGGAAGACTTGAAGAGCTGTCTTTTATTATTTAAAAAAGGATAAACATTACAATAATAATCACTCATCAGGTGACCAGGTGCTTTTTTTTTTTTTTTTTTTTTGCTTGAGGGTCTGTGTATCTGCACATCAGATAGAGAAGATGGGACCTGGTCCTATATTTCAATCTTTCATCTGTCAATTTTCCATCCTGTCAGGATCCTGGGCACATGAACACATGCTTGGTGTGTTTCTTGTGTGTGTGTGTGTGTGTGTGTTTTAAGAATTTGCCATGGAATGCATGAACTCACTGGAGAAAGAGAAAGAGTGAGAAAACACTCCCTCCTCCCCTGCCCTCACCAGGAGATGGCCAAGCTACCGATTCCTTCCCCTCCATTCTTTCTAGACTTTGGGCATATACACAAATCCACCTGCCATATATTCCAAACTCATGTGTCTTGGACTCGAACCACATTGTTCGGGTGTGGCCCTTTACTACCGTGCCATCAGCTGGCTCCTTGGCATGCTTTTCTAGCTTGAGTCAAGACCCTCATTAGCTCTTGGGATCCAGCTTCCTCCATGTAGCACTTACTGCTGTGCTACTGGGCTGGCCCACCAGGTACTGTCTTCAAACACACACTAAGTATAAAATAGCTACAGCTGTCTCTCCGAATCCCTGGTTTCAGTTACCCAAGGTCAACCACAGTCCAAAATGATTACATGGAAAATTCCAGAAATAATTCATAAGCAATTGTGTGCTGTCCTACATTGTATGATGAAATTGCCCATGGTCCTACTCCATCCCACCCAGGACACAAACTGTCCCTTTGTCCCGCATCTCTTGTGCACCCGTTAGTCAGTTATCAGGTAGACTGTTAGGGTGTCAAGGTGTTTGCATTCAAGTAACCCTTGTTTTACTTACTAACAGATCCGAGCCGCAAGAGTAGTGATGCTGATGGTTAGGCTATGTCAAGGAGAGACCGTGAAGTGCTTCCTTTAAGTAAGAAGGTGAAAGTTCTCAAATTAATCAGTAAAAAGTATTTGTATGCTGAGCTTGCTGAGATCTACAGTAAGAACAAATCTTCAATCTGTGAAATGGTGAAGAAGGAAAAGTGAATTTGTGCTAGTTTTGCTGTTACACATCAAACTAAAGTTATGGGTGCAGTGTGCTTTTAAAATTTGTTTTTTTTTTTTAAATTTGCCACACAGTGCATGCACTCACCAGAGAAAGAGAGAAAGATTGAGGGACACCACCACCACCACCACCCCCCACACACACATACATAGATGAGATGGCCATGTTTCCAATCTTTCCCTTCTATTCTCCTTTCTGGATTTTGGTCACACACATGCTTAGTTAAAATGGAAAAGGCAGGGGCAAGCAGTTGGCACAGTGGTTAAAGCGTTGTACTCCCACATCGACCACAGTTCAAGTCCCAGACCCGGTGGCTTGAAATTCATACTGGTGTACATGCATGCATGCTCAAAATCCCAAAAAGAGAATGGAAGAGAAGGGATTGCGGTGTGATCAACCTGTCAAGGAGTGATTTCTCACTTTCCCTCTCACTGTCTGTCTCTCTGGTGAGCATATTCCCTGTGGCAAAAATCTTAAAAAAAAAAAAAAAAAGAAGAAAAAGATGGAAAAGGCATTATGTTGGTGAATGGAACACATGAATGAAAAGCAATCATTACAATTGTTCAATTTTATTATGTATATTTTGTTTTTATTTATTTTATTTATTTTATTTTATTTTTGCTAGAGAGCACATGTGGTTGCCAGAGAGAGATGAGCGAGGGAGGGAGCTGCAAAAGTAGTGAGAAAGCACCTGCATGGTGCATGATCATGTCTCAACTCCTCCTCCATCCCTCCCTCCTTTTGGGATTCTGGGCACACATGCCCAGCATGCTTATCAAGCCGCTGGGGTTCAGAACTCAAAACACACACTTGCTCACATGGGATCCAGCTGCCTATTCACCAACAGGCCACAAATTCAGCCTCTGTTTTATTAGAACCTAATTTATAAGTTAAACTTTATAGGTATGTATGTATAAGAAAAAGACGTATATAGTGTTCGCTACTCTCTGAGGTTTTGGGCATCTACTGGGTGCCTTAGAAGTTATTCCCCAAGCATTAGGGGATATTACCCTCCCAGCAACTCTCCGAAGTAGATAGTGTTATTGTCCATCTTGCCAATGAGATTAAGGCCTGGGAAGTTAGTATAACAGGGCCATCGTCATGGACCCAAGTGGTTACTACAGGAAAGTACAGGAACCAAGATTCAAAATGAGGATACATCACATCAAAGCCGATCTGCCCTTCACCTGCTATTCTGCCTTTCCATTTCATACAAGAGAAAGGACAGGAAGAGAGACGTTAACTCACTTCCCCAAGGCCACACAGTTTGCTGGTTGCAGACTTGGGCCTAGAATGCAGACTCCTGCCCGCCATGGTTCAGTGATACTCCCTTCTAGGCATTTCGTTTGCATCCTGAGATCAGATTTTGTGTCTGGGGCAACTTTTTCCTAACACAAGAAGGTAAGCAGTGGGAAAAGAAGGCATTTCTCCTTCTTTGGGATCACCTGTCGGCCAGATCAGAGGCCCTGGACTCAGGCTCTGCAGCTACCCTGGTTAGGCAGACACGGACAACACTGGTTGGGAAACTTGGACTGAGATACCCACTGACTCAGCAAGGGCCCTGTGGGCACCATGGCCTGTGCTGGGCCATGACTTAGTCTCTGCCTTAAGTTTCTCACTTACCCAGAAAGGGGGATAGTCAGACCCTTAGAAAGCTTGGCAGAGGCCAAGGACAGGCATGCTCAGGGCAGGGAGGCTCCATGGGGCCAATCTGAGCTTCCCCACCTAGCTGCAGACCATCCCTCGGTGAGGCAGAATGGTCTAACTTCTTAAACTGTTCAAAGAGTAGCCAGCAGGTCCCCAGCCTGGGTTGAGAGGCTGCAACTCCGAGGTCTCTCCATTTCCCGTGGCTTCTGTTAGGAGACATGACCCCGATGGCCTCAGGCACATGATGCTTCTGAGCCTGGTGAAGCCCTTCTAGCAAGCTAAGCCCCTGCACTCCCTGCCTCCTGCTTTCAGCTCTGATCCTGGGAGGAGAGACTTTACATTGCCTTTTTCCCCCCTATAGAGCATGCGTGCTTGTCAGAGAGACAAGATAGAGAGAGAGAGAGAGAAAACACCCTCCAGAGGGATTCTCACACAGCACCCCCTTCTCCCTGCATAGGGCAGTCGGGAGGGCTAACATGTCTATTTTCTGTTTAATCTGTGTGTGTGCCCACAGTAGCATTGTGAAGGGCCTCTGTGCCTGCTCACCGGTTGACCTTGACCTGTCTCTTCTCAACAAGTCTGACGTTAATATATGTATTTTTTAAAGAATTAGTTTTTAATTTAATTTTATTTATTCATTCACTTATTTTAATTTGACCAGAGAGACATACACAGAGAGAGAGAGAGAGGGAAAGTGAGGAAGCAAGCCACCAGGTCTGGGACTCGAACTGTAGTCGGCCATGTGGGAGTGTCCAGCGCCTTAACCACTACACTACCTGCTGGTTCTTCTGATGTTAATATTATCCTTTTTGTTTTTCCAACAGCCCTGGGAGGTAAGTGAGAGGGATCTTCAACACGTTCATGGAAAATGCGTAGAAACTGTGCATTGATTTCGAAATTGTTTTGCACCATAATAAACTCATATTTTAAATCCATTTTGCACAAACTTTTTGACATCCCCTCATATTGTTAGCCTCATATTACATAAAGAAAAAAACTGAGTTGGCGTTTTGGCCAACAGCCGGAGTCGTGGAAATCTCACAGGAAGGGGAAATTCGCTCATTCATCCCCAACTCCAGCTACCAGGTGAGTCAGTTAATACATGTACCAAACACTTACTAACTTTCTTTCTTTTTAAATTTGCTATAGCGTGTATGCACTAGTTAGAGAGAGAGAGGGAAAATGAAAAATCACCCTCTTAGGGAAATGGCCACACCACAACCTCGTCTCTTTTCTACTAGGTTTTGGGAAAGTCATGATGTATTTTTATGCGCAAAAATGCATCATGACTTTCCTGATGACCCAATAGATTTGGGGATGCATGTACACATGTCTAGCTGGTTTCTTGAGCTGCCAGGTCTGGGACTTGAACCATGCTTTTGACCACATGGAATCCAACTGCCTTGACCACCAGGCCACTGACTGGTCCTTCATCTACCTGCTAGCTCTGCGTTTACTCCTTCTGCTTCCCTCTCAGGTCCCACGCCCAAGCCTGAAACAAGAATTGTCAGCTCTCTATTCATAGACGGCTTCTGATGTCTCACCAGTACCCCGGCTATCATCAAGTGTCAGGCCTACAGGATCATGGCTGCCTCCTAAATGGACTCGCAGTCTCAATTCCCAGCTCCCTGCTGTTCAAATCTCATTCATCCCCACCATTCTGAAGTCATTTGCTCCTTGGAAACTAGTGCAATATTTCAGCATATAGACACGATTGCATTCTTTTCCCTTAGGACCTTGAGGGTAGTTCTATCACTAGCAATGCCCTGAGTTCTTCCATGGCTCTGCATGGATTCGCTCCTGCCCCTCTCCACCTTCTCAACTCACGTACTCCCTGCCTCTCACCACTACAACACTTCAGACTCTCCCCTCCTAGGTCTTTGCCATTGTTCCTTCTGCCCCAGAGCCTACTTTCCCAGATCTCAGGTTTCTGCTCAAAGCTCCTTCTTTGGGTAGCTCTGCCTGAACTTAACTGATATTCACTTCCACCAATTTCCTCAGGCTTCATTCTATGGAGTTTTCTTTCTGTCTTCACTAAGTTTTGGTTCCAAACAAAGTAAAAATATTATTACTAGTAGTACTATTTTATTATTTTTATTATTATTATTATTTTTGGAGAGGTTCTTGCTATAAAGGCGCGTGTGCTCGCCAGACAGAGAGAGACAGAAAGTGAGAAATCACCCCCCAGGGGGGATGGTCACGCCGCAATCCCCTCTCCTCCATTCTCCTCTCGGGATCTTGGGCACGCACGCACACACGCCTGGCGTGAGTTTAAGCCACTGGGTCTGGGACGCGAACCACGGTCGACTACGTGGGAGTCCAGTGACATAGCCATTACGCTAACTGCTGGTCCCAGTAGTACTATTTTAGAGAGATTTTTGCTGTAGAGCACATGTGCTCGTTGGAGAGACAGAGAAATAGAAAGAGAGAAATCATCCCCCAGGGGGTTGGCCACACTGCAATCCCCTCTCTTCCGTTCTCCTCTCAGGATTTGCAGCATACATGTACATGAGCCCAACATGAGTTTTAAGCCACTGGGTCTGGGACTCAAACCGCAGTTGACTGACTATGTGGGAGTTCAGCAATGTAACCTTTACGCCATCTGCTGGTCCCCAAAGTGAAAATGTTATTTTCAGTGGGTGATTTCTGGGGGCGAGAGACGAGAGGTGTGCAGAACATGAGGGACCAGAAGAAGCCATGGTGTGACTTACCTAGTCACACTCAAAGGTAACTCCATTTTTGTCTGTCTCCTCCTATTTTAAAAAGAAAGCTTATAGTCAAGTGAAATAACTGTTCTACAGTTCATAAGAGAAAGGGACATTGTCCCTCTTCCCTGATTGGGGAAACTAAGGCACGAAGCATCCATGTTCTCATGACTTTTACTTATAATATAGCTCGCTTGCCAGTCTATGGCAGGACAAGGTATAGAAAACGAAAATAGTTCTCTTTTTCCTCCAGTTTTAAATGATGGGCAAAATCCCAAGAATCTTTGCTATGTTTAGCCTGGATTTAGAACTCAGCCATCCCCATCTCCCCATACGCTACTTCCCCTTTCCTCCCTCGTACCTCCCCTGCGTTCTCCTGGAGACGGGAGTCACAGCCAAACACCTGGAGTCTTTGATCATCAGCCCTTCAGTTGCTCCCAGCACTCATTTTAGCCAGAAGACTTTCAAGTTCTCCCTCTTTACTAGGTTTGGGGAGAGTCAGAAAACAACTGTAGCAGCTGTTTCGGTGCGCCTTTCTTTGCAAACTGATGGTAAGAGCCAAAGGACTGACACTTCAGCAAAGATCTGAAGAGTCTACCTTTCAATGGGTTTGACTGCTGAGCAACCAGCAATGCCCACCGCATGTCACAGCCGTGTCACCCAGGGACTCCAGCCTCTTCCTCTCTCTGTGTTTCTCAGATGAATTAAAATAAATGAATGAATAAATAAAATTAAGTAAATAACAATAATTTAAAAAAGTAATGAATGAATAATAATAATAATAAAAACCCAGGAGTAGTAGATATGGCACTTACAGGGCAATAATCCTCCTTTTTAGCATCTCACATGCTGAGATTTCTCTAACAGGGCAGTGTCACACTCATCATTGACCCAGCCATTTTTTTTTTTGGAGAGGTTTTTGCTATAGGGCGCGTGCGCTCGCCAGACAGAGAGAGACATAGAGACAGAAAGCGAGAAATCACCCCCCAGAGGGGATGATCATGCCACAATCCCTTCTCCTCCATTCTTCTCTCGGGATCTTGGCCACGCACGCACACGCGCCCAGCGTGAGTTTTAAGCCACCGGGTCCAGGATACGAACTGCGGTCGACTATGTGGGAGTCCAGTGACATAGCCATTACGCTAACTGCTGGTTCCCCCAGCCATTTTTCTTTTTTAAATACTGTACTTTTGGGACCAGCGAATGGCACAATGGTTATGTCACTGGACTCCCAAGTAGTCAACCACAGTTTGAGTCCTGGACCCAGTGACTTGAAACTCACACTGGGTGTGTGTGTGTGTACATGCCCAATATCCCAAGAGGAGAATGGAGGAGAAGGGATTGTGACTTGGCCATCCCTCCTGGTTTTTTTTTTTTTTTTCTCACTTTCTGTCTCTGTCTCTCTGGGAAGTGCATACGCCTTATAGCAGAAATCTATCTAAATAAATAAATACTACACTTTTTTCCCATAAAAGATTTATTTAATTCCATTTGTTATTATTATTTTTTCATTTGACCAGAGAGAGACAGAGAGAGAAAGGGAAAGCAAGAATGGAAGCTGCCAGGTCCAGGACTTGAACCACGTGAGAATCCAATGCCTTCAACACTACGCCACCTGCCAGTCCTGGCTCAACCATTTTTTGCTAAATGTCTGTTGTACCTCCTGGGAGACATAATCAAAAGCGAACACCCTAGTAATGATGGTGCTTCTCATAAGGAAGAAGAGCAAAGGGAATAGCAGCAGGAGATAAGTGCTCTGATTCGGAATGAGGACAGTGAGATTCTCTGGGAGAGACCCCAACTCTGACCCACATAGGGTTGACCCGAGGAAGAGTGTCGGCAGAGAGGGAGCAAGTGTTGGTGGGGGGGAAGATGGTGAGGGACAATGCAGCAGAGGCCTTGCAAGAGAGGCTCTGAGAGAAGCTGCCTGGGGAGGTGGGTGAGCCCACAGCAGTCTTGGGCAGAGAAGGCTTTGGAGGAGGCTGACAGCAGATCTATAGTCTGACAAAGCCCATCAAGAGAGTAGCATTGGATAGAATGGCATACAATAGAAATACATCCAATTTCATTTTAAGAGCAAAATTAGTGCCTTGAATAGAGTTCTTTGTGGAGAATCCTTTGGTGGGACAAAGTTTACTAGGCAGACTTGTCTAGAAGCCATTGTAGAAATACTGGCAAGAGATGGCAGTGGTCTGAATTGGGGCTGGGATGATGGGGAAGAAAGCAGTGGGAAGGTTTGAGAGGATTTGGGAGGGAGGAAGGAGCAGACTTTGTGATTTTCTGAATGTGGTGGTTCAGGGAGGGGGAAGAGTCCAAGATGATCATCAGATTCTGCCTGAAGCAATAGAGTGAAGGGTGGTGACATTCACCAGGTCTGGACCCTCCAGAGGAGAATGGATTCTCTGTGGGCCACGTAGTAGGAAATTTCCAGCAGAAGGCTGAGTCTGTATGTTGAGCTAGGAGAGAGGACCAGGCTGGCTATGTACATCTGAAAGGCATCAGACTGTGGATGAGAGGGCTAACCCTATGGCCTGGTGGTCAATGGAGCTAGATCCCACATGACCAAGCACATGGTTCGACTCCAGCCCAGGTTGCTTGAAAAACAGCTGAGAGTTCTCCCTTTCCTTCTTTCTGGTGAATGCATGTGTCCTCTGGCAGAAAAGAAAAGAAAAAGAAAAGAAAGGAAAAAAAAAAGGAAAGACAGGTTTAATTTAATTTTTTTAAGAGGTTTTTACCTTATGGTGTGCGTGCTTGCCAGAGAGAGAGACAGTGAGACAGAAAGTGAGGAATCACACTCAGAGAAGATGGCCAAGCTGCAACCCCTTCTCCTCCATTTTCCTCCCGGGATTTTAGGCACTCATGCATATTTCCCCCATTGATTTTCTTTTTAAATAATTTTTAAAAATATTTTATTTAACTTTATTTATCATTATCATTTTCAATTTGACCAGAAAGAGACAGAGAGAGAGAAGAGGGAAAGTGAGAAAGCAAGCTGCTAGGTTTGGGACTCAAATTGTGGTCGACCATGTGGGAATCCAGTGCCTTTTAACCACCACACCACCTGTCAGCCTCAACCCAATGTGATTTACAAGCTACTGAGTCCAGGACTTGAACCATGGTTGACCATGTGGGAGTCCAGCAACCTAACTGCTATGCCATTTACTGACCCAATTTAGTCATTTAGAACTTATGTATTAGTAGCTACTTCATCCTAGACCCTATGCCAAGGGCTTGAGATACGAGAGGAGAGGTATCTCCTTATCTTTTGGGTATCTCCTTATCTTTTGGCGTTGACATTTGGTGAGGGAGACAGACATTTACTAACTAATCTCGCTAATGACCGTGTCCTCACAAAGCAGCCTAAATGCTGTAGAGGGGAAAGGCAGGTTTCTGTGAGTGCATAAAAGAAAGGAGAATCTAGCCCTGGGGAATCAGAAAAGATTTCCCCAAGGGCACAGGAGTTGAACTGAGATCTTTGAAGATTGGCACATAAGAACCAGGAGAAAGGAATGGGAGGTGCATTCCAGACAAAGGGAGTCTCAGGGAAAACAGAGTTTTAGACTCTTTTCAAAATTTCCCTTTCTGCTGCTAGAAGTTCCAAAGGATTTTTCTCCAGTCTTCAACCCAAGAATTTGATAGCATAATAATAATGGCTGAAATTTTCCCCAAATTAGTGATCTCTTTATTGAGGCAATAGCTGTAGATAAAATCATTTAGCTAGTAGAGGGTGAAATGAGGGGATAAGAGCATCTCAGAGCAGCCCGAGGTCTAGAGGGTTGCTTGAAGGATTCACTATGGCTCAGCTGGTCTGATGGCTAAGAAGACATTCCAGACAGAAGGTCAAGCATGAGCAGTGTGCTGAGGTAGTAGGGGCAGGGGGCTGGCCTGTGGGACTTAGGATCTTACATATTTGTTACCGAACCAACCTACAGTGCAAAAGCATAGAAGCAACAAGAAAATTCATTTACCCAATGCAACATGTTCAGCTCCCCAGATAGTGGTGACATTTTCAGCCTGCTATGTTAAGATACCAGTGACCCTGATACATAAATGTTTGTGCTCGCTTGTATGCAGTTCTTACACACCTGACTTGATTTGCCTTCACATGTCTCATTTTGCAGAAAACCTGATTCTATTACCAGTTTACATTCGAACTCATTGAGGCATGAGATGATTTTGCTTTTCTTTCTTGGCCAGTGATATGGTTTAGATAACAGTGTGTCCCCACAGTTTCATATTTTGGAATTTGGTATTGGGATATGGCGATACGTAATAGGTAATGATTAGCTCATAGTGACTGCATCATGGAGGCAACACTCCCATGAATAGATTATTAGTGATGTCTCACGAGACCCAGTGAGTCCTTTCCTCTCATGGGAGAGTTACTTACTGTGAGAACTGTGTGCTATAAGGGAGAGAGCTTCGTGTTTTGGGGGTGGGACAGTAGATATCATAGTGGTTATAGCGCTGGACTCCCACATGACTGACTGCAGTTTGAGTCCTTAACCCTGTGGCTTGAAAATCACATTAGGCACATGTGCATGCGTGCTCAAAATCCTAGGAGAAGATGGAGGAGAAGGGACTGTGGCATGGCCATCCTCACTGGAGCATGATTCCTTATTCGTCCTCTCTGTCTCTCTCTCTCTGGCAAGTACATACACTCTATGGCAAACATTTCTCTTCTTTTTTTTTTTGGAGAGGTTTTTGCTGTAGGAAGTGGACGCTTGCCAGAAAGACAGAGAGAGACAGAAAGCAAGAAATCACCCCCCCGGGGGGATGGCCACACCACAATATCTTCTCCTTCATTCTCCTCTCAGGATCCTGGGCATGCATGCACACATGCCCAGCGTGAATTTAAGCCACCAGGTCCGGGACTCGAACTGCAATTGACTACATGGGAATCCAGCAACATAGCCATTAAACCAACTGCTGGTCCGCCCTATGGCAAACCTTTCAAAGAAAAGAGAGAGAGGGAGAGAGAGCCGCCTGCATCTCGCTTGCTCTCTGCATGCACCTGCCTGCCATGCTTTGTGCTTCCATTGGCCATGTTGCAGGCTGGTCTGATGTCAGACTCACTCCTTTGGACTTTCAAGACACCAGAATTGTGAGTCAGTAAACCCATATTAATTTTTCTTATTTTTAAAAGTTGCCAGTAGGATGGGGCTAGTAGGATGAGGCCGGCAGGTGATGTGGTGATTAAGGTACTGGACTCTCACGTGGCCAACCATGGTCAGAGTCCCAGACCCAGTGACTTGAAAATCACACTAAACACATGTGCGTGCATGCCCAAAGTCCCAAGAAGAGAATGGAGGGGAAGGGATCATGGTATGGCCATTTCCCTTGGGGGTGATTTCTCACTTTTTTTTCCTCTTAGTCTCTCTCTGACATACATGCCCTATGGAAAAAACCTAAAAAAAAAAAAAATGCCAGTAGACATGTACACACAGAGCTCAACCACTGAGTAGAGGCCAGCATCCTTATTTCTTCATAAATCACCCAGTCTTGGGTATTTCTGTTGGCAGTACAATAATAGACTAAGACAGCCAAAAACTATTGATCCTGAAATTCTTGTGAGAAGACTAACAAAGAACAGAGTCAACCACATACATTGAAATGGCAGATTTCAAACAGCTCAAGTCTCTTGAGTAAGGTGAAGAGTGGGAGAACGGAGAGTGGAGGGCTGGAGGGCAAACACCAGCTCAAATGCTACATTGTCATCCAGAAGGATTTTGAACACTGTTCTGTGAATATTGGAAACTCATCCAAAGGTTTTAGGCAGGGAAATGCAATGACTCAACTATAAAGACATAGTAAGAGAATTCAGTAAAATACTGGTTATGAAATAAACATGGAAAGCATATTTTCTTTTTTTTAAGAGAGATTTTTTTATAGGATATATCAGAGAGACAGAGAGATAGGAAGAGAGAGAGAGTGAGATGGCCATGCTATAATCCAGGGAGATGGCCATGCTATAATCCTTTCTCCTCCATTCTCCTCTCTGGATTTTGGGCATGCCTAAACATGCATCCATCATGAGTTTCAAGCCTCTGGGTCTAGGACTCGAACCATGGTTGACCATGTGGGAGTCTAGCACTTTAACCACTATCCCATCCACTGGCACTATAAAGCATATTTTCTTTTCATCATGCAGTATGAGTAAGGCAGAAAAGAAACTGAAAAAAAATTGTTACACAATGGCAACCAAAGCTGCAAAATAAAAGGAGAAAGCAGAAAAAGATAAATCAAGGACATAATAGAAGAAATGTTTCCAGAAGTTAAACACAAACAACCAACCTTGAGAATCTTCAGATGGAAAAGTCCTATTCAGTGCTGAGCAGGATTTTTGATAAAAGACCTATCCATGGACATTCTGGTAGAATTTTGGAGCTCCAAGGATAATATCTACTAAGTAAAGAGAATCAGATTGGCAGCAGAATTCTCCTTAACAACACTGGATCCTCTGAGGGCTTTGTATGATGAAAAAAATAGGCTGACTCTAGTAAACTTAGGTTAAAAAGGAATTTATTAGGAAAGCATGTAGTAGCTCACAGAATCAGAGGCAAATATGAAGAACTAGGTCTTGGGGAGAAGGGAATCATATGAGTTCTTAGGGTCTCAGTAGCAAGACCTCTAGGTCCTCATCATTGGAATGAAGGAGCTGTAGTCATTTATAATCTTTGTGTCACTCTGCATAAAATGCAAATTCCATGGGGAGAAAGCATCCAACCTCTTCTCCCCCGATCTGGGATGAGAGTGGGACAGCTTAATTGAGAGAAAACAGTTATCAGAATAGTGGGGATAGGTTTTACAGGCAAACAATGCATTAATCCAGTTATTCAACACACATTCATCAGGTCTTTTTGTGTGCCAGACACTGTTCTGGGCCCTGTAGATAATCAGTGAACAAGTCGGAGACTCTATTCTCATAAAGTATACGTTCTGAGTAGGGATGACAGAAAATAAACACACTTCCACAATCCCTTGTCTTGATAGAAATGATAGATAGCTCAGAAAGCCAAAAAGATTTTCTGTGTAAATTTGATGTAAATTGACTTGGCAGAGAAGCCTGACGTGAAAGAATGTGAAACAATTTGGATATTTATCCATCCCAGTTAGTGAAAATAGTCAGGTATCTTATGTAGTCATATACTTTACAGCAGAAATATTAACAAGTGTGATGGTAGGATGCTGCCCCCAGCCCATGAGTGGTATTACTTATGGAGTATGCACCCTATTTCTTTAGAAAGTTTTAAAAATTGAAATGTACAAAATGTATTTGGCCCCAAGGATTTAATAAAGATTGTAGATCTGCAGGTAAGTATCCTGTACAAATATGAGAGGCTTTCACAAAATTTGTAGAAAACAGGAATTAAAGTACAAGTTTGGGTCAGTCCATGGTCTGGTGGCTAAGGCAGCAGAATCCTGCATGGCTAACCTTGTGGCTTGAGTCCCAGAAACATAGCAAGTGCATGTGAGTGCCCCACATCCTAACAGGATGGAGAAATGGAGTAGAAGGAATTGTGGCATGATGGTGCTCCATGGGGTGTGCTTTCTCACATTCCCTTTCTCTTTCTGCAGCAAACACAGGAGCAAATAGTTAAAAAAAAAAAAAAGTATGTTTATTTTGGTGCAAAAAAAGTTTTTTTTAAATCCATACATAATTTCTTTTCTTTTCTTTTTCAGATGTTTTTGCCTTAGGTGAGAGTGCTCTCCAGAGAGATAAAGAGACAGAGACAATGAGAGAGGAAATGAGAATTCATCCCCCAGGCGTGCCTCAATCCTTTCTCCTCCATTCTCCTCCCGGGATCTTGAGCATGCACGCACATGCACCTAGAGTGACTTTCAAGCTACCGGAGTGATTTTCCAGCATCTTAACCACTATGCTACTTGCTTGCCCCAGTGCTCTTGTGCTTAAATAATCTTTTTATTATTATATAAGGCTAATGAATTTGTTTAGATTTACCTACAGGTTGATCACTGTCTTTGTTCATCATCCTTTCTCGCATTTCTTCAGAAATGTTTTCCTTCTTGCTGTTCAATGTTTCTATGCTACCATCTTTCAGGGGTTCATCAGTGTGGAGAAATAAGGCTAAAGTCAAACACCATGGCTGATGTTGGAATATGGTGTACAGCCATCTATAAATTGGAGCTAAGTTTTTCTTGATCATCTATCAACCCTGTCTACAGCCAAGTTTTTCACACTCTCAAGTGTGTGCTCCCACCTCTGTAGCTTCATAGGAAGCAAGTTTCACAAGACTCACTTCTCTCTCTCTCATTGCAACTTGAAGGGTTGCTGCTGAGCAAGCCAAAGAGGTAAGTGAAGCAGATCTAATAGCACCCAACACCCATGATTTGGTGGTCAGCTCAGGTCCCATGGCCCACTGACACTCCACATGTGGGTATGTAGTGGCTATCAGATTTCATCTATAAGATAGGAGCCTGGTGTGCTTTTCAAGCCATCAGGTCTGGAATTCAAACTGTGGAGTTGGCCATGGGATCCAGGACCTTAACCACTTGTGACTCATATGCCAAAGTTTTCTATTACTTCAATATTTTTTAGTGTGTGTAAGAATCAGATCCAGTGTTTAATGTGCCCACCTAATACATTATTATGTTCTCAGCTGACTGCCCAGGCTAACACACTGAATTAAAATTTTCTCTCTCTCTCTTTTTTTTTTTTTTTTTTAATAATTATTTATGAGAGTGGTCCTTGCTCTGTAGGAGAGTGCCAGTTCCATCTCTAGGTCCCTGGCCAGCAAGGGAAACTAAGGCAGGGGAACCACTGTGCCTTTCTCACTTCCAGGCTCCCAAGAACAGGACCCCACCCCACCCCCCCAGAGAGAGTGGTCCTTGCTCTGCAGGAGAGCACCAGTTCCATCTCTAGGTCCTTGGTGAAATCACACGCCGTGTGACTTTTTCTTTATTCTCCTCTTTATTTTCTTTCTTCTTACATTATCCTCTCTTCCTCATCCTCCACCCTGCAGAGGGACTAGGCAGATCTAGAATCACAGTTCCGAAATTCTCTAGTATTGTAAGTTTCCCTGGGATCCTCCCCTGTACTGTGAATATAGAGATACTACTTTTTGGACACCTGAGTAGGGTACACCTCTTGAGACCACATTACTAAAAACAACAGAAGAGAGACTTTTGCATACATTAATTCATTGCAAAAGGGAAATACACTTGCTCCTAAGATGTATTCAAAAGTAAATGCATCTTCCAATGGCTAGAAGTAGAAGAAGAGCCTCAGGTCTGAATAAGCCAGGAATTATGTCTCATCAAAGGAACAGAGTAACTCCCCTCCATCTCCCCTAAAATCTGATGATGTTACCCAAATGTCAGAAAAAGAATTTAGAACTTTCATGGTGAACAAATTCTACGAGTTGGAACAGAAAAGAGACAATGAACTACAGGAGATTAGGAAGTCCTTCCACTATATGAAAGAAGAAATGGACACTCTTAAAAAGAATCAGATGGAGCTACCGGAGATGAAGTCTGTAATACAGGAAATCAAAAACTCTCTTGAAAATATTAAAAATCAGTTAGACCATGCTGAAGACCGAACCTCCAATGTAAAAGATAAAACCTCTGACCTAGAGAAAACCACCAAAAAGATAGAGAAAATAACAAAAAATGATGATAATATACAAGAAATACCGGATTCCATAAGATGCCCAAATGTCAGAATAATTGGCATCCCAGAAGGTGAAGAAACTAATAATGGCATGGAAAATCTATTACATGAAATCCTGGAAGAAAATTTCCCAAGTCTAGAGAGGCACTCAAGCATCCAGACTCAAGAAATACAAAGGACCCCTAATAGAATCAATCCCAGAAGATCTTCCCCAAGGCACATCTTAGCCAGACTGTCCAAGACTACAGATAAAGACATGAGACTAAAACTGGCAAGAGAGACACAAGAAGTGACTTAGAAAGGTCATCCTATCAGGCTAACACTAGACCTCTCAATTGTAAACAATGCAAGGAAAGAATGGGAAGATGTATTGAAAGTGTTAAGAGAGAAACAATTTCAACCAAGATTATTATATCTTGCAAGATTATCCTTTATGTGGGAAAAAAAAGTTTAAAATATTCTCAAACAAAACCCGAAAGAATTTGCCAACACCAGATCAACAGATCTCCAAGAAACCCTGAAGAAAATACTAGGAAAACTAAAGAAGTAACAGACAGAAACAAAGGAATAAAAGACAACTAAGACAATGGCCAACTTAAATGTCAGGACAGATCCGGTAACATCAATAATAACATTGAATGTGAATGGATTAAATTCTCCAATCAAGAGACACAGACTGGCTGAATGGATAAAGAAACAGAAACTCTCTATCTGTTGCATACAGGAAACCCACCTCATGGATAAAAACATACATAAACTGAAAGTGAAGGGTTGGAAAAAGGTTTTCTATGCAAATGGGAACCAAAAAAGAGCTGGAGTTGCAATACTAATTTCGGACAAAATAGGCTTTAAAACAAAAAACGTTCGAAGAGACAAAGAAGGACACTATATTTTAGTAAAAGGATCAATAGATCAAAAAGATATAACATTGGGAACCAGCAGTTAGCGTAATGGCTATGTCGCTGGACTCCCACGTAGCTGACGGCGTTTTGCGTCCCGGACCCGGTGGCTTAAAACTCACGCCGGGCGCGTGTGTGTGCGTGCCCAAGATCCCGAGAGGAGAATGGAGGAGAAGGAATTGTGGTGTGACCATCCCCCCTGGGGGGTGATTTCTCACTTTCTGTTTCTTTGTCTCTCTCTGTCTGCCTGGCGAGCGCATGCGCCCTATAGCGAAAACCTCTCAAAAAAAAAAGATATAACATTTATAAATATCTATGCACCTAACACAGGAGCACCCAAATATGTGAAGGAAAGGCTTGTAGATCTAAAAGGGAAGATAGACTGCAACACACTAATTGTTGGAGATCTCAACACTGCACTATCCCCTCTGGACAGATCTAGACAAAAAATAAAGAGATAAAGGATCTAAACGATATTATAAATCAAATGGACTTAACAGACATCTATAGAACTTTCCATCCAAAAACCACGAGATATACTTTTTTTTCACCCCTACATGGAACCTTTTTGAAGACTGACCACATCATATGAACTATAGGAACTAGATCCAGCATCTTCTCTGACCATGATGGAATTAAACTTGAGTTTAATTTCAAGAGAAATTCTCAAAAATACTCAAATACATGGAAACTAAATAACCTACTCCTGAATGACTCCACAACTACTCAAGAAGTAAAGACTGAAATCAAAAGATTCATGGAAGCCAATGACGATGATGACATGAGTTTCCATAATCTTTGGGACACAGCTAAAGCAGTCATAAGAAGGAAGTTCATAGCAATTAGTGCACATAAGAGGAAGATGGAAAGAAGGCAAATGGATCACCTAACATCATGCCTTAGAGAATTGGAAAAGCAACAGCAAAAAAATACAAAAAAAAAACAAACAAAAAAACAAAAACAAAAACAAAAAAACTCCAGGAGAAAGGAAATAATAAAGATCCGAGCAGAAATGAATGAAATAGAAAATAAGTGAACTATACAGAAAATAAATGAAAGTAAAAGCTGGTTCTTTGAAAAGATAAACAAAATCAATACATCACTAGCAAGACTTATTAAGAAGAGAGAAATGAACCAGGTGAATCAAATCCTCAATGAAACAGGCAATATAACAACAGACAAAGTAGAAATACAAAACATCATTAGAGGACTATGAACAAATAAATGCCAAGAAACAAGACAATCTGGATGAGATGGACAAATTCCTGGACATGAATAATCTACCAAGATTGAGCCAGGAGGATATAGAAAGTCTGAATAGGCCCATAACAAGCCAGAAGATTGAATCAGTAATAAATAACCTTCCAGAAAAGAAAAGCCCTGGCCCTGATGCTTCACCTCTGAATTCTATAAAACTTTTATAGAAGAGTTAGCCCCCATTCTGCTCAAGTTATTTCTAAAGATCCAAA
>NW_006205599.1:410947-411717 GCF_000334495.1 Tupaia belangeri chinensis
TAAATAGTGTTGAAAAAACTGGATTTCCACTTGCAGAAAGATTAATCTGAACCCCTACCTCTCACCTCTGACAAAAATCAAGTCAAGGTGGATCAAAGATCTAAATCTAAGACCTCAAACTATAAAACTACTCCTGGGAAACACTGAGAAACTCTGGGAGACATTAGAGTGGGAAAGACTTCTTAAATAAGACCACCAAAGCACAGCCAATAATCCCCAAAATGGACAAGTGGGATTACATCAGACTAAGAAGTTTGGAGAAAAACACAGTAATTAGTGTGAATCGACAGCCCTCAGAATAGGAAAATATTTTTGTAAACTATGTGTCAGATAAGGGACTGATAACCAGAATTCACAAGGAACTCAAGCAGCTGTTCCAAAAAAAGACGATCAATCTTATTAAAAGACGGGAGAATGAGTTTAAAAAAAAAAAAACACTCTCTAAAGATGACATACAAATAGCTAAAAGGCATATGAAGAAATGCTCAGCATCCCTCATCATAAGGGAAATGCAGATCAAAACAACAATGAGATACCACCTAACCCCAGTCAGAATGTCTAAGATTAAAAAAATAAATAAATAAAATAAAGGTAAGTGTTGGCAGGGGTGTGGTGAAAGGGGAACTCTCGTACATTGCTGGTGGGAATGTAAATTAGTCCAGCCACTGTAGAGAACAATTTGGAGATTCCCCAAAAATCTACAAATAGAACTACCATATGATCCAACAATCCCACTCTTTGGTATCTACCCAAAGGACAGAAGAATACTT
>NW_006205599.1:411762-420023 GCF_000334495.1 Tupaia belangeri chinensis
GTGGCACTATTCACAATTGCTAAGACATGGAACCAACCCAAATGCCCCTGAACAGATGAAAAACTGTGGCACATATACTTTATGGAATACTATCCAGCCATAAAAAAGAACAAAACCCTGGCTTTTGACAGAAAGTGTAAGAATATGGAAGATTTACTGCTGAGTGAAGCAAGTCAGGCTATGAAGGAGAGACATTGTATGTCGCCATTTAATATATACTGAGTGTCCGTACTCCATTACTTAAACTGATTGACTGAAGGATATACAAACACAGGAAATGGGTGTAAATGCCAGATATAGTGTGTGTGAAAGAGTAGGGCCAGAAGAGGGACTTTTAGAAGAAAAATATGAAGGTAAAGTATTAATTGGACAAAGAAATGTGGTATTATCTGTTGCAGATATTATATAGTTTTATCAACTGATCTAGGGAGAAATGTTCACACATACTGAAATATTCACTTTGTAAGCTAAACAATGTGATTGAATGCATAAAAGAAAATGAAATAAAAAAAGGAATTATTTATCAATGTTATTTTTAAAAGATTTAAAAAACATAATTATTTAATTTTATTAATTATTATTATTATATTTTAATCTGCTATAGGGCATGTGCACTTACCAGAAAGAGAGAGAGAAAGAGAGGGAAAGTGAGAAAGCAAGCCTCCATGTTTGGGACTCAACAGCAGTTGGTCATGTGGGAGTCCAGCGCCTCAATCACCACACCACCTGATGGCCTCTATTATTATTATTATCATTATTATTGCTTTTTCATTTGCTACAGGGCACATACACTTACCAGAGAGAGACAAAGAAAGAGAAATAGAGAGGGAAAGTGAGAAAGCAAGCTGCCAGGTTTGGAACTCAAACCTCAGTCAGCCATGTGGGGGTCCAGTGCCTTAACGACCTACTGGCCGTAAATAAAAATTCTCTGATAAGTGTATCCTTATCAGTAAATCTGGTCAAATCTGGAATCATGTTTTCTGTCCTGAAAATCAATATTCCTCATTTAAAAAATAACATAAATTAGGCAATTCCAGATATTGAACAATATATAACAGTAAACAATTACATCTGGTGAAGTGGAAAAATTTCTAGGACTATATCAATGACTAAAACTGGATTCCCCCCCTCAAAAAAAAAAAAAAAAAAAAAAAAAGCAAGCATACCAGGGTCCAGGGGAGGCATGGTGGTTAAGGTATTGGACTCCCACATAGTTAACTGTGATTTGAATCCTGGATCTGGTGGCTTGCTTTCTCACTCTCTCTTTTTTTCATCAATTATTATTATTTAAAAATAATAATAATTGGAACCAGCAGATGGCATAATGGTTACATCACTGGACTCCCATGTAGTCAACTGCAGTTCGAGTCCTGGACCCAGCAGTTTAAACTCACATTGGGTGTATGTGTGTGCATGCCCAAAATTCTGAGAGGTAAACACAGGAGAAGGAATTGTGGCATCGCCATCCCCCATGGAGGGTGATTTCTCTCTTTCTGCCTCTTTGTCTTTCTCATTCTCTCTGGCGAGCACATGCACCCTATAGAAAAAAAAAAAGTCTCTAATAATAATAATAACAATAAATAAACAAAGTTAAATAAATAATTCCTTTAAAAAATTGACACAGGCTCAGCCCGGTGGCATAGCTGGTAGTGTACTAAACTGTAGGACTAGCAGCCACATGCTGAGCAGGTGAAATTCCTGGCTCGGCTGATCTGGAACACACCAGGTATGGGCATGCATCCAAGATCATGACAAGTTGGATAATGTGGACAAGGGAATCGTGGCGTGATGAAACCCTGTCGAGGATGCTTTCTTTCTCTCTTTCATGTATGCATGCATGCTCTACCATACATTTTTAAAAAAGGAAAATAGAAAAAAGAAATGACATAGAAGAGATGAAAGCCCTGAAAAGATCAACACCTATAGAAGAAATCTGAATGGCAGTCAAAGATCTAGACGTGACAAAGGCACTAGCTCTAGACAGTTATACAAGGAAACTCCACGGTATTTCTAAGACTGTATTATCCTAATGTTCCCTTTAAACATGTGCAAGTATGATAGCTTATTATTTCTTTTCCTGTGGAGCCAGCAAAATCCTGATACATGTCAAATTGGAAAATTCTCCAAAAGAAAACTATAGTTAAATCTCACTTATGAATATATGTCAATGTGTACAAGTCTGTTGGGACAGATTTCATGGGTGTCTTCCATATCTTTTTTATTTAAAGATTAATTTCATTTATTTTATTATTATTTTTAGAGATTTTTTTTTCTTTTTATAAGATTTTATTAAACGCCTTTACAGAGTAACATCCAGACTCCAGATACAGCTGCCAGGACCCTGTTACACCGTGAGGACTGGCTGGGGCATGGCAGGTGGCTCTGGCTCCCCACCCTTCTGTTCTGAGATGGGGGTGGTGGGCAGTATCTCATCTTTGGGTTCCACGATGCTCATGTGATCGGGCAGGGGCTTCTTCGGGCCAATCTTACCACTTGGGTGGGCAGCATGATCTTCACTTCGGTGCCCAGCACGCCCTGTCTGAACAGCACGTGGCGCACGGCGGTGTCAACGTAGTAGTTGACAGGGTCCCCACTGTGATTCATCGGCCATCCACAAACTTCATGGATTTCGCCCTCTGTCCACGGAGCTTCCCCGACACCACAACCTCGCAGCCCTGGGCCCCACTCTCCATGATGAACCGCAGCACACCGTAGCAGGCCCTCCGCACGGCGAGCCCTCCAGGGAGTTTGTAACGCAGAGACTCTGCCTGGGCAGTGGCACACAGACCTCTGGTGGCCACCTTCTCAGCATAAAGCTCTACGCTGCCCTCAGGGAAGCCAAACCTCTTCTGAACGACAGCAGGCAATTCTCGGATTCGCCGGCCCTTCTAGCCAAGAACATTGTGTGTCCTGGTGGCTAAGATAATGATTTCTGTCCTGGTTGGAGTAACTCGAACCTCAACTCCACAGTAGCCATCTTCAGCCAGCTCCCGCATGAGGAACTCATTCAGGTCAGCTTTGAAGATGCCACCAGCGGGAACCAGCAGTTAGCGTAATGGCTATGTCGCTGGACTCCCACGTAGTCGACCACGGGTTGTGTCCCGGACCCGGTGGCTTAAAACTCACGCTGGGCGCGGGTGCGTGCGTGCCCAAGATCCCGGGAGGAGAATGGAGGAGAAGGGATTGCGGCGTGACCATCCCCCCTGGGGGGTGATTTCTCGCTTTCTGTCTCTATGTCTCTCTCTGTCTGTCTGGCGAGCGCACGCGCCCTATAGTGAAAAAAAACCCTCTCAAAAAAAAAAAAAAAAAGATGCCACCAGTGACAACCTTCCTCTTCTTGGAATTCTGCACCGCCATCTTGCCGCTGCGCGCTGCCTAATGGAAAGGTGAGAGATTTTTTTTAATAGCGCACAAGCACTCGCTGAAGAGACAGAGAAACAGAAAGTAAGAAATCACCCTCCAGGGGGATGGCCACACCGCAATCCCTTCTTATCCATTCTTCTGTTGGGATTTGGGGCATGCATGCACATGTGCCCAGCATGAGTTTTAAGCTGCCAGGTCTGGGACTCAAACTGTGGTTGACCATATGAGAGTTTAGTGATGTAACCATCACAGTATCTGCTGGTCCCAAATTTAATTTATCGTTATTATAATTTTTAAAAATTTTGCTATAAGGCACACACCCTCACCAGAGAGAGGCAGCAAGAGAGAGAAAAAAGTATGAAAGCAAAGCAGTCATGTCCAGAACTCAGACCATGGTTGGCCATGTTGGAGTCCAGTGCCTTAACCACCAGGACACCTGTTGGCCTTTCTCTATGTATCTTCAAGCAGCGATATTAACTGCCCTTCTGTTCCAGACTATTTTCAAGGATGTCTATATAGTGAATAACCTTGGAAGACAGTAATAGAAACGCCATCCAGAAAAGAGGACAGGTTTACTTAGTGTCTAGTATAATAAAAACAATGTCTCCATTCAAAAGTTTGGTTACTTCACTTTATAAAAGACTCAGTGTCCCTAGGCTTGGAGTTCCTTGGCTATAGTACAAGCATGCTCCATGTATAGCATCTACACAGGGTCCTTTCCTTCGTTCCTGTGGGACTTTCTGGGCAAGGGGAATCAATTGGAACATGATGCTTATGTTGCATATTATAGCATGAGTAATAACGTCCTTTGTCTCTGACCTAGGAATCTCATGTATTCTGTCAGCATACATGAGACTATGATAAGCTAATTTATTAGCTTGCAGTCAGGAGAAAAATCTCAGATCCTCCATAAATCTCAACAATATTTTAAACTATTATCAAGTTGAATTCAGTAGTTATTAATCAGTTAGTACACAGCATGGCCTATTAGGGTTTATTCTAGTTATTCAACGATAACTGAGCATCAGAAAATCTGTTAATGTACAATTGACAATATTAAGAGAACAGAAAAGCAAAGCATACGCAGAAAAATCATACATTAAAATTTATCATCTAAATAGCTAGCAGGTAGCATGGTGGTTAAGGTGCTAGAACCCACATGACCAATTTTGTGGTTCAAGTCTCTGACCTGGTGGCCTGAAAAACACACAGGGCACATGTGCATGCATGCCTAAAATCCTAAGAGGAGAATGGAGGAGAAGGGATTGTGGCATGGCCATCCTTCAGTGGGGGGAGGGGTTAATTGCTCACTTTTCCCCTCTCTCTGTCTCTCTTTGGTGAGCATAAGTGCCCTATGATTGTTTTTAAATCTTAAAAAAAATTATCATATATTTCTTACTAAAACTAAATGAGGGGGCCAGCAGATGGTATAGTGGTTGCATTGCTGAACTCCTACATGTCCAACAAAGTTCGAGTCCCAGACCCAGTGGCTTGAAATTCACACTGGGCATGTGTGCATGTATACTCAAGATCCCAGGAGGAGAATAGAGGAGAAGGGGCTGTGGTGTGGCCATTCCCCCTGGGGTGATTCCTCATTTTCCCTTTCACTGACTCTGTCTGTCTATTGGTCTCTCTCTGGTGAGCACACACGCCCTATGACAAAAATCTCTAAAAAAGAAAAAAAAAAAAAAAACTAAATGAAAAAATAAACATCAAAAAAACTATTTCTTGGGAACCAGCAGTTAGCGTAATGGCTATGTCGCTGGACTCCCACGTAGTCAACCGCAGTTCACGTCCCGGACCCGGTGGCTTAAAACTCACACCGGGTGCATGTGCGTGTGTGCCCAAGATCCCGAGAGGAGAATGGAGAAGAAGGGATTGCGGCGTGACCATCCCCCCTGGGGGTGATTTCTCGCTTTCTGTCTCTATGTCTCTCTCTGTCTGTCTGGCGAGCGCACGCGCCCTATAGCAAAAATCTCTCTCTCTCTCTCAAAAAAAAAATACTATTTCTTACTGAGCTAGGAATAGAAGAAATATTTCTTATTTATAAAAATGTTTTTTACCAGGAGCCAAGAATAATTTTAAAGGCATTCCCATTAACGACAGGAACAAGGCAAACTTTTATACCACTTGCCATTATGTTCTACATCGAGCTGAAGCTAACTAATGAATGAGAGTAATAAACAGTGGGGCCAGCAGGCGGCATAGTGGATGAAGAGCTGAACTCACACACGCTGACCGTGATTTGAGTCCCAGACCTGGCAGCTTGAAACTCAAACCAGACACATGTGTATGCATGTCTAAAATCCAAAAAGGAGAATGGAACAGAAAGGATTGTAGCATGGCTATCTCCCTGGGGGGTGATTTTTCACTTTCTCTCTCTCCATTTCTGTCTCTTTGGTGAGTTCATACACCCTATAGCAAAAATCTCTCTTAAAAAAAAAAAAAAAAGAAAAACAAACAGGAAGCCTAAATATAGAAAAAAGAGAGAGAAACTTGCCATTTTGTTAGTGGGTAATATAAACCTCTAAAATACAAATGAAACATCTAAACAAACTGTTAAAACTAATGAGGTGGCCGTAATATGATCATATAGTCAGATACCAGATTTACATAGAAAAATTCATGACTTTATTATAAACCCAATAACCAGTTAGAAAACGTAAAGCAGAGTCCACCATGAGAGCCGAGATCTGGTGATTTCAGAGATAAGAGCAATGATGATGTTCTGCTGAGAATTTACCCTGGTAGAGCCCCTGCAGAAAAATGCAACACCAAAGAGCTTGCAGACCACATCCTCCTATGTGCCTCTGATCACTCAGATTAATCTTCAGAAATTAGGGAAAAACGAATAACCCATCAGATGACTAGAAATCACACAGAGGCACAAGAAATATGCAAAACCAAGAAAACACCTTACCCCCAGGAGAAAAGAATAACTCCTCTTCATCCACAGACAGTACAATAGAACTCATGGAAATGTCTGATAAAGAATTTAGAGTATTCATAGTGACAAAACTAACAGAGATGGAAGAGAAGAGAGACAATGAACACCAGAAGGAGAAAGCCGATGAGTTCCAGGGGCTGGGGAAGTTCTTGCAAAAGCTGAAAAAGGAAATACACAGCATAAAAAACAAAACCAAATGAAACTATTGGAGATGAAGGCTATAATACAGAAAGTCAAAACCTCCTTTGAAAGTATTAAAAGCAGACTAGATCATGCAAAAAATCGAATCTCAGATGTTGAAGACAGAATCGCTAGACTACTAAAGTCCACCACGAAGACTGAGAAAATAGCCCCCCAAAATGAGACTAATATACGAGAAATACTAGATACCATTAAATGTCCAAACATCCAGATAATCCGTATCCCAGTAGGAGAAGAAACTAAAAAGGACATTGACAGTATATTCCATGAAATCCTGGAAGAAAATTTCTCAAACTTAGATAGGCATTCAAAGATCCAGACCCAAGAAATACAAAGGACGCCAAATAGCATCAGCCAAAGAAGATCTTCTCTAAGACACATTATAGCCAGGATGACCAAAACCATAGACAAAGACAAGATACTCAGACTGGCAAGAAGGAAACGTCAAGTTACTTCCAAAGGATATCCATCAATCTAACAGTGAGCCTCTCATTGGAAACAATGCAAGCAAGGTAAGAATGGGAAAATATATTCAAAGTATTGAGTGAAAAACAATTTCAACCAAGAATACTATATTGGCAAGATTATCCTTCCTATAGAAAGAGAAGACAAGAACATTCTCAGATAAAAAAAAAAACCTGAAAGAATTTACCAACACCAGACCAGCTTTCTAAGAAGTTCTGAAGGGAGTGATAACCCAGGAAAACTGAAGTCAGACACACCGAAGAGTTCTAAAACAACTAATAAAATGGCCACCTTTGGGACCAGCAGTTGGCATAATGGTTATGTTGCTGGACTCCCATGTAGTCGACCACAGTTCGAGTCCTGAACCTGGTGGCTTAAACTCACGCTGGATGTGTGTGTATGTGTGTGTGTGTGTGTGTGTGTGTGTGTGTGTGTGTGCATGCCCAAGGTCTTGAAAAGAGAATGGAGGAGAAGGAATTGCAGCGTGACCATCCTCCCTGAGGGGGTGATTTCTCCGTTTCTGTCTCTCTCTGTCCTTCTGGAGAGCTCATGTGCCCTATAGCAAAAACCTCTCCAACAAAAAAGAAAAGAAAATGGTCAGCTTAATAGTAGGGACAAGTCCAGAGTTGAATGTTATTTTCCAGAATTTAAAAGGAAAGGTCAGACCACAACAGAAGTTAAAGTACATAAGTTTGAACTGGTGAAATAGAATTTTATAACTTTTGACTAAGACATTACTGTCCTTCTATGCTCTGTTTTCCAGTGTTAAGGTGTTTTGTCCTCTCTGGAGTTGCAGAGAGGTCCATGTTACCTACTATTCAAACAGAATCCTAACCTATTTCCTGGCTTTAAGTATAAAGGAAAGTTATCTTAACATTTTTTTAAATTTTGATTATTAAAGTTAAAACTGCCTTTCTCGAAATTAAAAAATATATTTTCAAAATACCTATTTAGTAACCACAGTATGCTATATAGCCTTAGCTATGTGTTATTTATAGTATATTCATTCTACCCACAGAGTTTCATGCCCAAAGTCAACTTTTGTTCACAGATATGTATATAGCAGCTGAACTTACTATTGAAAGTATTTAGATTAATTAAGATATTTTGTGTGGGAACCAGCAGTTAGCGTAATGGCTATGCCGCTGGACTCCCACGTAGTTGACAGCGGTTCGCGTCCCGGACCTGGTGGCTTAAAACTCACGCCGAGCACATGTGCGTGCGTGCCCAAGATCCCAAGAGGAGAATGGAGGAGAAGGGATTGTGGCGTGACCATCCCCCCTGG
>NW_006205599.1:420177-482186 GCF_000334495.1 Tupaia belangeri chinensis
TGACTGAGTTATTTTATAGTGTATTCTGGCTGGAAAATCACATTTTATATGCTGTGGTGATGTTCAGTGAAAATATGTAAAATAAATAAATTAATAAAATAAATAAAAAGAAAACATAAACCTTAGAAATACTACATAATAACAATAAAATCTATAAAATTCTTATGAATAAATTTAACAAAGAAAAGGCATTCAAACTCCACAAATATGTAAATATTTTTATAAAAAGCTGTAAAATTTAAGTGTCATAAAAACTGATCTTTGAATAGGAAAACTCAAAATGGGAAGACAGACTGTCTCCTGAAGCAATTTTTAAAGATAATTAGTTCTTTTTTCTATGAATAAGAAAGAAGTACATGTACTCCCAATCGGGTCTTCAAGCTGGAATCCACCCCCAGCTTCAGCCAGCCCTGGATCATGGGCACACGTGTGCCCAGCATACTCAGGGAGGTCTCTGGATATGAGCCTGGAATTACTGCATGTGAGTCAGCCTTGCAGAATGTTATGTTACTGCTGTGCCTCCATCAGTCTCCCCAAGACAATTAATCAATTTAATGTAATGCCACTTGAAACCACCTCCTTGTTTTTAGTTTTGTTTGTTTTGCTATTGGACACACATGCTCTCCAGAGAGAAAGTGAAAAATTCCCCCAACCCCTTGCCATGGGTAAGGATGGCCTACACCACAATCCCTTCTCTTCCAACCCTTTTGGGATTTGGGGTACACATACACACATGCCTGGCATGATTCCAAACTGCAGGGTCCAGGACTCAGACCACACACTTGGCCATGTGAGATCCAGCTGCTTTAACCTCTGCTCCATCTGCTGGCCATGAAAATAATTTTTTCATGCAAACAATGATTTTAGGGCTTATCTGGAGGAGAGAATATATAAAACAACTTTGAAAAAGAAAATACGCATATGGCATATACATAAATATGTATTTATATATATTTTTCAAAGAAGTATATATTCCTCTCAACTAGCTATTAAAATATAACTTTCACACATCCTAAAGCAATATGATATGAGTGCAGAAAAACACAAATCAAAGAGACGTGACGCTACAAATGTATGAAAAAGGGAACAAGCACTCAACACAAAAGTTAGGGCAATTAAAGTCTATAAAGAAAATTAAATTTAGCTCTCTGAGCTCAGACCTAGTTGGCGGCGATATGGCTAAATACACCAAGAAGGTCAGCATCGTCAGTAAATATGGGACCTGCAATGGTGCCTCCCTCTGGAAAGTAGTGAAGAAAATCGAAATCAGCCAGCATACCCAGTACACGTGCTTCTTCTGTGGCAAAACCAAGATGAAGAGGGGATCTGGCACTGTGGTTCCTGCATGAAAACAGTAGCCAGTGGTGCCTGGACCTACACCTCAGCTGTCACAGGAAAGTCTGCCGTCAGAAGACTGAAGGAATTGAAAGACCAGTAGAAGCTCCACAGACATCTGGAATATCCCTAGCCTATAACAAATGGGTTAATTTATGTTTAAAAAAAAAAAAAGAAGAAAAATTAAATTTAAACTCCTATATATACTATATACAAAAGTAAATCCCCAATGGTTAGAGAGACAAATCTGAATAACAAACACCAAAAAAATAAAATTATTACAAGAATTTATAGGAAGCTATTTTTATAATCTTGGAAATACTTGTTTTTTTTTTGTCTAGTTTTGTTTTTGTAGTTTGACCAGCCATTCTGTTTATTTACTGACCAGATTACAACCCACCTTTTACAACCAATCATAACCCACCTTTTACAACCAATCATGGCCCACCAGCATGTATATAACCATGATCCCTGGCACACAATCTCCAGACTACCAGGAAGATGACACAGACGACCAGGAAGATGACACAGATGACCCGGAAGACCCTGAAGAGTTGTAACACTGCATCGTCTCCGGAAGACCCTGAAGAGTTGTAAGACCCTGAAGAGTTGTAACACTGCGTTGTCTCAGTGCTGCTCACAATAGACGACGCGACCCTGAAGAGTTGTGACACTGCGTCGTCTCCGTGCTGTACCGTGCTGCCCACAATAAACGGATGACCCTGAAGACACTGTGCCGTCTCCGTGTTGTAACACTGCACCGCTCGTCCCAGCTCTCACTCCTTCCCTCAGGAAACCTGTTCAACTGTCCCCCCAGGTCGGGACAGTTCATATCATGTGCATTTCTAACCATAGATACAACATTGAGAGGATGCCAGATGATGATGAAGACCCTTGGTTCTAATTCTTTTTTTTTTTTTTTGAGAGATTTTTTCCCTGTAGGGCGGGGGCGCCTCCCAGACAGACACGAGAGGATCCCTTCTCCTCCATTCTCCTCTCGGGATCTTGGGCACGCACGCACACGCGCCCGGCGTGAGTTTTAAGCCACTGGGTCCGGGACACGAACCGCGGTCGACTACGTGGGAGTCCAGCGACATAGCCATTACGCTAACTGCTGGTTCCCCTTGGTTCTAATTCTTAAAGGACAAAGTTTCTTTGCCTTTCTTTGACCAAATTTCTCTGTTGCCAGTTCATTAAACATGCTATATGTCATGAATTATTATTCTCTTCACCTATTTGCTGTATTATGAGCTAAGTACAGTCAAGTACACTTGCTTTTCTTTTTTTTTTTTTTTTTTTTTTTTTTTTTTTCACTATAGGGCGCGTGTGCTCACCAGACAGACAGAGAGAGACATAGAGACAGAAAGCGAGAAATCATGCCACAATCCCTTCTCCTCCATTCTCCTCTCAGGATCTTGGACATGCACACACACGTGCCCGGTGTGAGTTTTTAAGCCACCAGGTCCAGGACGCTAACTGCGGTTGACTACATGGGAGTCCAGCGACATAGCCATTATGCTAACTACTGGTTCCCAAGTACACTTACTTTTCAATACTGTTTTGAAAATGTTTTGTTTCGTTTAAGAAAAAAAATTCAGGAGTCTTTTTCTTCATTCCACCTTATAGAGAAGATAATTTGAAGGGCCACAGGAAGTCGTTTACTTCTTTGAAGCATTTTTCAACAGTATAGATTTCATGAATGAGATCCTCCACACAGGTGATGCCAAATTTACTAAGAGGTCGAGCAGTCGAAGAGTTATCTGTCAAAGCAACTCACTCCTTATTGATTTTGCCATAACCAAGGTTGTAGGTCAGTTCATTTACTAACTTCAGGTTCGGGCACTCCCACGCAATATATGGTTCCATAATTTATGTTAATTGAGGCGTTGAGCTCAACAAAGGTGCCATTGAAGATCTCATGAAGGTGAAGAAGCTACACCTTTCCAACCTTTGGGCTCACTCCATTGATACCACTGATCCTGATGACAAATGCCAATTTGAGTTCTGTAGGTACGTAGAAGTTGCCAGCTTTTCTTGCCATCCTGCCCATGTGAATCTCAGTTCTGTACATCTGTCTATATTCCTTATGATAGTGCTGAGCTTTTTCATAGATAGGCTTCCTACTTTCCTTTCGAAGCATCTTTTAAGCAAACTTCTTTCTCAGGCTTTGATTTTCAGCTCTGTAAAATTCCTTCCCTTTTTCTCTTAAGGGTTTCTGGCACAGCAGGAACATTTTTCTTGGTGACTTCTAAGCAGTAGGAGCCTTTTTCTTGGTTTCTGCCACAGCAGGAAACTTCTTTTTCTTCTCTTGAACACCCTCTATGGTTCCAGCCAGAAAAGAGGAACTAAATACTTTCATTTGAAAAAAGTACTGCTCTCAGGAACCAGGAGTTAGCGTAATGGCTATGTCGCTGGACTCCCACGTAGTCGACCGCGGTTCACGTCCTGGACCCGGTGGCTTAAAACTCACGCCGGGTGCGTGTGCGTGCGTGCCCAAGATCCCGAGAGGAGAATGGAGGAGAAGGGATTGTGGCGTGACCATCCCCCCTGGGGGCTGATTTCTCGCTTTCTGTCTCTATGTCTCTCTCTGTCTGTCTGGCGAGCACACGCGCCCTATAGCGAAAAACCTCTCCAAAAAAAAAAAGTACTGCTCTCTTTATATTTCCACTACACATCTATAAATACAATACGGATATAACTATTCACAGAAGAAAGGTCAGATAACCTACAAATGCATAAAATGAGATGCATGGACTTATTAATAGTAAAGAAATACAAGTGAAAACAAATAATACTTTTTTTATATAGAGATTTTTTGCTAGAGTGTGTGCACTTGCCAGAAACACAGAGACAGAAAACAAGAAATCACCCTCCAGGTGGCCATGCCATAATCCCTTCTCTCCATTCTCCTCTTTGGATTTTGGGCATGCATCCACAAGTGCCCAGCATGATTTTCAAGCTGCTGGGTCCAGGCCTTGAACTACAGTTAGCCATGTGGGAGTCCAGCACTTTAACCACTATGCTACCTACTGGCCCCCAAAGATATGTTTTACTCCTCTATTAACAAATTGAAAAAGATTGGTAATTTTCAGGGTTGATGTTGGTATATTCTTATATATTGTTGCTGTCAGTTTCAATTATTTCCATGATGGCAGTATTTATATAAAAATTTATAGTACTCTTACTCTTGACCCAGAAACTCCACTTCTGGTAAACTCTTTTAAGAGCCACTGTAAGACGTGTACACATGTCTAATATTCATCTATAATCTTGCTCTTTTCTCAATAACATTCATATTATGTCTTCTTTTTATTTATTTATTTAAATTTGCCAGAGGATACATGCATTGGCTAGAAAGAGACAGAGAGACAGATAGAGAGAGGGAAAGTGAGACCCCCCCCCATGGGACACAGTCATGCCACAATCCCTTCTCCATCTCTCCCTCCTTTCGGGAAGTTGGGCATACACACATATGTACTGGGCATGGTTTTTAAGACACTGAGTCTGGGCCTGGAACCGTGCCGTCAGCCATGTGGGATCCAGTTGCCTTAACTACCACACCATAAGCTGGCCCTTACATAGTGTCTTTTTACCTGCTTATGGTCAGTTTGCTTTAGTTGTGTGATTTTTGTGTTTGAGACATTTGGAAAATCTTTCTCTCACAAGGATGAACTGATCACACCCACATTTATTGTTCCAACAGAGAGCATTGATCTAACTTCTGACATCTTCCTCATTGCTGTTTTGTGCTGTTTCGCTTTTACATTTTACTACAGAGACCACTGTTTTTCTTCCTCCTCCACTGATCCACACTGATGTAGCTCTCTCATCCAATGGCTCAAATCTTGCTTGAACTCCAGTTCTCGGTTTAAACTTCTGCAGAATATAAAGCATCATATTTGTTTAACTCTCTCATGGAGCCTCATCTTTGCATCCTGACAACTCTTTAGAATTCCTTACTAGGCTAAACTCCACTTTGGCTCCTGAATTCAGTTTGGTCAGTCTTTGAGGGAGAAAATAACCCCTTTCCCTCCTGGCTTTTGCCTGTCTTCTGCTAACTGTTAATAATTGGTTCCTGTCAGAACAATGAACTCCTACCTCTGATTGCCTGCCAGGCTTTTGCAAAGAAAAAGGACTACATAGTTTGACTTGCTTTTGAAGCTCCAAACCTTTCCTACCATCGGAACAACTAGACAACAACCAAACAAACAATCTGACAAACCCCCCAGCTCCTGGCAGAGCCATGCAGAGAAGGGAACGCAGGGCTGGTCAGACCAGTAGCAGCTCCTGGGTCCTGCTGCTTCACTCCCTCAGGTCTACACCTCAGTTCATCCTAGTGTGTGTAAACCCTGCCTTGACCTTCTTTTTCCATCCTCTTTCAGGCTCCACCTGAGGCACAGGTGTTCCAGCCTGAAGATAAAGAGGGAATGTGGCCTGAGCTCCACCCCAAGGCCAGGAATTCAGACTTGTTCCTGGGAAGCAGTTCCCAGTGCATTTGCATCCTTACTGGTAAGAGAAGGCCATGTAGTTACATAGTTAGTGCTTTCTGGGCCTTGCCCGTTAATTTGTTTTCTCACCAGAACTGGGGTGTAAGATATTATGGCCCCTCCCATCCACTTCCCATCCAGGGTCTCCCTCTCATTGGTGGTCTGACCCCTAGACAAGGCAAAAAGCTTCTTTTCCTTTTGTAGATTTGCCTTTTAGCTTGGGGGTACACAGTGGTTTGTACTCACCCAGACCCCAAAGGATTGCAAAGATTCTGCACTACGGCACTGGGTGGAATCCCCAGGGCTCAGCTGGAATTTCAAAAGGTTTGCAAAGCTCTCGCTGCAGGAAACTGCATTCTCCAATATTCAAGTTTTTTGGGACTCTTATTTGGAGACTGCCAAAGCAGATAAAAATCCATTCCCCAAGTACCCTAAAGCAGTCTTTCATCCCAACCCCATGAAATCCCTGATAAAAAGGGCAGAGGACTTTCTTTCCTCAATCCTCTTGGTCTGGAGAAAGCGACCTCTCAGCCTGACCAAGCCTGTACAAGCCTGTTTCCAGACAAATGAATTCTTGCCCTCTGCAAAATGCAGTTGGTGGTACCAGGGCAGGGAAACTAATGATCAGTTAGTTGAGAGACCTGGGGTTTGGAAGCCATTTCGACGACCAGATTTTAAGGCTTCTTTATAAGGGATTTTTTTTTTTTTCACTATAGGGCACATACATGCAATAGCGGGAGAAAGACAGAGGGAAAGTGGCCATGCCCCAAACCCTTCTCCACACAAGTACATATGCCTAGTGTGTTTTGTAAGCTACCAGGTCTAGGACTCAAAACTACACAGCTAGCCACGTGGAATCCAGATGCCTTAGCCATGCCACCTGGCTGGCTCAGAACTTCTTTTTTCTTTTCTTTTCTTTTCTTTCTTTCTTTCTTTCTTTCTTTCTTTCTTTCTTTTATTTTAATGAGATATAGAGATAGAGAGAGAGAGAGAGAGAAAGGGTCTTTCTTGCCTTCGCAGTCCTCTGTCCTAGCCTACCAGTGAGCTAAGCTCCAGGTACATTCTACTACACTGGTCTGTCTAGGCTGGTCCAGGATCTGAACCTGGGCCTCCCATGTGGCCCCAGCCTTGTGCACCAGTGCCCTACCCCTGGTGCCACTTGCAGCTGGGCCTATAATCTGCTCTTGGGTGTATGTTGTCTGTTATGCTATAGCCAAGTTGGGGAGGATACCAGAAGGGGTCAAGTGATGCTGGAAGGGGGCATGCAATTGCTGGAGCCCGCCAGGCAGCACAGGAGACCTGGAGCACTTGGGAGGGAAAAAGGATCTTGGTCCCAGTAAGCTGGGAAACAGACTCTCCTTTAAACAAATGAGATCTCTCAAAAAGTGATTTATGAGCAGTGGAGATCTAGATCAGGAGCCCACAAACTACAAACCCCACCCACAGACTGAGAACTAAGAACAGTGTTTACACTGTTAAATGGTTAGAAGAAACCAGAGTACTATCATATGACACATACAATTAAATAAACTCAGTTTTTACTATCTACAAATACACTTTCATCAGAGAACAACTTCTATTAATTTGCACACTCTGCAGCCACTTCAGTACTTCTACTGCAGACCTGAGTGGTTGATATGATGTCCGCGTGGCCTTCACACCCTAAAATGCTTATTCTCTAGCACTTAGCAGAAAAAAAGATGTTGTGCTTGGTTGAGATTGTCAATAAAATAGAACCCCTGGGACCAGCAGTTGGCGTAATGGCTATGTCGCTGGACTCCCATGTAGTCGACTGCGGCTCAAGTCCCGGACTCAGTGACTTAAACTCATGCCGGGCGCATGCACATGTGTGCCCAAGATCCCAAGAGGAGAATGGAGAAGGGATTGCGGTGTGGCCATCCCTTCCGGGGAAGGGGGGTTGACTTCTCACTTTCTGTCTCTGTCTTTCTCTGTCTTTCTGGTGAGTGCACGCACCCTATAGCAAAAACCTCTCCAAAAAAAAAAAGAACCCCTGATTTGTCATAACTGATGTAGAATAGGCTTCACAGGAAGACAAACTTTTGCTCAATTCTTGGCCAATTGAAAAGTATCATTACTGGGACCAGTAGATGGCATAATGGTTACATCACTGGACTTCCATGTAGTCAACTACAGTTTGAGTCCCAGACCTGACTTAAAACTCATGCCAGCTGCATGTGTTTGCATGCCCAAAATCTTGAGAAGAGAAAGGAGAAGAAGGGATTACAGTGTGGCCATCCTCCCAGGGAGTAATTTCTCTTTTTATCTCTCTGGCAAGCACTTGGGCCCTACAGGAAAAAACTCTCTTAAAAAAAGGAAAATGTCACTACTGGTGCCAGCAGGTGGTGCAGCCGTTAAGGCACTGGACTCCCACATGGCCGACTGCAGTTATGTCCCAGACCTGGTTGCTCGCAAATCACGCCAGGCATGTGTGCACACACGTCCAAAATCACGAGAGGAGAATGCAAAAGAGATCGCAGTGTAGCCATATTCCCTGGTAGTGATTTCTCACTTTCTCTCTGTCTCTCCAGCAAGAGCACATGCCCTATGACAAAAATCTTCCCACCCCTCCCCCCAAAAAATCACTGTTATTTTATTTCAGAGAATATGCTAATGAGATAACCAGGACAGCCCTGTTCAGGGTATTCTTTGCTTTTGAACTTTTTTTGTTTGCTTTCTCTTAACTGTTTTTCCTATTTTAAGCAAGCATGCTCTTAATTACTTTTTAAAATCGTTTATTTTATTCATGTTAAAGAATGTAGGGGTAAGAGAGAAAGAGAGACAAGGAGGGAGGGAGAGAAACATTCTTGCTGGGGTCTTGTCGCACTGTGGTCCCATTTCTGCAGCCCTCCAGCTCCTTGGGATCTCGGGCGTGCACTCAGGCACAGTGTTTTCAAGCTGACCCTGGAATCTGAACTCACGCTCAGCCATGAGGTTTCTGGCATGGCAGTTCTGCGCACCACCGACTGTGCCACGAGGCTGGGCCCTTAATTCATCTTAAATGGTAAATGTGAAACTTCTAAAACACTGACGTGGGCAGCACTCAGAGACACTCAGCTCCCCTTGCAGGCACCAGTGCCACCTAATTGTTTGCTGCACACAAAAGGCGGATCAGAGAAAAATCGCTTCTTTATTCTCCCCCTTTACATCATCTCCCCTGCACCTGGGGAGTCTGGATGCTCTGAGACCGAGTACAACACGCATCTGATGATGGGTTACACCAAAGCACACCAAGACCTAAATCCCTCCCAGATTTATGGAGATTTTCTACAGCTTAACTAGATTTCTAATTGTCCTGCCACCTGTACTGAAATGTACAGTCTGTGTTAATCTCGAATTCTTTTCTGTTTCCATAATCTTGATAAAGTTTCCTGCACTCAAACAGTAAATCCAGTTTGGTCCACGGGTTTTAAAGAGGGAGCCAAATTCACTTTTATGATTTCCAGTATGCAGGCTTTTTTGGAGGCGTGTGGATAACGAACTAAAAGGCCAGCACAATTTGTCTTTTCCGAGGACCTGGTGCTATGCATTCCAGGTTGAAATCGTGAGTTCACTGGTGGCTACTGAATCGTCACAAGAGGTCTCTCCTTCAGAGGCATGTAGGAGGCAGCGGGTAAGGGTTTTCATATATTCAGCACGCCAAGGCTTCTGTTCTCCCCGCCCCGCAAGTGTTCTTCTATGGATGATGACTTGCTGGTTTGTTTACTTCCTGGTGACACTGAGATTACAGACCAAAAAGGCAGATTTCGGTACCTGTTTATGTCAACCATTTCTCTGGACATTCTATTTTTTTATTTTAAATTATTTATTTAATTTTATTTATTGTTCTTCTTCTTTTTTTTCCTAATCCAAGGATCTTTATTTTCTCTTTTTCCCAATATAGACGCCACCTTGTACTTTTTATTCTGGTAACAATACATCGTTTATGAGGGTGCTGTATTTTTCATGCCATATTTTTCATGACTGGAAGCTGAAGGTTGAAACACTTAATCCGGTAGTCTTGGCCTGGTAAACCTGTGAATCCAGTCTGTACAAAGGAGAGACTCCATACCTGCTGTCACAGTCAGTAGTCTGCCTGGGGACCTCTGAACTACTGAGTGCAAAATCCCTGCCATAAATGTAGCAACTGTTCTCTTCAAAAGCAGTATCTGCTGAAACATCTGGCTTGAACTTTTTCTATTTTTATTATTCTTTTGATCAGAGAAAGAGAGAGAGAGAGAGAGAGAGAGAGAGAGAGAGAGAAAATGAGAAAGCAAGCCAATAGGTTCAGGATTCAAACTGAGGTTGGCCATGTGGGAGTCTAGTACCTTAACCATCACACCACCTGCTAGCCCTCTTTAGACATTTTAAAAATGAGTCTACCATGTGACCTTAGACAAATTGTTTAACATCTCTTCCCTCCTGTGCGAGTTGGAAGGATACATTATCTGCTCTGCTATTTCATAGTGCTGTTTTCTTTCTTTTTTTTTGGCGGGAGGGGGCGGGGGGGAGGTTTCTGCTATAGGGTGCGTGTGCTCGCCAGAAAGACAGAGAGAGACAGAGAGACAGAAAGTGAGAAGTCACCCCCCCGGGGGATGGCCATGCCGCAATCCCTTCTCCTCCAGTCTCCTCTCGGGATCTTGGGCATGCAGGCATGTGAGCTTAAGCCGGCGTGAGTTTAAGCCACAGGGTCCGGAACTCAAACCGCGGTCAACTACATGGGAGTCCAGCGACATAGCCATTACGCTAAGTGCTGGTCCCAGCAGTGCTGTTTTCAAGAACAGAATGTGAAAAAATGCATGGCCAGCTCTGAAGCATTTTCTAGGTGAGAATATTTAGTCCTCTGTAAACGGAGGCTTTTGGGAGACGGAAGGAAAAGGAGATGTTGATCAAAAGGTATAAACTTTCAGTTTTACGATGAATAAGCCCTGGAGACTCCATGTATAGGATGGTAATGACAATTAGCAATAATAGGTTACAGGGGCCAGCCAAATGGCATGATGGTTAAGACGGTTGGATCCCACATGGCCGACTGCACTGTTCAAGTCCCAGATCCCGAGACTAGGTGTGTGTGTGCCCAAAATCCCGAGAGGAGAATGGGAGAGGGATAGGGGCATGACCATCCTTCCTGGGGGGATACTTTCTCACTTTTTCTCTCTCCCTCTTTTTGTTTCTCTCTGGGGAGCACACACACTCCATAGAAACTGAGGTAATAATAACAATAATATATTATACCCTTAAAATTTGCTCAGAGTAGTTCTTCAGTGTTATCATCACATCAAAAAAACAACAACAAAAAAAGGTAACTAGCGAAGTGATAGATAAATTAGCTTGATTGTGGTGCTCATATTGCAACGTATGTGTATCAAAGCATGGCATTGTGCTCTTTGACCTTTTTAATTTGTCATTTTTACCTCAATAAAGCTCGGAGGGGGAAGAGAAGCTTCTGTTCTTCTGATTATTCCTTCTCTGTCAGCTAGAGGCTCTGTCCCCCAAAACTAAGGGTAGCTTTTCTCTTCAGCTGGAGTCCTTGAGTTTGTCTGTCCTCAGGCGGGTTGCCTTGTCAGTCTCGTCTTAAAATACATATATAGTGCACGTAGATGCAGAAGATTTATTACATAGGGGAAGGCTGGGGGAATGGGATGTAGGCCTCTCCATACCATTTTTGCAACTTTCTGTGGGTCTATAATTACTTTGAAATAAAATGTTTTAAAAAATTACATGGGCGTGGTGGTGCAGGCACTGGACTCCCACATGGCCAACCAGGGTTCAAGTCCCAGACTTGGCAGTTTGCTTTTTCACTTTTCTACTTACTCTCTCTGGTAAATACACATACCCTATAGCAAATTAAAATAATAATAAGCAATAAAATGAATAATTCTTTAAGAAATTATATGTAAAGTACTTGGCACAGTATCTAGAAATTTTAGAAGCTCTTGTTTTTAGAATTATTAAATTACTTACTTTCTTAATTGATATATTTATTTAAGTTGACCAGAGAGGGGCAGAGTGAGAGAGGGAGAAAGTGAGAAAGCAAGCCACTAGGTCTGAGACTCAAACCATGGTCGGCCATTGGGAGTCCAGCGCTCTCAACCACCATGCCACCCATCGACCCTAGAAGCTCTTTTTCTGTGCTATTAGCATTATGTAAAATGACCAGAGTTTTATTATTATTGTTAATTTTTATTATCTAATATATCATAACGAATAATATTTGTTGAATGCTCACTATGTGCTTTTTATTTTATTAAGGTTTTTGTCATAGAGTGCATGCGTTCACCAGAGAGAGAGAAAGTGAGAAATCACACCCTGGGGGGATGGCCACTCCACAATCCCTTCTCCTCCATCATCCCCCTGGGATTTTGGGCACACACACACACACACGCCATGCATGATTCTCAAGCTGTTGAGTCCAGAACTGGAACCTCAGTCATGTGGGAGTCCAGTTCCTTAACCTCTACACCGTCTGCTGGACCCCGTGCTGGGCACTATCTTAAGTATCCTATTATTCTGTTCTATTTTTAAATATTCTATTTACTATCCTTAGGTGTCATCTCCATTTTATAAATGAGAAAGCAGCACAAAGAGGTTACGTACTTTGTCCAAGCTCACACAGGTTAGCAGTGGGGGGTGGGTGAGGGGAGAGCCAGGATGCGCACTCAGGAAGTCTGTCCAATAATTCTCAAAGAAAGGTCACTATTCGGTCATTTGCTGAACTTCTGAACTTTAGGCAAGATCAAGCCCCAGGGTGGGAAGTATGCCCCATAGGGTTCCCTGCCCAGTAAACGGAGGCCCTTATTTGATGAAATCTTTGAGATTCCTAAGGACTCCTCCACCCCGCCCAGATCATCTACCTCACCTAACTGTCGAGAAGGTACAAGTCCCACTGATAAGGAGCTCCTTTGATGAGGACAGTGATCCCTCGTAGGGACGTCGGAATAAAAGTGCAGCTTTGGGCCGGTTCCATGGCAGGTAGTGGTTAAGGTGGCTGAATCCCTCATGGTCCATAGCATGATGTGAGTCCCGGACCTGGTGGTTTGAGAAACCCACCAGGCACCTGTGCAGGCTTGTGCCCAAATCCCTAAGAGAGGAAGAAATGGAGGAAGAGATTGCAGCACAATCATTCCCTACCAGGGAGTGTTTTTTCTGTTCTTCACTCTGTCTCTGACCCCCTCTGACAAGGGCGTGCATGTGCTAGCAAAAAACATAAATAAATAAATAATAAATAAAAGAGCGATTTCCTCAGAATCTGGGCTCAAGATTCAAGTTCAGTAGCCTGTGCTGAGCCCCTAGAGCCTGTATTTTTATTTTTATTTTTTTTTAAGAGAGACTTTTGCTATAGGGCACATGTGCTTGCTGGAGACACACAGAGAGACAGAGAGAGAGAAAGTGAGAAATCACCCCCCCGGGGAGGGGTGGGTACACTGCAATCCCTTCTCCTCCATTCTCCTCCTGGGATTTTGGGCACACACGCGCACATGCCCAACATGAGTTCCAAGCTGCTGAGTTTAGCATTTGAATCATGGTCAACAACGTGGGAGTCCAGTGCCTTAACCACTACACCCCCTGCTGGCTCCAGGAGCCTGTATTTTTAATTTGATATCCAGATAGATTCTTAGCATTAGCCAAAATTGGGAAGTAATGTCTTTAGATTCTGTTTCCCAGAGGTATCTAATACATAGCCAGTGCTGGGACAGGCCGCAGCAAGCTGTGAAACACTGGGACGCTCATACAAATAAGGATTCGGGAACACTCAGCCCTTGGTTCTTTTCTTTTCTTTTCTTTTTTTCCTTTTTTTCCTTTTTTCAGGAGAGGTTTTTGCTATAGGGCATGTGCGCTCGCTAGAAAAACAGAGAGAAACAGAGAAACAGAGAGTAAGAAATCACCCCCCAGGGAGTATGCCAATGCCACAGTCCCTTCTCCTCCATTCTCCTCTCGGGATCTTGGGCATGCACGCACATGCGCCTGGTGTGAGTTTAAGCCACCAGGTTCAGGACTCGAACCATGGTTAACTACATGGGAGTCCAGCGACATAGTCATTATGCCAACTGCTGGTTTCGACACACCCCTTGATTCTAATCCTATCTCTTTGGCTTTCAATTTTTACAGTCTCTTGGTTTCAGTTTACTCATCTTTTTCTTTAAAAAAAAATTTTTTTTTTATTCATGATAGAGTACATGCATTCACACATGAGAGAGAGAGAAGAGAGAGAAGCACCCTCCATGGGTTCTGGTAATGCACTGATCTCGTTTCCCAGGTCTTCTAACCTGTGAGGTCTTGGGCACTTGCATGCATTCCTGGTGTGTTTTGGGCTGAGCAGGCCTGGAATTCGAATGAGTCACCTCATGGAATTGAGTTTCTCTTTATCAGTGCCTTATGCTGCACCATGGAGTCAGCCTCTCTCACCACAAATGGAAGTAGGCCGAGCCATGATAGCACAGGCTGGTTGATGCTACTACCTGACAGGCTGAGGCCACAAGGGGGACCCAGGTTCGAGTCTCTGTTCACTCTGAAAGGCCAGGTGTGGTGGCACAAACCTATGTTCCAGCTACTCAGGAAACTAGGGCAGGAGGATCCCAACACAGAGAGACCCTGTCTTAAAAGGAAAAGCAAAATGAAGACAGTTCAACCCACCTCACTGGGGATTGCTGCTGTGAGGATTACTGTCGAAGTCATGGGAACCATTGCACTTTTGACATCATCATTGTTGTTATGAACTTGCCATCTTTTGTTTTGCTTTGTTTTTCAGTTTGCTATAAGGTGTGTGCACTCACTAGAGAGAGAGAGAAAACATGAGAAAGAAACCCCTAGGAGGATGGCCACACCACAATCCATTCTCCTCCATTCTCCCCCATGGGGTTTTGGGCATGTGGGATCTGGCCGCCTTAACCACTACGCTGCCAGTTAGCCCCCATTAACTTACTATCTACTGCCAGGCAAATAGGCTCAAATTATCAGCTGGGCAGCCTCTGAGCTTGGAGGGTGGAGAGCCAGGCCCTGGAAACAAAGTTTATAGTATGGCCAGTTTTGATTAAACAAATGAAGCTTTCCAGAGTACGGAGTCACAGGGCCAAGTAAGAGCTACAGTGGAGGGTCGCATCAGAGGAAAAGGAGTCCAACGGAAAAGCCACTCTGTAGGGGTGCCAGTCCTAACAAGACTTGCCTCTTTACGAGGTCAGCGGAGAAGTTAAAGATGAATAATCACAAGTGTGTTGCCGCTTTTGACAGACTAAACCAAGCCCACTGACTCTGGGAGTAACAATACCTTTGCATAGGGGTACCTACTTTTTCACTAGCCTACCTGGCAAAAATGACTGCCTTTCAAGAGAGCCCCGGCTCTCACCTTCAGGGCTATGGTTTCGACCTTACTCGCCTAGATCAAACTCATCTTCACGACCTCAGCGTTCTTGGAGCCAGCCGACGAGTGCATGCGGAATGGATTTCCTCACCTGCGGCCTCCCCTGTCTCAATCTGCACATCTATGGTAGTGATCTCTCATCACAGGCAGAAGGGAGTCTGGAGATAAGCAAATCTGCCCAGGTAAGAAGGTAATTCACTGGTCATTAAACATTAGATAAGCAAGACAAATGAGTATGTTGATCTGTGGGAAGTACTTATCTTTCATTTTAACTTCTTTTCTATTGTACTGATTGAAGCAAAATTCTTCTTCTTTTTCTTTTTTTTTTTAGATTTTTGCCAGAGGGTGTGTGTGTGAGAGAGAGAGTTAGAAACCACCCCCCCCCCCAAGGGGAATGGCTATACCCCAGTCCCTCCTCTATTCTCTTGCACACACACAGGCATCTGGCATGATTTTCAAGCCTCCAGGTCTGGGACTGGAATCACAGTGGCTCATGTGGGAATCTAATGCCTTAACCAACACCTGTTGGCTCCTCTTCTTTTTTTAATGCTAGAGCGTGTACGCACATGAGAAAGAGAGAGCACAAAGCATCCTCAGTGGGGCCTGGTTATGCCGTAATCCTTTTTCCTCCAGTTCCCCATACTGTCAAGATTCTGGGCAAGCAGTGCAGCCAGGATGACACTTCCAAGGTGACAACACGAACCCCAGGTGGCCATGCGGGATGCAGCTTTCTTTGCGTAGCGTCTAACCACTTAGCTCTGGGGCCGGCTGAAAGAAAATTCTTGAGGACTGAATTGGAGAATCCATTAAGTACCAAAACATTGAGGCACTATTTATTTATTTATTTTTGAGAGGTTTTTGCTATCGGGTGCATGTGCTTGCCAGAGAGACAGAAAGACAGAAAGGAAGACGTCACTCCTGGGAGGGGGAGCGAGGGGATGGCCACGCTGCAATCCCTTTTCCTCCATTCTCCTCTTGAATCTTGGGCACACACACACATGCGCCTGGTGTGAGTGGTAAGTCACTGGGTCTGGGACTTGAACTGTGGTCAACTACATAGGAGTCCAGTGACATAACCATTATGCCATTTACTGGTCCCGAGGCACCATTCGTATTATTGTCTGTGGAGCTATGCCATCGAGGGCTCTACTCATTCGGAATATAAAATAAATAACTACCTTGGGCAGCCGGGGAACAAGGTGGCCATGTTTGAATGTGCTCTAAGTACTCACTTTCCAACTTAGGATCTTGGACGTAGTCTTGTGTTAGAATTGAGAACTCAGTAAGGGTGTTCTGTCCTTATCCAGAAGGTCTGATTTCAGTAAACCTAAGGGGAAGCTTCTCATTTCAGCAATTCAAGAAAAACTGCCTTCAGGGTCAGCAGGTGGCATAGACGTTAAGGTTCTGGATCCCACATAGCTGACTGTACGGTTAGAGTCCTGAACCCAGTGTTTTGAATAGTCACACCAGGTGTGTGTGTGTGTGTGTGTGTGTGTGTGTGCGTGTGTGCCCAAAATTCTGAGAGAAATCACCTGGAGGACAATTTCTCACTTCGCCTTCCTCCTGATATCTCTCTGTCTCTTTCCAATGAGCACATGTACCCTTTAGCAAAAACCACTAAAGAAACAAACAAACAAAAGCCGTCCCAGTGATCTGGATAAACATTAGACTCTGAGAACTGATGTTCTAGTGTGGTTCATTATTTGATTGTCCAGAAGAACTAGGCAGCGAAAGGGCCAGCAGCTGGTTCAGGTTCCTCCAGATCTGCTCCATTTTCCTTTTCTTTTTCTTTTTTTGGAGAGGTTTTTGCTATAGGGCGTGTGCGCTCGCCAGACAGAGAGAGAGAGACAGAAAGCGAGAAATCACCCCCCAGGGGGGATGGCCACACTGCAGTCCCTTCTCCTCCATTCTCCTCTCGGAATCTTGGGCACGCATGTACATGCGCCCAGAGTGAGTTTTAAGCCACCGGGTCCGGGACGTGAGCCACGGTTGACTACATGGGAGTCCAGCGACATAGCCATTACACCAACCGCTGGTCCCTCCAGTTTCTCTTAATCCTGCCCTGAGTTGCATGCCAGCTTGTCTACTGCCTGTTCCATATCCCCTCTGCCCACAGCAGGTACCTCGGATGTCCAGGGTCCCTTCCTAGTGGAGTGACTTGAAGGGTTGGGTCATTACCAGTTGTGCCTATTGTGATTTTCCACTGAGTTTTGTTTTGTGAAAGATTTTTTCACTCTAGGGTGTGTGTGCTCGCCAGAGAGACAGAGAGATAGAAAGCAAGAAATTAACCCCCAGGAGGATGGCCACACTGCAATCTCTTCTCCATTCTCATTGGGATCTTGGGCACATGTGCTGGGGTGAGTTTTAAGCCGCTGGGTTCGACTATGTTGTGATGGTGGAGGTGCTGGACTCTCAGGTGGCCCACTGTGATTTGAGTCCCAGACTCAGCAGGCTGAAACTCATCCTGCGTGCGTGTGCTTGTGTGCCTAAAATCCTGAGAGAATGGAGGAGAAGCAATTGTGGAATGGCCTTTTCCCCCGGGGATAATATTTCCCTTTCCCTTTTTGTGTTTCTATCTAGCAAGTACATGTGCTCTATGGCTAAAACCTAAAAAAAAATTTAAACTAATTAAAAAATTTTAAAAAATGTTGTAAGGCAATGAACAACCATGAACCCATTAGAGAACCCAGAACTACAACATAACCAATAACTTACATGCATTTTAATTTTTTTAAATCTATTCCATCCTCTTGCATAAAAAAAAACTTTCTGAAGTTTCACAATGATCGTTGTATTGTTTTCTTTGGAATAACTTTTAAAATTTTAAAGTAGTTTAAGATTCACGAGAAAGTGTAAACATAGTACATCACTTGTCTAGTATCCCCTAATGACGTCTTCTGTAAGCCTACTACATCATCAAAGCCAGAAAGTTAAGGTTGGTGTAATAGTAACTCAGGAACAGGCCTTACCTGGATTTCACCAAGTTATATACACTTCAGTGTGTGTATGCATGTGCATGCATGTGTGTGTGCATGCATGTTCCATGAAATGTCATCACGTGTAGATTCTGGTAGCCACCACCTCACTCAGGATACGGAACTGTCTATCTCTACAATGCTGGCAACATCTGATGTGTTCTCTGTTACTATAACTTCATTACTTCAAGAATGTTTATGTAGGGCCAGCAGGTAGTGCGGAAGTTAAGGTGCCTGGATTCCACATGGCTGACTGTGTGGTTGAGTCCCAAACCAGATGGCCTGAAAATCACACTGGGAGTATGTATATACATGCCCAAAATCCCAGGAGAGATGGAGGAGAAGGGATTGTGGCATGGCCATCCCCTCCTTGGAGGTGACTTCTTACTCTCTTTCTTTCTCACTTTTCCTCCCTCCCTCCTTCTCTGAGTTTCTTTCCAGCTAGTGCACATGCTCTATAGCAAAAAAAAAAAAAAAAAAAAAAAAAGATACAACAAAAGCATGTTTTATATCAGGCTGGCCACATGGTGTCACATGGTGTGGTGGTAAGGCAATGCTCCACGATGCTGAGACTATGTGGGAAGGTCTTGGATTCATGTCCAAAGGTCTCCCTGCACATAGCGGAGGTGCCTGTGGTCTTGACTGATGCGGGGTGATACATGACCGAAGGCCCTATTGAGGATGCCCCCTCCCACTTATCCCATGGAAGAGATAAACTTTCTACAAAAGAATGCTATATAAATGGAATCGTACAGTATAATCCTTTGAGACTACTCTTTTTCATGCAGTGCAATGCTCATCTTGAGATTCCTCCAAGATGTTCCATGTATCAATAGTTCAGTCCTCTTGTGGGTTTTGATATTTTTCTGGGTAAGGACCCAGGGTTTCTTGGGATTTTCTAGACTATCTTGTCCTGTACATTCAGGGAGCATTTATTTCTTCCTCTCCAATCTGTCTGCCTTTAGTTTCCTTTTAATTCACGGGAATAGTCTCCAATTTATTTATTCATCCTGTTGTTGGACCCCCTAGTACTTTTTTCCAGGTACCTTTTCTGATATTATCACAATTTTACACTTTTATCCAGAACCCTAGGAGTCAATCATGTTTTCAAATTCTGAAATTTTTAGACTTTAGAAAGTTCATTGCATTTACTGAGTATTTTGTAATGTTCCTAGTGAGTCTAGGGTAGTGGCCATTTTTTTTTTTTTTTTTTTGCAAAGAAATAAACGAACATTCGCTCTAATTGAAATTAAATCTATAGGTAACATTATATCAGTTCTGGTCAAGTTATGCTGCAATTGAGTTTGTTCCAGACTTAAGGGGAAAAAGACATCTGTGTCTTGAGAGCTTTTTAAATTTAAGAATTATAGACAAGGGAGCCGGTATGTGGCATGGATGGTTGAGGCACTGGACTTCCATATGCTGACCATGGTTCAAGTCCTGGATATGGCAGCTTGCTTTTTCACTTTCCGTCTCTCTCTGTGCCTCTTTCTGGCTAAATTAAAATAAATAAATAAATAGAATTACAGACAAAAGATGATGAGTCATGAAGCCAGTAAGTGTCCTGGTGGTTGAGGTGCTGGACTCCCACATGATCGACTGCAGTTTGAGTCCCGGATTTGGGGTTTGCTTTCTCACTTTCTGTCTCTCTCTGGTGAGTGTGTATACCCTGTTACAAATTTAAAATAATAATAATAATAATAAATTAATTAAATAAATAATTCTTTAAATAAAGGGATTCTGAGTATGTCATTTGACTTGGGAGTTTGGTGTTTCTTTGGATTGTTTTTCCTCACTGATAGTTTTTGCCTGAGGTTGGAGTTTCTCTTATTCCTCTGTTTTCTTTCTCTTTCTTTCTTTCTTTTTTAAAGAGATTTTTTTTTTGCTAGAAGGTGAATGTTCTCACCAGAGAGAGAGCAAGAGGGAAAGGGAAAAGTGAGAACTCACCCCTCTGGAAGGATGGCCATGCTTCAATCTTTTATCTTATATTCTCCTCTTGGGATTTTGAGCATGAGCACACCCATGCCCAGTGTAATTTTCAAGCCACTGAGTCCAGGACTTGAACCACCATTTTGACCACGTAGGAATCCAGCACCCTAATAAGCATATCATCTGCTGGTCGCAGTTCTGCTTTTAAGAGAATGAAGGAAAGACAAATTGGGAAGGGGCTCACTCAGTAGAGCTGGCTCTCGGACTATATCTTCACCACCTCACCCAGTGTGGGGCTCAAAAATACAGAAAGAAGACCAGGTGGAAATGTGCCCAGATGGTTCCAGTGATTCTCTGTAGTTGATCAGATCGTGGAAGACATTTACTGTTTTATTTTCTGCTTCCATATTTTCTTTTTTCTTTTTTTTCTCGGGGGGGGGGGAGGTTTTTGCTATAGGGCTCGTGCACTCACCAGAAAGACAAAGAAAGACAGAGAGACAGAAAGCGAGAGATCACCCCCAGGGGGGATGGTCACGCTGCAATCCCTTCTCCTCCATTCTCCTCTCGGGATCTTGGGCACGGACCTGCTGCTGGAGTGAGTTTAAGTCACCGGGTCCAGGACTCGAACTGCAGTTGACTACATGGAAGTCCAGCAACATAGCCATTACACCAACTGCTGGTCCCTGCTTTCTTATTTTCCACAGTGACCCTGTAGACTTCCTTTTTCTTTTTTACACTTTTGGTTATCTCTTTTATGGCTTGAACATGAATAGACAGTTCATTTCTCGAATCTGTTTTTGCATTCAACCCACTGTACTATGTCATCTTGCTGAATTATGCAAAGAAAAATTCAGCCTCATGTAGATATATAGTTCAAAAAGTAAGGACTCACAGATATCCTCAAAAGATCTTAGTAATCTCCAGGCTCCTTGTCCCACAATTTTATTTTATTTGAGAGATTTTTGCTACAGGGTGTGTGCACTTGCCAGAAAAACACAGAGAGACAGAAAGTGATAAATCACCTCTCAGGGGGATCGCCTCACCACATCCCTTCTCCTCTATTCTCCTCTCAGGACTTTGGGTATGCACACACAGCTGGCATGAGTTTCAAGGCACTCCACCTTTTCTTCTTTTTAAAATACTTAGTTATTTAATTTTATTTATTGTTATTTTTTTAAAAAATTTTGCTATAGAGCACATGTACCTATCATAGAGAGACAAGAGGAGGAAGTGAAAAAGCAAGCACTAGATTTGGGACTTGAATTGGCTTGGCTGTGTGGAAGTCCAGCACCTTAAACACCATGCCACCTGCTGACCCCAATCAACACTTCTTACAAGTATATCGGTCAATGATTTTTACTATACTCATAGTGTTGTACTACCAATACCAAGTTTAATTTTAGAATACGTCCATCACCAGTAGATGGTGTAATAGTTACATTGCTGGACTCCCATGTAGTTGACTGCAGTTTGAGTCCCGGACCTGGCAGCTTAACACTCATGCTGGGTGTATATGTGTGCATGCCTAAGATCCTGAGAGGAGAATGGAGAAGGGATTGCAGTGTGGCCATCCCCCTGCCCCCCAACCCCCCCGGAGTGATTTCTTTCTTTCTGTCACTCTCTGTCTCTCTGGTGAGTGCATGTGCCCTATTAGAGAAATCTCTCTCTAAAAAATAATACTTTCATCAACTTGAAAACAAACCCCACACTTCTGAGCTATCTATCACCCAAACTTCCCTACTCCTCCTTGAGTAAGCACTAATCTACTTCCTGTCTCTCAGATTTGCCCATTCTGAGTATTTCAAATAAAATAATACAGTGTATTTTGTAATATGTTTTTCCTTAGCAAAATGTTTTTCAAGATGGATCCATGTTATAACATGTATCAGTACTTCATTTTTTTATGATCAAATAATATTCCACTGTATGGATATACGCCATTTGTTTATTTGTTAGCTGATGAGCATTTGCATTGCTTCCACTTTCTGGCTATTATGAATAATGCTGTCATGGACATTCATGTGTCAGGTTTTGTGGATATGTTTCTCTTTCAGGTTTTGTGGATATGTTTCTCCTGGGTATGTACCTAGAAGTGGAATAGCTGGGTCAGATGATATCTCTATGCTTAACCATTTGAGAAACTTCTAGATTATTTACCAAAGTGGTTGCACTTTGCATTCACACCATTGTAGACTTCTAATAATATATATATTATTTTAATAATAATTCTTTTTTTTTTTTTGAGAGGTTTTTGCTATAGGGCACATGTGTTCACCAGAAATTATCAGAAAGACAGAGACAGAGAGAGACAGAAAGCAAGAAATCACAACTCCCCACCACCCAGGGAGGATGGCCACACCACAATCCCTCCTCGTCCATTCTCCTCTTGGGCAAGCATGCACATGCGCCCGGCATGAGCTTAAGCCACTGGGTCTGGGACTCGAACTGTGGTCGACTACATGGGGATCCAGTGACATAGCCATTACATCAAGTGCTGGTCCCATATTTATTTTTAATTTGTATTTATTTTTCATTAAGAAGAAGAGAAGAAGAAGAGGAAGAAGAAGAAAAGAAGGAGAAGGAGGAGAAAAAAGAAAAAAGAAAAGAAAAGAAAAGAAAAGAAAAGAAAAAAAGAAAAGAAAAGAAGGAAGAGCCCGCCCAGTGGTGTAGTCAACAGTGAACTGAGCTACAGTACTGGAAGTCACATGGCTGACTATGGATTGTGCTCAACAGGTCAGCCTGAGAATACCAGGTGCGTACCAGGACGCCCAGGATCCTGAGACGCTGGAGGGCTGGGAGAGAGGACTCTGGTGTGAGAAGACCCCATCTACGGTGCTTCCTCTCTCTCTCTCTCTAGTGTATACATGCTCTCTCTCTCTCTCATAAAAAAATAAATAAACTTCAAAAAAGAAAAGAAACATATCAAAAGACAATTGTGGGTTCTAATTTTGTGATCTCTGCAAAGAGGAAGGAAATCATTTTGTCTTTATCAATAAAATGGAAACAACCCACAGTACCATCTGGAATTCTCTGACTGGCACAACAGGTCGGTGCTTGCAAAATACCACGAGCAGAATTCTTTCACGGAAGCTCTTTGAACCTGAAACTGAGTAGTACTCAGTGGCCATGGGTCCTCAGTCTTAGGAAAGCCTTAATCATTCTTGGCCAGGGAGGCAGAACCGATATGGGAGTATGTGGGGTCTGCCCCCAACCCTCAATTAAAGGGCCGTTTACGCAACATGCCTTCTTTTTGAATCAGAGCCAGGGTCATTGTTGGGCTGAGGTAACATTAATTATTTTTCCGCTTGTCGGATCCCATGAAAAAGATGTGAAAATGGCCTGTTTGTGAAAGAGTGCAGGCAGAGGCTGTGAGCTGATTATGTCAAACCTAGTCAAAGCCTCCTTGGTGTGGGAGATTGTAATCAACAAAGCATGGCGGCATCTGCACCCATTTCAGGAGGAGCCCCATCCCGCCAGGCTCCGGCTGAGACAGGAAGCCCGCTTTAACCCTTACTAGACTGAATGGCACTAACTGTGCGAAGCAAAGTAAGTTTGCTCTCGTCAATTGTCCAGTACACATTTGGGGTACAGAGCACTGAAGGAAGTTATCATCCTTATTTCGGGGGATAGAAAAGGCACTGAACTGTTCTCTTGAATTGGTGTCAGCTGTTTTCATGATTTAGGCAGCTAAACAGATGGGTCAAGGTGCAGAGTTCCAAAGCTTGAATGATACAAAAAATAAGCAAATATACACAAAAAGTTTGAAAAAGACCTCCAGCCTCATTAGCAAGGTGCCCCGGACTTTCTACTTAGGTGGGGCTAGTGGATAGTGTTCTGGTGGAAAGAGATGTCCCAGAGTCATAGTTGATCAGCTCCCACCTTACACGAGATTGAGATTTCACAGTTGTTCTTATCAGAGAACTGGGTGGGGTTGCCATGATGCCGCCGGCAAACTAAAGTCCCTACCCATCCCTGCCCTACCCTGTCTCTATGATCTTTTGATCCAATGTCCATCAAACATGTTAGACACAATTTTTTAAAAGTTCGGGATCTGGCCATACTGCAATCCTCTCCTTCTGCCCCCTCATGCCTTGGATCTTGGGACTCATGCTGGTGTGCATGCCCAGTGTCTTTCAGGCTGACCAGGCTGTAGATTTGAACCATGATCTCCATGTAGCAGCTGGCTTCTCTTTGAAATGAAATATATTAATAAGAAAGTCCACAAATGGTCTCAAACAGTTTGTGGAAAATCCACATTAAAAATAAACTATGCATGGATTTCAATTTTTTAAATGTCTGTGCTTGCTAGACAAAGAAAAGAGAGAGTGAGAGAGAGAAAGCATCCCCCAATGGGATGTGGTCATACCACAATCCCTTCTCCTTCATCACTCCATCATGTTGGGACATTGGGCCTGCATGTGCATGAGCCCAGAATATTTTCCAAACCACCAGGGTTGGGATTCAAATTGTGATCAACCATGGGATATCACACTTCTCTTGTTCTTTTTTGAGAGGTTTTTGCTATAGGGCACATGCGTTCACCAGAAAAACAGAGACAGACAGAGAGACAGAAAGTGAGAAATCACTCCCCGGGGGGATGGCCACGCCTCAATCCCTTCTTCTCCATTCTCCTCTTGGGATCTTGGGCACGCACGCACATGCACCGACGTGAGTATAAGCCACTGGATCCGGGACTTGAACTGCGGTTGACTACATGGGAGTCCAGCGACATAGCCATTACACCAACTGCTGGTCCTGGGATATCTCACTTCTATCTCACTTTTTTAACACTAGGCTACAGAAACAGCCCCTCTTTTTTTTTTTTTTTTTTTTTTTTTTTAACAATACAATGAACTCATACTTGAATTTCATTTTTTTTGTTTTCTTTATTCCTCCCCTTTTTTGTTTTTGTTGTAGGGCATGTACACTTATCAGAAAGAGAGACAGGTGAGAAAGAATCCCCTGAAGGGATAGCCACACCACAATCTCTTTTCCTCCATTCTTCACTTGAGATTTTTGGGTATACATGCACACACACAACATGTTTTTCAAGCCGCCATGTCTGGGACTAGAACTGTACAATCGGTTCAAGTGAATCAGGATTCAGTGCCTTAACCATGATGCCACTGGTTGGCCCTTTAATAACATTTTTCCATGAGCTTTTTTTTTTTTTTTTTTAAAGAGAGATGTTTGCTATATGATATGTGTATTTGTCAGAGAGGGAGTGAGAAAGGGGGAAGTCATCCCCCAGGGGAAATGGCCACACTGCAATCCTTTTTCCTTCATTCTCCTCTTGGGATTTTGGGCACACACGCACACACACCTGGCATGAGTTTCAGGTTGTTGAGGTTGGAACTTGAACTGCAGCCAGTCAGTCATGTGGGAGTCCAACGCCACGACCACGATCCCCTTCTATGAATTTTGAAGTTCCCTTATACTTACATTCTTGCTTATAAAAAGGTCGATATGCTGTAAACATAATATAAATTGTTACTGATCTGCAATGAGATAAAATTCTTCTACCAGAATGGCTGGCAGGCATCCCCATCTCTGCCTCTGCTGCCCTTTCTGGGTTCAGCTTCATGGCTGTGAAGCCTCCCACCAGCCAGGGCCCCCCTTCCAGACTCAATGCTAGTCAGGACAGAATCCTTGCAGGTATCTCCATCTCTGTCTCTGCTGCCCTTTCTGGATTGATCTGCATGGTTGTGAACCCCCCCACAGCCAGTCCCCCACTTTCAGACTCCAGAGCTAGTCAGGGAGGCAAAGTCTCTCTCTCCCTCTTGTTCTTTTCTGTCCCTTCTAACATTTTTTCTCTTTAAACAAACAAACAAACAAACAAAAAAACAGATTTCTGTCTCCTTCCTTGTGCCATTCTCTTACTAATTTGTCTCTTCTTCTCTCTCCTAGGACAGAATCCTCGAAGGCATCTCCATCTCTGCCTCTGCTGCCCTTTCCACACGGCACGCAAGCACACCATGCAGGTTTCCATTTTTAACTTAATTTTATTTTCTGCCATCTGTTCTCTGCCTTTTTCTCTTCTTTTTGTTCTAGTTCTTTCCTTCCTTTTTCTTTGCTTTTTCTTCCTATTTCTGTTTCCTACTTTCTTTTTCTTTTACCTTATTTTTTTATTTTACTGCTCAGCCCTTACCCACTGCCTAGAGAAGTCTAGGTGCATAGTCACTAAACATCTGAATATTGTGAGATTTAGGGAATTATTTGCCCCTCACTCTACTGGTGGTAAAAAGAGTGAAACCCCCCTCCATAAATCCAATTTCAAAACTCCTGTGATTACCACACTTGGAGGACACAGTAAGAGAGAGAACATAGCACTGAATTATTTCACAGCAAAGAGAAACACATGAGCTCACAGTTACAGAATCCATCGCCAACAAATTAGCCAAAAGCGAATACATTACCAAATAACTAAAAATAGGAGAAGAATCTCAAGGATGAGAGATCAAGTAATACATCTCCAGCAAGGGAACACTGTAACTTGTCTCCCAAGTAGGGAAAACTAGAGGATATTACTTAAATGTCAGAAAAATAATTTAAAATTTTTATGGTAACAAAATTCTATGAGATGCAAGAGAAAAGAGACATTGTGCTCCAAGAGATGAGGAAGTCCTTCCATGACATAAAAAAATAATTGGACAACATAAAAAACAATCAGATGGAACCGTTAGATATGAAGGCTGTAATACAAGAAATCAAAACCTTTCACAAAAGTATTAAAAGCAGGTTAGAACATGCAAAAGATTAAATCTCGGAAGTAGAAGACAAAACCTCTGATCAAGAAAAAAATCATCAAAAATACTGAGAAAATAACCAAGAAGAATGAGGATATTATATGAGAAATACTAGATACCACAAAATGTCCAAACATCTAAATATTGGTATCCCAGAAGGTGAAGAAACTAACAAGGGCATTGATAATCCCTTCCATGAAATCCTAGAAGAAAACTTTCCAGGTCTAGAGAAGCATTTGAACATTAAGACCCAAGAAATACAAAGAACCCCAAATAGAATTGATCCAAGAAGATCCTGTCCACAGCACATCATAGCCAGATTGGCCAAAACCAAGATAAGACAAGATACTAAGATTTGCAAGAGATAAAGGTCAAGTCACTTACAAAGGCTATCCCATCAGACTAACACCAAACCTCTCATGGAATATGATGCAAACAAGGAAATAATGGGGAAATATATTCAAAGTGTTAAATGAAAAACAATTTCAACCAAGAATACCATACCCAGCAAGATTATCCTTCCTATGGGAAAAGAAGATAAAAATGTACTCAGATAAACAAAACCTGAAAGAGTTTACCGACTCCAGACCAGATCTTCAAGAAATTCTGAAAGGAGTACTATATCAAGAAAACTAAAGACAGACAGACAGCAATAAGAGAACAAAAACCAACCAAGAATATGGCCAATTTAATGGTAGGGACAAGTCTGGAAATATCAATAATAAGATCGAATGTTAATGGATTAAATTCTCTGATTAAGAGACACAGACTGGCTGAACTGATTAAAAATCAGAAACCCCAGGACCAGCAGTTGGCATAATGGCTATGTCGCTGGACTCCCATGTAGCCGTTCAAATTCTGGACCCAGCAGCTTAAACACGCTGGGCACGTGTGCATGTGCACCCAAGATCCCTAGAGAAGAATGGAAGAGAAGGGATTGTAGCGTGGCCATCCCCCCTGAGGAGTGATTTCTCGTTCTCTGTCTCTCTGTCTTTCTCTTTCTTTCTGGAAAGTACACATGCCCTATAGCAAAAACCTCTCCAAAAAAAAATTAATAAAAAAGAAAATCAGAAATCCTCCATTTGCTGCCTACAAGAAACCCATCTCATGTATAAAGACATACATAGGTTAAAAGTGAAGGGCTGGAAAAAGATATTCCATGCAAATGGAAACTAAAAAAGAGCAGGAGTCACTATACTGATTTCAGACAAAATAGACTTTAAGACAAAAACCATAAGAAGAGACAAAGAAGGGCATTATATAGTAATAAAGGGCTAATTCATCAAGAAGATACAACACTTATAAATATCTATGCACCCAACTCATGAGCACCGAAATATGTAAAGGAAAGACTGCTAGATCTAAAAGGAGAGATAGACTGCAGCACACTAGTTGTTGGCGATTTCAGAACCCCATTATCTCCTTTAGGCAGATCAGCAAGACAAAAAATAAGCAAAGAGATTCAGGACCTAAATGATACCATAAATCAGATGGACTCGACAGACATCTATAGAACTTTCCACTCAAAAAACACAAAATATACATTTTTCTCATCGCCACATGGTACCTTCTCGAAGGCTGACCACATGATAGGGCACAAAACCAACATTTACAGTTTCAAAGACATAGAAACTATATCCAATATCTTCTCCAACCATGATGGAATTAAACTTGGTATTAATCTCAAGAAAAACTCTCAAAAATACACAAATACATGGAAACTAAATAACCTACTTCTGAATGATTTTATGACTACTGAAGAAATTAAGACTGAAATCAAAAGATTCATGAAAAGAAATGATAATGAGTGCAGAAGCTTCCATAATCTGTGGGACACTGCAACAGCAGTCATAAGAGGGAAGTTCATAGCAATTACTGCCCATAAGAAAAAGATAGAACAGCGGCAAAAGTATAATCTAACATCATGCATCAGGGAATTGGAAAAATAACAACAAAAAAATTCAAAATGTGCCAGGAGAAAAGAAATAATAAAGATTCAAGCATAAATAAATGAAATAGAAAATAAATGAACTATACAGAAAATAAGTGAAAGCAAAAGCTGATTCTTTGAAAAGATAAACCAGACTGACACACCATTAGCTAGACTAATTAAGAAGAAGAGAGAATGGAACCAGACAAATCAAATTCACAATGAAGCAGGCAACATTACAACAGACATAAGAAAAAGACAAAATATCATTAGAGGATACTATGAGCCAACAAGCAAGTAAATCTGGATGAGATGAACAAATTCCTGGACACATATAATCTACCAAGATTGACTAAGGAGGACATAGAAAGCCTGACTAGACCCATAACAAGCAATGAGATTGAATTAGTAATAAATAACCTCCCAACAAAATAAAGTCCATGTCCCGATGGCTTCATTGCTGAATCTTATAAAACTTTTAAAGAACAGGTAACCCCTATTCTTTTTTTTTTTTAAAGATTTTATTTAACTTTATCTTTTAATTTAAAATTTATGAGAGAGAGAGAAAGTGAGAAGGCTGCCAGGTCCAGGACTTGAACCATGGTCAGCCATGTGGGAGCATAGTGCCCGTAGCCACCATGCCACCTGCAGGCCCCCAGTAACCCTCATTCTTCTCACATTATTTCTAGAGATTCAAAAGGAAAGAACCTATCCAAATTCATTCTATGACCTTCATCACCCTCATTCTCAAAATGGATAAGAATATGACAAAAAAGGAAAACTACAGGGACCAGCAGTTGGCATAATGGCTATGTTGCTGGACTCCCATGTAGTTGACTGCAGTTTGAGTCCTGGACCCGGGGGCTTAAACTCATGTTGGGTGCATGTGCGTGCGTGCCCAAGATCCAGAGGGAAGAATGGAGGAGAAGGGACTGTGGCATGGCCATTCCCCCTGGGGGATGATTTCTCGCTTTCTGCTTCTCTCTGTCTTTCTGGTGAGTGCACACAGCATATAGCAAAAACCTCTACAAAAAAAAAAAAAAGAAAAAAAGAAAAAAGAAAAGAAAACTACAGACCTATATCTCTGATGAATATAGATAAAAAATTCTCGACAACATACTTGCTAACTGTATTCAACAGTACATAAACAATATTATTCATCATGACCAGGTAGACTTTATTCCAGGGATGCAAAAGTGGTTCAATGTATGCAAAATCATAAATGTAATACACCATATTAACAGAAAGAAAAAAAGACAAAAACTGTATGATCATTTCAATTGATGCAGAAAAAGCATTTGACAAAATACAACATTCCTTTGTGATTAAGACTTTCAGCACAATTGGCATAGAAGGGTCATTTCTCAGCGTAATAAAAACCATCTATGAAAAACCTATAGCTAACATTATACTGAATGGGGAAAAGCTAAAAGTTTTTCCACTAAAAACTGATACAGGACAAGGTCCACTCTCTCCTCTCCTATTCAATAAAGTACAGGAAGTCCTAGCCAATGTAATAAGACAAGAGAATGAAATAAAAGGCATTCAAAAAGGGAAAGAAGACGTGAAATTATCTCTTTTTGTAGATGTCATGATTATAAACATAGAAAACCTAATAAAATAATAAACTTCTTAAAGTAATAAATGCATGCAATAAGGTGGCAGGATACAAAATTAACTTACAAAAATCTATAGCATTTCTTTTCTTTTTTTTTTTTTAGAGGTTTTTGCTATGGGGTGCGTGCGCTCGCCAGACAGAGAGAGACAGAGAGATAGAAAGTGAGAAATCCCCCCCCAGAGGGAATGGCCACGCTGCAGTCCCTTCTCCTCCATTCTCCTCTCGGGATCTTGGGCACACACGCACACGCACCCAGCATGAGTTTCAAGCCACCAGGTCCAGGACGCGAACCGCGGTCGACTTCGTAGGAGTCCAGCGACATAGCCATTACACTAACTGCTGGTCCCCCCAAAAATCTATAGCATTCCTATATACATGAAACAAGCAGACAGAGACAGAACTGAAGAAAATAATCACATTTATCATAGCCACAAAAAGTATAAGATACCTAGAAATAAAACTAACCAAGGAAGTCAAAGATCTCTATAAGGAAAATTATAAAAATCTTAAAAAAGAAATAGAAAACGACACGAGAAGTGAAAAGACATCCCATGTTCCTGGATTCTGAGAATTAATATAATCAAAATGGCAATCCTACCCAAATTAATCTACATATTTAATGCAATCTGTATAAAATTACCAGAGACATTCTTCACAGATCTAGAAAAGACAATCATAGAATTTGTCTGGAATGAAAGACCCCATATGGCCAAAGCAATCCTACACAAAAAGAGTGGAGTGGATGACATCTCACTTCCTGACCCCAAAATACATTACAAAGCTGTGATCATCAAAATATCATGGTATTGGAACCAGCAGTTAGCGTAATGGCTATGTCGCTGGACTCCCACGTAGTCGACTGCGGTTTGCGTCCCGGACCCAGTGACTTAAAACTCACGCTGGGCACGTGTGCGTGCGTGCCCAAGATCCCGGGAGGAGAATGGAGGAGAAGGGATTGCGGCGTGACCATCCCCCCTGGGGGGTGATTTCTCGCTTTCTGTCTCTATGTCTCTCTCTGTCTGTCTGGCGAGCGCACGCGCGCTACAGTGAAAATCTCTCCAAAAAAAAAAAAAGATATCATGGTATTGGCACAAAAACAGACAAGAGGACCAATGGAACAGAGTAGAGATCTCAGAAATAAACACCAAAACATACAGCCAACAGATCTTTGACAAAGGGTACCAGTCAATCCAGTGGGAAAAGGAAAACCTCTTTAGCAAATGGTGCTGGAAAAATAGGGTATCCACCTTCAGAAAGATGAATCTGAACTCCTGTCACCATTAGCAAAAATCAGCTCACAGTGTATCAAAGATCTAAACCTAAGACTGTATTATAAAGCTATAGGTGGAAAACACTGGGGAAACTCTGGGAGACACTGGGGTAGGCAAAGACTTCTTAAGCAAGACCCTCAAAGCACAGGCAATAATCCCCAAAATAGACAGATGGGATTACATCAGATTAAGAAATTTCTGCACAGCAAATTACACAGTAATTAATGTGAATTGATAACCCTCAGAATGGGAGAAAAATTTTGTTAACTGTGCCTCAGATAAGTGACTGATAAGCAGAATACACAGGGAACTCAAGCAGTTTACCCAGAAGAAAATGATTAACCCAATTGAAAGATGGGAAAATGAACTGAATAAACAACACTCTAAGGAAGACATGAACAGCCAAAAAGCGTATGAGAAAATGCTCAGCATTCCTCATTATAAGGGAAATGTAGATCAAAACTACAATGAGATACCACCTAACCCCAGTCAGAATGGCGAAGATTAAAAAAAACAAATAATAATAAGTGCTGGAGGGGATGTGGTGAAAGGGAAACTCTCCTACAGTGCTGGTGGGAATATAAATTGGTCCAGCCACAGTGGAGAACAGTATGGAGGCTCCTCAAAGACCTTCAAATAGAACTACCATATGATCCAGCAATTCCACACCTGGGTATCTACCCAAAAGACAGGAGAATGCTCTGTCAGAAAAGCGCTTGCACAGCTATACTTATTGCAGCATTATTCTCAATTACTAAGACATGGAACCAACCCAAATATCCACAAACATGAATGGATTGAAAAAGTGTGACAGCTATACTCCGTGGAATACTATTCAGCCATTAAAAAAAATTTGATTTTGGCATTTGATAGAAAGTGGATGAACATGGAAGATTTATTGCTGAGTGAGACAAGTCAGACTATGAAACAGAGACATTGTATGACTCCACTTAACATATACTGACTGTCTACAATCTTTGGTAGAGACTGAAAGATTGGAGGACATAAAAGCATTAAAATTTGTTATGAACACTGGAGACAACATGGAAGGAGTGTGGGAGGCTGTGCACCAGCGAGTCTGCCGAGGTTTCTCAGAGAGCAAACAATTGCCATGATTGGTTCCCTTCAAAAAACCTGACCTTTGAAACTTTGCTCTGATTGGCCACTAGAATCCCTCAGATTTGCATATCTGGCACCTCATGATTGGTCCAAAAGCAACCAATCATAACCCACCGTTTACAACCAATCACGGCCCACCGTTTACAACCAATCACGGCCCACCAGCGCGTATATAACCACGATGCCTGGCCCACAGTAGCCAGACGACCAGGAAGATGACACAGATGACCAGGAAGACAACACAGACGACCAGTAAGAAGACGACAACCAGGAGAGCCTGAAGAGCTGAAACACCGCACAGTCTCCAGACCACCCTGAAGACCCTGAAGAGTTGTAACACTACATCGTCTCCAGATGAGCCTGAAGAGCTGTGACACTGCGTCGTCTCCGTACTGCTCACAATAGACGATGCAACCCTGAAGAGTTGTAACACTACATCATCTCTGGACGACCCTGGAGAGCTATGACACTGTGTCGTCTCCGTGCTGCTCACAATAGACGACGCGATCCTTAAGAGTTGTAACACTGTGTCATCTCCGTGCTGTACCTTGTTGCCCACAATAAACAGACGACACTGAAGACATGGTGTCGTCTCTGTGCTGTAACACTATGCTGCTTGTCCCGGCTCTCACTCCTTCACTCAGGAAACCTGTTCGGCTGTCCCACCCCCACCCCCACCCCCAGGTCGGGACAAAGGAGAGTGGGAAAAGGGGATGAGTACAGAAAGAGAAATTTGGGAAAAACTGAAGAAGTAAGACATTCGTGGAACACAGATATGGTTTGTTGTCTGTTGATGATGTCATGTATAGTATTCTCAACTTGCCTGGTGTGTGGCATATATCATGTTGGGTAGAATCTCTTTACAATCTAGATGATGTATAGCAATTAAATATATAAATAATAATAATAATTTAGAAACTATTGTACTATTTCTAGATTAAAAAAAACACTTCTGCCAACGAAAATAAACTACATCACTAAGGATACTATTTAGTTTAGTTGACTTTTTTTTTCTTTAGAGAGAGAAATTTTTGCTATTGGGCATGTGTGCTTGACAGAGACAGAAATTGAGAAATTGCCCCCAGGAGAATGGCCATGCCACAATCTCTTCTCCTCCATTCTCCTCTTGGGATCTTGGGCATGCATGTACATGTGCCTGGTGTGAGTTTTAAGTCGCTGAGTCTTGGACTTGCTCTGCAGTCAATTATGTAGGAGTCCAGTGACATAATCATTACACTATCTGCTGGTCTCAAACTTTAAAAAAAAAAGACTTTCTAGATGAAAGAAGCAAGATGTTAATATAGAGCTGACTCCACAGTGCACCTATAACACACTTCTCAAGGGAAGCTGGATCCCACATGGTAACTATGGCTCAAATCCCCAGCCCAATCTACCTGAAACACTGCAGGCCCGCATGATCAAGTGTCCAAAATCTGATGAACTGGAGACTGGAAGAAGGGGGTCACAGCGTGATTAGACCCTGTGAAGGGTGCTCACCCTACCCTCTCTCTCACGCATGTGCACACATTATATCTTGAATACATTTTTTAAAAAGATGTTGATATACATTCTGGTGCAAGCTCCCTATCTCATAGCATACTGACACTTTAAGTAGCATTGTTCCAGATGACATAGTGAAGTAATTGGATGCTTGAACCTATGCAGTTCTTTTTACAGACTCTTAGCTCATTTGTGGAAAACAGGGGCAAGAAATGGTTAAGAGCTTTAAGAAGAAATTTGCCTCTCCCACTAATAGCTATCACATCGGGGAAGTTAGTCACCTTTTCTAAACTTCAATTTCTCTCCTTTAAAATCGGAATAGTAGGGCTGGCTTCTAGTGCAGGTGGTAAAGCCCTGGACACAGAGAGCCAAATCCCACATGGATGACCATGACTAGAATCCAGGGAACATGTGGTGCTTATGCGCATGCATGCATACATGTGTGCTCCAAATCCAGATGATATGGGGGACCAGCAGTTAGCGTGGTTCACGTCCCGTACCCGGTGGCTTAAAACTCATGCCGGGCGCATGTGTGTGCATGCCCAAGATCCTGAGAGGAGAATGGAGGAGAAGGGATTGTGGCGTGACCATCCCCCCTGGGGGATGATTTCTACTTTCTGTCTCTCTCTGTCTGTCTGGCGAGCACACATGCCTTATGGCAAAAAACCTCTCCAAAACAAAACAAAACAAAACAAAACAAACCCCCCCCCAAATCCAGATGATATGGAGAAATGGAGAAAAAAGGATTGTGGCATTATTATGCCCTGGTCGTGGAGGGGGGCACTTGCTCTCTCTCTTTCTCGCTCTCTCTTTCTTTCTGGTGAATGCACATGCCCCCTGACAATTAAAAATATGGGAACAATTATAGCTCACCGTTCATGAGATTGTGCTGTGTAGTAAGTGAGAACATGTAAACCTAGCACTGAGGTTTATGTCCAGTTCTTGGGACCCAGCAGAAGCTCAGGAAATGTACCCGTTACTGTTGGCACTTTGCGTGGTGTTCATGAATGGTCCATCTCTGCATCATGCTCTGTGCTCCTCATGGGCAAAGGACTACTTCATTAAAGTCTTTGTGCTCAAGACCAGCAGATGGCATAGTGGTTACATGACTGGACTCCTACATGGTCAACCATGGTTCAAGTCCCAGGCACAGTGGTTTTAAAATCACACCAGGCACAGGACCAGCAGGCATAATGCTTACATTGCAGGATTTTTTTTCTTTTTTGAGAGGTTTTCACTATAGGGTGCGTGTGCTTGCCAGACAGACAGAGAGAGACAGAGAGATAGAAAGCGAGAAATCACCCCCCAAGGGGGGATGGCCACGCCGCAATCCCTTCTCCTCCATTCTCCTCTCAGGATCTTGGGCACGCACACACATGCGCCTGGCGTGAGTCTTAAGCCACTGTGTCCGGGACACGAACCACGGTCGACTACGTAGGAGTCCAGCAACATAGCCTTTACGCTAACTGCTGGTCCCCATTGCAGGATTTTTATGTAGTTGACCGGGATTCGAGTCCCAGATCTGGCAGATTAAAACTCACACTGGATGTGTGTGCATGCATGCCCAAGATCCCAAGAGGATTGAAGAGAAGGGATTGCAGTGTGGTCATCCCCCACTTCTTGTCTGTCTTTCTCTGTCTCTCCTGCAAACGTGCATGCCCTATAGCAAAAATCTCGCTTAAACTGGGTGCATGTGTTTGTATGCCCAAGATCCCAGGAGGAGAATGGAAGAGAAGGGATTGTGGCTTGGCCACCCTCCCCACCACCACCACCCGCCCCTCCCTGGGAGGTGATTTCTAACTTCCCTTCTCACAGTGTCTGTCTCTCTCTCCAATGAGCACAAGCATCCTAAGGTGTGTGGGAGGGACTCTAAAAACAAAATAATTAAACTGCATGTGCTCAGGGGCCTAACACAGTTTGATATGTATTGGGTTGTCAGAAAAGTCATGACACATTTTTGCAACAGATGGCACTGGTCCATTTTAGGAAGTACAAGAGTCACTTACATTTATGTTATTGTTATGTCACTTGACAGCTGACAGTTCGAACTGCATTCTAAAAAAAAAATTAGGTGATTTGGTTGAGTTTTGGAGATTTTATGTGAAGTTTAATATGGAAGACTGAACTGTGCATTTTTGCCATATTTTACTTTGTAATGGGATGAACAGATGTCACATTTGTGAAAAGCTGCATTCGGTTTCCAGTGACAATGCTGTACGAGAATGTCAGTGCTAACCAAGGCTCATAAAATTTCACAGTGGTGATTTTGATCTCAACCATGCTCCTTGGTCAGGGAGGCCCACCGAGGTTGATGACTACAAAACAAAGGCATTGATCGAGTCAAACCCACATTATAGAACACGAGAGACTGCAGAAACATTGAACATCCGTCATTCAAGCATTCATGACCACGTTTAGAAGCTAGGATACATAAGGAAGCTTGATATTTGGGTTCCTCACGAACTCAAAGAAGTTCATTTGACAGTGCATCTACACATCTGCAATATACTCATTAAACACAGGGAAAACAATTCTTTTTTTGAAGCGACTCATAACTGGTGATGAGAAAGGGATTGTTTACAAGGTGGTGCACAGGTGGTCTTGGTCCTGACATGATGATTCATTTCAAATGACGTCAAAAGTAGACATTCATCAGAGGAAGGTTATGCTCTCAGTGTGATGGGATTTAAAAAGTATTGTTTTTTCCGAGCTCCTACCAAGGAACCACACTGTTGATGTGAATGTGTACTGGCCAGCTGCTCAGTTCGAGTCTCAGGCTGGTGCCCCAAAAAACACTCCAGGCGAGTGTGTCCAGAATCCCAAGAGGAGAATGGAGAAGGTGGTGTGGCCAGACCCCCTTGGGAGTGCTTTCTCGTTTTCTCTCCTTCCTCTTGGTGAGGGTACACACTCTATTGCAAATTTTAATAAAGAAAGAAAGAGAAAGAAAGAGAGAAAGAAAGAAGGGATGGAAGTGCAGAGCAGGGGCAGGCTTTGTAATGTCAAAAGTGAAATATCTAGAAGGTAGAAATAAGTTGATTAAATTATTATACTATATATGTCAAAGTTTATTACATTTCATCTGATCACCTACCTACCTACGAATGCACCTACCTTATGCCTGTCCAACCATCCATCTACAAATCCAGAGCTTCTAGATGTTTCAGTAATACCTGTGCTCCCTCGAAATCCAGATTTTGCAGACTTCCATGCTTATAAGCTACTATTCTCCAGTCATGTTCTTATTATCCCCTCACTTACATGTAGGTGGTCAAATAGATAGCCATCCAACCTACCGAAACTTGTTCCAAAGAAGGAAATGAACTGCTTGTCCTGTTTCAATGAGAGCTGATGTCCATGTTTATGTTTGATCCTGGAACAGTTATCAAATATAAAAATATCATCTGTATTTTTTTTATTTAGTTAAAAGGTTAATTGACCTAGCCACTGTGGTACAGCAATAATGCAAGTGCCCTGCATGATCGGAAGCCATATGGCGCACCATGGGTTTGGACCCATGGGCTGACTTGAAGACATGTTGGATGTGTGTGTATTGGCACCCAGGATGCTGAGGAAAGGGATCTTGGCATGATGGGAACCTGTAGAGCAAGCTTCTCTCTCTCTTCCCCCATTTGTGTACCTGTTTGTGTGTGCTTTATTATTAAAAAAAGATTGTTAAATTGTACAATGTTTATTTTATTACTTTCTTCTGCCTCTTTGTTCATAATGAGCTACCCCTGCCCAGTTCGTCCATTGGGATGGTAATGCTAACCTGTATGAGCCATGGAGAAGGCAGTGTAAGCATACTGTCCTATTTCTGTAGTGGGTGGTTGGAATTTCCTGGAACCTACCAGTTCTTACTCATATGGCAGTGGTGTGAATAGCCATACCATAAGGACACCAATGACCAGGTTTAGAATGGGTTGGGGAGTCTTCCCTAGAAAATGGAAACTTTGGTCTGGGCTGGGGAGTCTTGACCAGCTAACATTCTCTAGGATGCAGCAGAACAGATTTTTCTTGCATGAAAAAGGCTATGTAACCAGTGTGCACCTATTCCCCGTTTCATTTCTTTCTGCTTGTCTTTATCTCTCACCTGCTCATGCTATATTAACTATAGTTTATGAAATTGTTGGTTGAAATCTTTTTGGCTTGCTATTTTGTTAATTAATGAATGTTTTCTTGGCCTGGACTCTTTTTTTTTTTTTTTTTTTTTGGTATTGGGATTTTTACATTTTTCTCTCTTATAAACAGCACAAGTAGGAATATCTCTGTTCACTCCATTTTTGGTCATTTCCTGTGGGGTTTATTTCCCAAATTCAATTAGCTGATCGCATGGCTTGTAATATTTGCAAGTTCCATCTTTGAAGGATCCAGCCTATTTGCAGCTACTGAGTAATGTGTAAGGGAACCCATTTGCTCATAATCATAGAATGCTACTCTTTGGATTTTTGCCTAATGCAGATAGAGTAATGACTCAACCTATCTGGTTGTTGTTTCTCTTTGTCTCTCTTTCTCTCTCTGCTAGGAAGCTGCTGAGTTCTTTAAAGTTATCATAGACTATCTACGTGCGTTGGGTCAAACAAAACACATCTGTGGGCTGAGGTAGGCCATTGGCACCAGGCTGTGCTCTCTGTTTAAGGCTTCTTTTGCAGACGGTGTACTCAAATGCCAGCAGCAGCCTCACCCAGGAAAGGAAAACGAGGCAAACAGATAAGATGTGAGAAACCATGCCACTGACTTTTAATATGAGAATCCTCATAAAGGTCATAGGACACGCATATTAGGAAAAAACTATGCTTGCGCTTCAAAAAATATTTTTTTTTTGAGAGATTTTCACTGTAGGGCGCGTGCACTCACCAGACAGACAGAGAGAGACATAGAGACAGAAAGCGAGAAATCACCCCCCAGGGGGGATGGTCACGCCGCAATCCTTTCTCCTCCATTCTCCTCTCGGGATCTTGGGCACGCACGCACACGCGCCCGGCGTGAGTTTTAAGCCACCAGGTCCGAGACATGAACCGCGGTCGACTACGTGGGAGTCCAGTGACATAGCCATTACGCTAACTGCTGGTTCCCGTGCTTCAAAAAATTTTGACACCAAAATAAACTTGCATTTTAATTCCATTTCCTGAACATTTTGAAGTCCTCTTGTACTACTAAGTAGAAGAGACCCTCTCAGTCCCAGTGAATCATAACCCATATTCTGCTTCAGTGACAATAGAGCAGGGTGGGGACTGTAGTCAGTTGGAGAATGCATAACTTCACTTTTGGTTTGCTTCTAACTTTTTGAAAGATGTTATTTGATGATATTATTATTTTTTATTTTGCTATAGGGCATGCGCACTCACCAGAGCAAGTGAGAAAGCAAACTGCCAGGTCCAAGACTCAAATCATGGTCGCCACTTCTAACTTTTTACAATGGACATTAAAAAATACACACATGGGGCCGGCTCCATGAGCTGGTGGTTAAGGCAGTAGGACCCCTCATCACAGACTGCATGGTTTGAGCTCTGAACTCAGAGGCTTAGAGAAACACACCATGCATGTGTGTTCATGTCCCAAATCCTGACAAGACAGACAGATTGAGAAGGGATTGACGTGTGACCATTCCCCATGGGGGAATACTGTCTCACTTTCCCTCACTCTCAGTCTCTACCTCTCTGGGGAGTGCACACATCCTCTGGCAAATTAAAAAAGAAACACACACACACACACACACACACACACATAAATAAAAGTATACACAAAATAGAGACAACGCTATAATGAAGCTCTTTGCATCCTTCACCCAGATCATCAGTCCCAGCTGGTTATGGAGGTTCGTGGCCCAGTTTTGTACTTAGTGCATGGGAACTACCACTGCCCACACCAACTGGACATAGGTCCAGCACTGCCAGATTTTTTTTTAAAAAAAGATAGATATTTTGATTTTTATTTGAGACCTCTTAATTTTATTTATTTATGCTTTTTTGTCTTTTTTTTTCTATAGGGAGCATGTGCTTGCCAGAGACAGAGAAAGAGAGAGAGAGAGAGAGAGAGAAAGTGAGAAAGCACACCCCAGGGGGATTACTATGTCACAATCCTTTCTCTGGAATTTTGGACACACATGCATACACACCTGGTACATTTTTCAAACCACTGGGTCTGGGACTTGAACTGTGCTGTCAGCCATGTGGAATCCAGCTGCCTTAACCACCACATCACTGGCGGGCCCAAGACCTCCTAATTTTTATTATGGTGGCACTTTACTTAATTTTTTAATTTTGTTTTGTTTTGAGAGTGTTTTGTTTTATTTTGTTTTTGCTATAGGGTGCATGTGCTTGCTGTAGAGACAGAGAGAAGAAAGTGAGAAATTATCCCCAAGGGGGATGGCCATGCCACAATCCCTTCTCCTCTATTTCCTCTTGGGATTTTGGGCATGCACACATACGTTTCTGACATGAGTTTCAAGTCACCGGATCTGAGACTTGAACCATGTTAGACCACGTGGGAGTTCAGTGCTTTAACCACTATGCCACCTGCTGGCCCGTCTAGTTAAGTTTTTAATATGTCACAGAAGTCAAGGCTGGACCATCAGTTGATGAGGAAGAGAGTGAAATGCTGAACTAATTCTGGGTGCCATGAACATACTCATGTGCAAAAAGCATTGTACCCCAAGGCACTGCTGGGCCTAGAACATTGCTTTACGATGTCCCTTCTAGTGCAGTATCATTGGCAAGATTTTCCTCTTAACTTAGGCACAGCTGCTCGTGGAAACTTCTCCAGGAAACTCATGGTCTCTCCCCAGCGCATACTAATAACCAGTAGAAGTTGGAGGGATGGGTGAATAAATGAACAAATAATGACTCATACTTGAATCTTTTTTTTCTTTTTTTTGAGAGGTTTTTGCTATAGGGCGCGTGCACTCGCCAGACAGACAGAGACAGACAGAGAGATAGAAAGCGAGAAATCACCCCCCAGGGGGGATGGTCACGTCTCAATCCCTTCTCCTCCATTCTCCTCTCGGGATTTTGGGCATGCACGCACACGCGCCCAGTGTGAGTTTAAGCCACCGGGTCTGGGACGCGAACCGCGATCAACTACGTGGGAGTCCAGTGACATAGCCATTATGCTAACTGCTTGTGCCTTATGCTTGAATCACTTCCAACACTATCAAAAGGAGGACTCTCCAGGTCCAGTGATAGGACTACTATTTTCCTTGTTGCTTAGGAAAAAAAAAACCAAAACAAACAAACTATTGTAAAATGCTTCATTCTCACTCATTAAAATTTAAATAATTAGTAGAATTTATTTTCTGAAGTTATTTTTATTTTTATTTCTTACAAGGTCATGAATCAGTTATTTTACCAAGAATAATGTGATTGCAGCCCCTTCAGAAAATGAAAATATAAAGTACTGATAAATAATTAGATGGTGCTGAACATGAACATTTAAACACTGAAGATTGTCAGCTATTTGAGAGGGAGGACTGCATCTTAGACTTTTTTAAAAAAAAAAAAAAAAACAATATATAATACACGTACCTTAAAATTCATCCTGGGTTAGCTAGTGGCCTGGTGATTAAGGTAACTGGATCCCATATGGCCAACTTACTTGGTTCAAGTCCCGGACCTCGTGGTTTGAAAAACACACTGGGTGCCTGTGTATGTATGCCCAAAATCCCAAGAGAAGACTAGAGGAGAAGAGATTGTAGCATTGCCGTCCCTCCTGGATGTGTTGGCGGGGGGTGGGGAGTCTTCTCACTTTCCCTTTCTTTCTTTTTTCTCTCCATCTCTTTCTGGCAAGTGGACATACCCTCTAGCCAAAAAAAAAAAAAAATTTTTAAATTTAAAATTTAAAGTCCATTTTTTCAAAAAGTGTTATTTAGTGACTTGTAGTATATTCATAAAGTTGTACAATTATCAGCACTTTCTAATTCCAGAACATTTCATCACCCCAGAAAGAAATTCTATATCCATTTGCTGACACACCCCATTCCCTCCTCACCCCAATCCCTGGCAACTACTAATTCTAATTTCTGTTTCTACCGATTTGCTTATTCTGTCATTTCACGTAAACGTGGACTTTTGTGTCTGCCTCTTTTCATTTAGCGCGCTTTCAAGGTTTATCAGCTTTGTAGTACTTTGTAGTATTTACCAGTTCCAAATTCCTTTTTATGGCTTCATAATATTCCACTGTCTAGATATACTACATTTTATTTATCCACCCATCAGTTGATGTACATTTAATTTGTTTTCACCTAAAAAAAAAAAAACTTTTGTAAGAGAGCATATGCATTTTCCAGAGAGAGACAGAGAGGAAGTGAGAAAGCACCCCACCACAGGGCATAGCATGCTGTAATCCTTTCTCCTTCGTCCCCCTCCTGTTGGGGTTTTGGGTATGGATGCACATAGACCCAGAATATTTTTCAGGCTGCTTGTTCTGGGACTCAGACTGCACAGTTGGCCATGTGGGATCTACCGTCCTCAGCGGCCATGCCACCTGCTGGCCCCGTTTCTATCTTTGGCGATTATAAATAATGCTGCTGTGAAATTCATGTCCAAGGAGCCGGCCCCGTGGCCTGGTGGTTAAAGGAGTCTGATCCCACACAGTTGATGTGGGTCAAATCTGAACCCCAGAGTTTTGAGAAACATGCCGGGCCTGTGCATGCATGGGCAAGGCCCCAATTCTGACGGGATGGAGAAATGGGGCTGAAGGGGTTGCAGTGTGACCGCACTTTAGTCGGGGGTGTTTTTCTCCCTCTCTCTGTCTCTTACTGGCGAGCACATGGGTTCTCTGGCGATTAAAACAAAGAAAGTAATTTGATTGTTTTGGGGATCAGCAGATGGCCTAATGGTTATGTTGCTAAACTCCCATGTAGTTCACTGCGGTTTGAATCCTGAACTCGGTGGCTTAAAACTCAATGCCAGTCATGTGTGTGTGCCTGTCCAAAATCCTGAGGAGAATGGAGGAGAAGGGATTGCAGCATGGCCAACCCCCCTGGAGGGGGGGGGGGGTTTCGTGCGTTCTGTTTCCCCTTGGAGGGGGCGGGTGATTTCTTGCTTTCTGTTTCTCTGTCTTTCTCTGTATCTATGGTGAGTGTATGTGCCCTATAGCAAAATTCTCTAAAAAAAAAAAAAAAGAAAGAAATTCGTGTCCAAGACGTCTTTCTCTTTATCATGATGGAGCACAAAGAGGGAAAAAAAGAGAGATGAGAACCTTCACACAGTTATGGGGTCATGCTGTGACCCCCCCTTTCTCCAGTCACCCAGCTCATCAGATCTGGGGCATTCATGCACACGTCCAGTGTATCTCAGGCTGGCCAGGCCAAGGGTTTGAAGAAATCATCACGTGGGATTCAGCTTCTCTCTCTGTTTTGGTACTTGCCAGAGGGCACGTGCACTTAGCAGAGAGTGCAGAGAGACAGAGAAAGGGAGGGGGAGAAAACACTCTCTATTAGGGTGTGGTCACGTCTCAATTCTTTCTCTTCCATTTCTTCGTCCCATTAGGATTTTGGACAGGCACATCCAATGTTTCTCAAGGTGGCAGGACTGAGATTCAAACCATAGTTGACCCTGTGGGATCTGGCTCCCTCAACCATTAGTGTATGGGCCTGGCTCTCCAGCTTGCCTTGAACTCAGTGGAGGAAAAGGAATCGCAGCATGACCACAGCCTATTGGGAGATGTTTTCTCCTTCTATCTGTCTCTCTGTCTCTCTGCCTCTCTGCCTCTCTTTCTGGCAAGAGCACTCACCTCTGGCAATAAAAAAAAAAAAAAAAGAAGTGGCAGGCCAGCAGACAGTGCGGTGGTTAAGAAGCTGGACTCCCACATGGCTGACTGTAGTTCAAGTCCTGGGCCTGGCAGCTTGAAAATCACTTCAGGCACTTGTGCGTGCCCCAAATCCTGAAAGAATGGAGGAGAAGGGATTGCAGTGTGGCCATCTACCCAGGGGAGTGATTTCTCACTTCCCCCTCACTGTTTCTCTTCTGTTTCTCTCTGGCAAGTGCATACACCTTATGGCAAATACCTAACAAGGAAAAAGGAAAAAAAGAAAAAAGAAAGAACTTAATAGCAATTCAAAGTGTGACTTTTTGAGGTGCTGCCAGACATTTTCAAGGGTGTAAGTGGCTGTAACAAATGCAGTCCCACTACCAATGTGTGAGGGTTTTTCCACATTCTTGTTTACATTCGTACTACTCCTCTGTTTGATTATAGCATCTTCATGATGCGAAGTGGTAATTTATTGTGGTTTGGATTTGCATTTCTCTCATGACTAATTTTTTTTCATGTGCTTATGGGTCATTTGTATATTTTCTTTGAAGACATGTCTGGCCAAATATTCTAAAATAAGATCATCTTTTTATTGTCGAACAGTAATTGTTATTTGTATATTTTTTTACTCAGCCATTATCAAATAGACTATGTGCAAATATTGGCTTATATTCCATGAATTTTCTTTTCTTGGTGGTGTCCTTTGAAACACTTAAATTTTAAATCGTGATAAAATCCACCTTAATTCTTTTTTTCTCTTCTCTCATGCATTTGGTGTCATATCAAAGAAGTCATTGCCTAACCCAAGATCATAAATATTTATACCTATGCTTTCTTCTGAGAGTTTTATTGGTTTAGCTTTGTGTTTAGGTCTTTGATCTATTTTGATTAATTTTGTACATGGTGTGAAATAGGTGTCCAAATTCACTCATGTACATGTGGATATGCAGGTGTTCCATCACCAGTAATCGAAAAGACTTTGCTTTCTCTACTGGATAGTTTTGGCATCATGCCTTAGACTTCTAAATTTTTATTCCCTGTAGGACCGAGCATAGTTTCTTTCTGTAAAACAAAATTTATTTGCTTCATTTGATTTATTATTATTATTTTTAAAATTTGCTATAGGTCATGTGTACTCACCAGAGAGAGAGAGAGAGATGAGGAAAAAGAAAGAGAAAGAAAATGAGAAACCAAGCTGCCAGGTCCAGGACTCACACAGTGGTCAGCCATGTGGGAATCCAGTGCCTTAACCACCGTAACACCTGCTGACCCTGTGAGCATAGTTTCTTATATGTGGTAAGCAGGCAAATGTATTTGCTAAGTTACAATGGAATTCTGGGGACCAGCAGATGGCATAATGGTTACATCACTGGACTCCCACATAGTCAATTGCAGTTCCAGTCCTGGGCCCGGTGGCTTAAAACTTATGTCATGTGCATGTGCATGCGTGCCCAAAATCCTGAGAGGAGAATGGAGGAGAAAGGATTGTGGTGTGGCCATCCCCCCGGGGTGTGATTTCTCGTTTTCTGTCTCTCTGTCTCTCTAGGGAGTACACACATACTATAGCAAAAATCTCTTTATAAAAAAATAAAAAAGTGGACTTCTGAATACTTGATGTTTTTTACCTAAAGGCTAATATTTTCATTAAAAACTTTCTTGGGACTAGCAGATGGTGTAATGGTTATGTTGCTGGATTCGGACAGAGTCCACCACAGTTCGAATCCTGGATATGGCAGTTTAAAACTCACACCAGGAATGTGTGCGTGTGTGCTCAAAATCCTGAGAGGAGACTTGAGGAGAAGAGATTGTGGCGTGGTCATCGCCCAGGGGGATGGGGGTTTCTTGCTTTATGTCTCTCTGTCTCTCCAGCAAAAATCTCTCAAGAAAACCCAAAAGCCTTATTTTATTTTATTTGCTAAGTTCAGGACTCAGAGAGACAGAGAGAGAAAGTGAGAAATCACCTCTCCCCCCGCACCCCGGGAGGAGTGGCCTTGCCACAGTCCCTTCTTCTCCATTTCCTTTTGGGATTTGGGGCATGCATGTACCATGCCCAGTGTGAATTTCAAGCCGCTGGGTCCAGGACTCGAATCATGGTTGGCCACATGGGAGTCCAGCACCTTAACCACTATACCACCCAGGGGCCCCATAAAAACTTTTTTGAAAATAAATTTTTTAGGAATTTTGGTATACAGTTCTGCAGCAGAGTTCCTGCTTATTCCTGAAATGGACCAGCTCTGTTTGGAAGTATTATTTTCACTTTGTCACCTGAATTAAAACCAGTTTATCAGATCTGGTCTCATTTGGATTCAGATGAAGCATTGAACCGGCATGTGCAAGTAAGTGGAGCCAATTGATTTAAAGATGACGATGACTTGCCCTTAGACTCCCCTACAGTAGAACGTGGAATAATGGTATTAAACTTAAATAAAAAGGAAGTATTTTCCAATGATTATTTAAGCAGTGAGAGTGTAGAGCCTGTTTTTGGTCTTTATTTTCCAGTGTACAGAATTTATAACAGGTCATTCATTTCCAAGAGGACTTTGGAGGAAAGTGTTCATTTTTAATTAAAAAAAAAAAAGTTAATATAGGGCACATGTACTTACCAGAGAAAGAGAGAGGAAGGGGAGAAAGTGAGAAGCACCCCGGAGGAGGGGGTGGCCACGCTGCAATCTGTTCTCCTTGATTCTCCTCTCGGGATTTTGGGCACGCACACACACGTGCCTTGTGTGTTTTTCGAGCCACTAAGTCTGGGACTTGACCTACCTAGTTCTTTTTTGAAAATAAATTTTTTAGGAATTTTGGTATACAGTTCTGCAGCAGAGTTCCTGCTTATTCCTGAAATGGACCAGCTCTGTTTGGAAGTATTATTTTCACTTTGTCACCTGAATTAAAACCAGTTTATCAGATCTGGTCTCATTTGGATTCAGATGAAGCATTGAACCGGCATGTGCAAGTAAGTGGAGCCAATTGATTTAAAGATGACGATGACTTGCCCTTAGACTCCCCTACAGTAGAACGTGGAATAATGGTATTAAACTTAAATAAAAAGGAAGTATTTTCCAATGATTATTTAAGCAGTGAGAGTGTAGAGCCTGTTTTTGGTCTTTATTTTCCAGTGTACAGAATTTATAACAGGTCATTCATTTCCAAGAGGACTTTGGAGGAAAGTGTTCATTTTTAATTAAAAAAAAATGTTAATATAGGGCACATGTACTTACCAGAGAAAGAGAGAGGAAGGGGAGAAAGTGAGAAGCACCCCGGAGGAGGGGGTGGCCACGCTGCAATCTGTTCTCCTTGATTCTCCTCTCGGGATTTTGGGCACGCACACACACGTGCCTTGTGTGTTTTTCGAGCCACTAAGTCTGGGACTTGAACTACCTAGTTGGCCATGTGGGTTTCAGCTGCCTTAACCATCTTATGACTTGGCTGGTCTGGGAAAAGTTTTTCTCCAATGCAAGATCTCGTCCCAGGGTCAGCAGATGCAGGGACAGGCATGGTTTCATGCCCACGTGGTGCCAGGCACCCTCCACCCAGTTCTTGGCCCTCTCTCTTGCTGAACCCAGAGAGGATCTCACAGTCTTCCCTAACCTTGGGCCCCAGATAGACTGCGCACTCCATCTAAATGGGAACAAAAGGGACACTCATTGCCAAACCCAGTGAGCTAAAAGTGAGCTCCAAAAGTAATGGCAGGGTGTATGACTGAATAGCTTTCCCGGATGCAGCCCAGCTAGTGTGCAAAAGGCTCCAAATATTAAGTTTTTAAATTTAAACTTGGCCAAACTATGAATAATAATATTTGGTTTTCCAAGTTCAAACTCATTTATAAATATTTGTCAAATTTGTTCTTGAAATGTGTGTATCACTTAACTAGACTTACAATATTTAGTGTGGGATTTTTGCTTGTGTGCTAATCTGTTTCTCCTTTTTCCTTTTTGAAAAGGTTATTTGCTTATTTACTTGTTTATGAGAGAGAGAGGCCTTTGACAGGGCCTTGCCACGATGTGACCCTCTCCCGGGCCCTCCCCCTAGCCAGGATCATGGGTATCTGGCATGCTCTGATCAACCCAGGGGTTTTCCATATGGCTCCAGGATCTCGCAATGGTGCTGGGCCTCCTGTTTTTTAGGGGTATCCATTTATCATGTCACATAATGAGACTTCGATGTAGATGAATTTCGATGGCTTTTCTCTGAGATCCTCTGGGCTCTTCCGGTCTCTGTGAACACAGACTTCCTTTTTGGCTTCAGACTAGTGTCTAAGAGAAGGGCTGCCATCGGGCCTACCACAAACTGCCTGGATGCTCAGCATGGCGGTGAGCAGGTCCCAGGATGAGTCTGCACAGCTGTCACCAGGCATTGGCCATTGGGGTAGCATCACTCAGGAGAGAGGCAGTACAGGGCAGTGTCACCACTCCCAACCTTGCCAAGGTCACGATGGCCATCCCTCAGCCGCTGTGAAGGGCCCTGGGGCAGGCAGGCTGCACCCTGCAGGCGGCCCTGAGTTTGCCCAGGGTGGCAGTGGTGGGAAGTGCCAGGTAGCACAGAATGGGGAGAGCCCAGGTGCCAATTAAGTGGGGATAAATAGCCATTACCACGAGGCCTGACAACGGCAGGAGACCGCAGTCTATTCACGAGCAACTGCTTATTTTCCCATTGATCCTCGGCGGGATGGGCCTTGCCTTCTGCAGTGCCCCAAATAACAGGCTCGCAAAGCCCAGTGCTAAGAGGTGGCATCTGGGAAGAATCCGCTCAGGTCTTCCTGTCTGTTTCATCTTAAGGCCTGCCAGGAGAAGAGATAATTACGGGGCTGAGATTTTGTTCCATCACAGACAATGGAGGGATCAACGCAGGCCTCTCTGAAATCAGATTAAAAAATGTTTAAAAGGTTTCGGCTCAGGAGGCTACCAGCATTTCCCACAGACTTCAGGTGGGTGAGAGAGGGAAGAGAGAGACTGAGGAGGAAGAAAGGAAGGGAGGGAGGGAAGGAGGAAGGAAAGGAAACACGACGTTCCTAAAGACAGAATTGGTCACTCAGAGGGTGCTGACGACTTGGCTCTCCTGTCACCCTCTCCCCCCCCCTCTCCCAGCGGCTTTCCCTTGGCCTGTCACACAGCCCGAAAGGCTTCCACTCTGGATTTATCCCATCAGGAGCAAGAACCCCTGTGAAGTCCAAGCTTCACAGAGAGGTAATAGGCCTGTACATCAGCGTGAGAAGACAGAGAGAACACACACAACGGGGTCCTGATGCCACTGTCCACCCAGCCCCCAGTGGGCCTGTATGCCCGACCTTTTGCAGGCCCGGCCTCCTCCCTTCAGAGTCATCATAAGGCACAGCTGGGGCCTCTTGGGGGAGGAGGTATGGTCTAGGTTTAAAGCCCAGGACTCAGAATTAGATTTCTGCATTTGACTGTTCCTCCTGTGTACAAAGACCTTGAGTAGGCTGCTCAGCCTTTGCTCCAACTCCGCATCCCTTTATCCGTAAAATAAGGAAGTGATGTCTTTCTCTCAGACTAGGTCCTGGGATCTGGTGAGATAGTAATGTTAAGGCACTAGTTTGTCTTAGTAGTGGGCACCAGTAGACGAGAGCTGGCACTGTCCCCACCCCAGTAAGGGGAATTCCTAGTCCAAGGCAGAGCACAGAGGAGGGCTGCAAACACACAGTGAAAGTGGATATGAGGTCATCAGACGAGGTGTCACGTTCTCATCAGCCATAAAGCTTTTTATAACAGTGCCATTTACTTTGTCCTCTCCACTTTTTTTCAACTACTAGTGGGCATGTGAGCTTCCCGAACAGAGAGAGCGAGACAGAGAGAGAGCACCCCCGATGAAGCATGGTCATGCTGCAATCTTTTCCCCTTCATGTCTTCATCCTTCTGGGGTTTGGGGCAGACATACTCATGTGTCTGTTATGTTTCTCAAGCCACCGGGGTTGGGATTCAAACTTTGGTAGGCCATGTGGGATCTGACTCCCTTAACCTTTATGGTATAGAACTGGCCCTAATTTGGCCCTATTGAAAAACACTCCCTACTGAATGCTTTAAAAGTTTATTTACTTACTTAATGAGTGACGGAGACAGAGAGAGAGTACACCCTACAGGGTCCCGATACCACTATCCACCCAGCCCTCAGTCAGCTCCAGATCACGTGTTTCCAGGGAGGTCTCCAGACTTGAACTGGGAATGTTGCCAGATGGGATCGCCTCAGAGTGTTGTGTTTTACCACTTTGCCAGCTTCTGTACTCTCTATTGAAATTTCAGGTGTTTTGTTTTTGTTTTTGTTCCCCCCTACTCCCAAAATATAAGTCATAAGCTTTCATACTACTTTGGTTTTATTTTTTTTTTATTTTTTATTTTTTTACAATAAACATATTTTGCTTTTATAATGATTTTAAGAAACCAATAAAGATTTCAGGGTCGGCAGGTAGCGCGGTGTTTAAGGGCACTGGACTCCTACATAGTTGACTGTGGTTCGAGTCTCAGACCTGGCAGTTTAATTTCTCACTTTCCCTCTCTTGCTCTCTCTCCCACTCTGTCCCTCTCTGCTCAAATCAAAATAAATAAAATAAATTAAAAAAAGAGAAAGAAACTGATAAAGATTTGAGATAATGAGAAAAAAGAAAGGAAAATGAGGTGAATGAAACACTGTCTAAGCCAGAAAAGCCCTATCATACCAACTCTGTTTTTTTCAGCTTTACTGAGGTATAATTGACAAATAAAATTTGTATTAAGGTGTACATTGTGATGTTTTAATACACATTTACATTGTGAAATTATCATTACGATCAAGCTAATCGGCATATCTAACACCTCACATACTCTATGTGTGCGTGTGTGTGTGTGTGTGTGTGTGTGTGTGTAGGGCATGTGTGCTTGCCAGAGAGAGACAGAGACAGAGGGAGAGAAAAAAGAGAAAGCATCCCCCATGGAGCATGGCCATGCCGCAATCCCTCCTCTTCCACATCACCCTCCTTTTGGAATTCTAGGCACACCCGCACATGTGTTTAGAGTGCCTCTCAATCCTCTGGATCTGGGACTCAAACTGCACATGTGGGATCTAGCCACCTCAACAACCAGGCCACAGAGCTGCCATTACTTTTTGGGTTTTGTATTTCTTTCTTTCTTCCATATTAGAAAGAAAGAGACAGGCAACCTTAACAGGGTCTCCACACCCAAGTCTCAGCCAGCCCAGATCACAGAAGTGCTGAGGCAGATCTCTCTTTAAAAAAAGTTTTATCAAGGTAATAATCCATACAGAAAAAAGCAGCCAGTTTGCTGTGTTCGTGTGCATACCCCCGCTTAGCCACCGTCCCAGTCAAGATACAGAACATTTCCTTCACTTCAGAGAGTTCCTTTCTGTCCTGTTGTAGTCCCTGCTCACCCAACTCTCCCCTGTTTGATTTCTCCTACTGTAGATCAGTTTTGCTATTTTAGAACATCTTTTGGTGCTTTTGGTCTGAATTCTTTCACTTACCAATGATGGCAAATGTGAGATTCATTTATGTTTTCCGTGTATGTGTGTGTGTGTGTATGTTAAAAGAACTATTTTATTTAATTTTATTTGTTTGATTTGACCAGAGAGAGAGAGAGAGAGGAAAAGTGAGAAAGCAAGCCCCCAGGTCTGGGACTGGAATCATGGTCAGCACCCTAACCACTACACCTCTCCTGGCTCCCTGTGTGTTTTTTGTTGCTAAGTAGCATTCCACTGTGTAGCTGTACCTCAATTTATGTTTTGCTATTGATGGAATTGAATTGTTTCCAGTTTGGGGCTAATACGAATAAAGCTACTGTCTTAGTGCATTTATGCTGCTATAACAGAGTACTAAAGACTGGGTAATTTATGAAGATCAGAAATTTATTTCTCACAGTTCTGGGATCTGGGTTGTCTGAGACCAAGGCATCGGCATCTAGTGAGGGCTGCTCTCTGCTTCTAAGTTTGCACCTTAAACTCTGCACCCTCCTGAGGGAAGGAAGGCTGTGATGAAGGTTAAAGGACCAAGCTGATCAGCCAGTGGTATGGTGGCGAAGGAGGCTGGATCTCACATGGCTGACTGTGTGGTTTGAGTCCTGGATCCAGCAGCTTGAGAAACACACCAGGTACACTTATTTGTGTGCCCCAAATACTAAAAAAAGTGGGAAATGGAGGCTAAGGGACTGTAGTGTGACTGTCCCATATGGGGAGTGCTTTCTCACTTTCTCTCTGTCATTCTCTGCCAAGCACACACATCTGCACATCCGCTGGAAAATTATAAAGAAAAACTAAAACAAAAACTCTCCTCACCAAGTCCTTCTATTGATGTTAGTCCACTCATGAAGGCAGAGCCTTTGTGTCCTAAAAATCTTCCAAAAGGCCCCACCTCCCGATAGTGTTACATTGAGGATTAAGTTTCCAACATATGGATTTTGGGGGATGCATTCAGACCCTAGTAGCTACTATGAACGTTTATATGAAAGTGATTTTATGGATGCATGTTTCCATGTAAAGGTGAAATTTGATGAATCACAGTATAGTATATTTCTTTTCTTTTTTTTTTTTTTTTCTTTTGAAGATGTTTTTGCTATAGGGCACTTGCGCTCGCCAGAAAAACAAGAGAAAGAGAGACAGAAAGTGAGAAATCACCCCCGGGGGGGGGGGGATGGCCATGCTGCAATCCCTTCTCCTCCATTCTCCTCCTGGGATCTTGGGCATGCATACACACATGCCCGGCATGAGTTTAAGTCACTGGGTCCGGCACTTGAACCGCAGTCGACTACATGGGAGTCCAGCAACATAGCCATTACGCTATCTACTGGTCTCAGTATATTTATTATTTTTATAAGAAACTCAGTCTAATTTTCAAAAGTTGTACCATTTTACACTCCCACCACCTATGTATGAGGTCTGATTGTTCCACATCCTTGTCAATTCTTGTCATTATATTGTTTCTAAATTACCTGTTACTGTGGATTTCATATGCATTCTTTGATGACTTATGATATTGACCATCATTTCATGTGCTTATTAGCCATTTATATATATCTTCTTTGGTGAAGTTTCTGGTTAAGATTTTGATCATTTTTCAAATTGGGTTGGTTTTCTTCTTTTTATCAGCCAGAGGATGAGTGCGCTCACCAGGGAGAGACAGAGACACCCTCCACTGGGGCACGCTCATGGTGCAGTCCCTTCTCCATTTCTTCACCTGGCTGGAATCCGGGTTGTACACGTAAGGGCCTGGCATGTTTTTCAGGCCACCAGAGCCAGAATTCAAACTGCACGGTCAGCCATGTGAGATTCCACAGGGCCAGCCCAGGTTGACTTTTTTATTACTGATTTATATAAATTATTTTCATATTGGGATTCAAGACATTGATCACACACATGTCTTGCACATATTTTCTCCATCTGTGGCTTCCTGTCTATTATCTTTGGAGAGTAGAAATGTTGATGAAGTCAAATTTATTTATTTATTTATTTAAGAGGGGATTTTGCTATAGGGTGTGTGCGATCACCAGAAAGACAGAAAGAAAGTGAGAAATCACCCCCCACAGGGGATGGCCACACCGAAATCCTTTCTCCTCCATTTTCCTCTCAGGATCTTGGCACGCATGCACACGCGCCCAGCTTGAGTTTAAGCCACCAGGTCCAGGACTCAAACTGCAGTTGACTACATGGGAGTCCAACGACATAGCCATTACACAAACTGCTGGTCCCTATTATTTATTCTTTAATGGTTAATATTTTTCATGTTCTGTCCAAGAAATATTTGCTAACCTCAAAATTGGTTTTCATTCTTTGATCTTATTTTTCCCCCAGGAAACTGTGATTTTTGACTGTTATGATTTGTCTATGATTTATTTCAAATTGATTTTATGTGTGTAGTGAGGTTGGAATGGAGTTTTTTTCTTTAAAAAATACACAGCTGTGGGACCAGCAGGTGGCATGATGGTTAAAGCACTGGACACTCCCACATGGCCGACCATGGTTCAAGTCCCAGACCCGGTGGCTTGTTTTCCCACTCTCTCTCTCTCTCTGATCAAATTAAAATAAATGAATGAATAAATAAACTGGAATTAAGACAATTTTTTTTGAGAAATTTTCACTATAGCGCACGTGTGCTCGCCAGGCAGAGAGAGACATAGAGACAGAAAGAGAGAAATCACCCCCCAGGGGGGACGGTCACACCACAATCCCTTCTCCTCCATTCTCCTCTCAGGATTTTGGGCACGCACGCACACGCACCTGGCATGAGTTCTAAGCCACTGGGTCTGGGACACAAACCGCGGTCGATTACATGGGAGCCTAGCGACATAGCCGTTACGCTAATTGCTGGTTCCCAAGACAATTATTTTTAAAAACAAAAAGATACCCAGTTGTGGGACCAGCAGATGATGTAATGGTTACGTTGCTGGACTTGCACGTAGTCAACCACAGTTCAAGTCCCAGACCTGGCAGCTTAAAACTCACACTGGGTGCATGTGTGTGGATGCCCAAAATTCTGAGAGGAAAATGGAGGAGAAGGGATTGCAGCATGGCCATCCCCCTTGTGGGGGGTGATTTCTTGCTTTCTGTCTCTGTCTCTCTGGCAAGAACAAGTGCCCTATAGCAAACATCTTTCTTAAAACAAAACAACAACAACAAAACCACAGTTGTTTTAGTACCATTTGTCAGAAAAAGACTTTCCTTTCTCCCTCGAATTAACTTGACACTTTGGCTGAAAATCAGTTGAGCATATCTAGGGTAGGTTCATTTCTGGACTCTATTGATTACGTGCTATTGGGGGAATGGACATATCAATAACATTGAGGCTTCCAATCTATGCGCACAACACCCTTCTCCGTTTATATGAACCTTTTGAAGTTTCTTTCAGCCATGTTTTGTTGTTTTCAGTGTAGAAGTCTTCCACACTTTTTGCTAAATTTCGTCCTACATGACTGAATGTACCATGCAGGATAAAATATACCATTTAGAGTTTTAGTTTTCCATTGTTGATTATTAGTATATAGAAATGCAATTAATTTTGGTATATTGACCCTGTGTTATGCAAACTCACTAAATTTACTTAGATCTAGTAGTTAAATTGTAGATTCCCTCAGGTTTTCTTTGTAGACAATAAAGTTGTTTGCAAATATTTAGGTTTCAGTTCTTCCTTTCCAACCCCCACACCCTTATTTCCTTTTTGTGCCTCAATTTTGAGTAAAACTGGCAAAAGTTGACATAATCGCCTTGTTCCCAGACTTCACGAGAAGCGGTTTACTATTTCACCATTAAATACGATAGGAGCTATTTTGTAGTTGCCTTTAATCAGGTTGAGGAAGTTCCCTTCTCCTCTTAGTTTGCTGAGAGCTTTGATGATGAAAGGGTGTTGAATTTTGTCAAATGCCTTTTTTTTTGCATCTATTGAGGTTTTGGTATTAGAGTTGCGTCAGGCTCATAAAACAAGTTGCAAAGTGTTTTTTCCTCCTATATTTTTCTGAAATAGTTTGGTAGACTGGGGTTCATTTCTTCCTTTAATGTTCGATAGAATTTGCCAGTGAAGTCATCTGGACTTAGATTTTTTTTTTAATGTAGAAAGGTTTTCATGATAAATTCAGCTTATCTAATAAATATGGAGCTATTTCGATTTTTTATTTCTTTTGTGCCAGTTTTGATAAGTTATAACTCATATAAGAAATCTGTCCATTTTATCTGGATTGTTGAATTGGCATGAAATTGTACATAAGCACCTCTTGTTAGTTGCTTATGTGTGTAAGACCTATAATAAATTAAAAAAACAATTATTTTAAAGACTGCTGTACTAACTGGGAGTGGGCAGAAACATCTTTAGAAATTTTTCTTTTTTCTTTTAATTATTTCATTTTATTTTTATTATTATTATTATTATTATTATTAATTTGACCAGAGAGAGGGGGGGTGATCAAGAGAAGGGGAAAGTGAGAAAGTAAGCCGCCAGGTCCAGGACTCAAACTGCGGTCAGCCATGTGCTAAGGAGTCTAGCACCTTAACCACCACACCACCTGCTGCCCCCTAGAAATTTTCCTAATGGAGGATTTCAGGATTCATAGATTGTCATTGAATGAGAGACAGTACAGATTTTCTCTATAGTCCCCTGCTGCTTCTAGATTTCTTAGTTTTTCAGTTACAGAGCAAAAATAGGAATCATGTTTTTACCTGTAACATCTTTTCCTCTTTATGTCATGTTCTTTTCCCTCTTTCCTTTTTAGAAGACTTGCTCCAATCTTTTTCTTTATCTCACATGAACCTAAAATGGCAATTTTCGTTTGCAATGGTAATTTGAATGCAATTGTTTCCTTAACAACAAAAACTTACTTGTGATTCAGACTCTGGAATTCTAAAAATCTCAGAGGCCTAATTAGTACTTTTCCTTGAGCAAGCCATTTACAATGAATATGTTGAAAACTTAACTTTAAAATAATGAATCGAGATGACTTCACCAAGGAGATACATGGAGTATTGGCTTCCCCATTCCTCTTCCAATAAACTTCCTAGAACTGAAAATTACAAAAATTCATAAGGCTACAATGCCTTGGCTAAGGGTATGTACAATAATTCCTCTAATTCATCAAGTCCAGCAAGGGTGAAACAGAGGCCACGGGAAAAAACCCTTCTCGTCCATCCCCTGACCACTTAACCCCAAGAACAGGTGTTGCTCAGTATTAGAAAGGTTTCATTGCTGGGTGGCACAGGCATATGGGGTCAAATCCTTCTCCCTAACCACCTGCCCTCTCCTACCTCCAACACACACACACACACACACACACACAGAGCAGTGTTCTGCACTGTTTCTTCTCCAAATTATCAAATTATCCAGTGGTCAAAAGGTATTTGGTCCCATCCAGTCCCTCTCAGTTTGTGGTAGGACTAATTTGTTAATGGGGCTCCAGAAGGAAAGTGCCTAATGTTTCTTCTAATTGGACATGACTGCTTCAGAATGACTGCGGCTGCCGGCCAGCTCTCACTGTCCCTGAGGCTGGATAATAAGCTTCTGCCACCGGTCCCTGGGTCCTGACCAGGACCATCTGCGGTAATGAACTTGGAAGGCTCATTGTAGATTGCAAAAAAGGAAAAGAGGGAGAAAAGCACAGTCTAGCTCTTGTCAGTGGGTTCAATTATGGCTTCTGTCAGCTTAACAAAAGAAATTCAGAAAAGCTAGGATAGGAAAGGGTGGGAGGGGGCAGGCAAAGACGGCTGGTGGTGTGGAGACCCATGATGGCAGTACCAGACTGAAATTCCTCCAGGACCAAGGTTTCTAGAAGTAGAAGCTCAGAGGTCACCACAATAGGGCTTGAGATCCAAGCATCCGACATCTCTGCAACCGTGGGTAGTACAGGTCAGGGTTCACTGCGTGTCAGTGATCGGAGGGTATGAACTTCCCCACAGCTCACTGCAAGTCCCTGTCACCACTCTGATAGAGGGACAGAGTCCACCATGCATGTCATAGACCGACCATGTTTTATCATCATTATTGACTCTTTGTTTCCTGAGACAAGATCGTAGAGCATTAAGCCTAGAATCTGATGTGTTTGAAAAAGTTGTGAAATATGATACATATGCAGAAAAGTTCATGAAACAGTAAGTGTAGGACCTGCCCTATAATGCAATGTTAAAACACTGTGCACTAGGAACAGGATCCCACATGGCCAGCCATGGTTTGAATCCCACCCCTGGTAACTTGAAAAACATGCCAGGCATGTGGGTATGTATGTCTAAAATCCTGATGAGAAATGGAGGAAAAAGGATAGCAACATGCCCACACCCCATTGGGTGTTTCCTCTCTCTCTCTCTGTCTCTCTGGCAAGTGCATGTGCTCTTTGGAAATACAAAAGAAAACAATTTCAAAACCTCCCATAAACAAGTGGCTTATGGTATTATTGATAGGGGAACACTTGTAATCAGCACTCAGGCAAAGAAATAGAACTTCGTCAGAAGCCCCACCCTGCCCTTTCCTGATTGGTAATGCCATCCATCACCCCTACATGTAATCACTGCCTTTACCTTTACGTTAAGTATTTCCAAGCTGTTCTTATAGTCTTACTAACTAGGTAGGCAGCCCTAAACACTACAGCTTAGTTTCGCCTACTTTTGAGCTAAAAACATGGAGATTAATCCAGTATAGGTAGGCCTGACTGTTGCTGCTGCTGCTGCTGCTGCTTCTTTTTCTTAACTTACTGTTGGGCACATGCACTCACCAGAGACAGAGAGAGAAAGTAAGAAGGCGCCCCTCATGGGAGATGGCCACACCACAATCCCTTCTCCATTCTCCACTCAAGCTTTTGGGCACATAAGCACATGGGACTGGTAGTTTCCAAACTGCTGGGTCCAGTACTCAAACCATGCAGTCAGCCACAAGGGATCCAGCCACCTTAACCATCATACCACCAGCTGGTTCTAGGCTTGACTTCTTTTGCTCAACTTTGAGAGATTCATTTCTGTCATTGTATGTGACTATAGTTGGTTTATTTATTGCTGTGAAATACTGTGTTATATAATAACAGTACAATTTATGTGTTCAATTGCTGAGTGGGGTTTGGGTTATTGTAGTTTTCTGGCTGTTATAGACAATGTTTCTAGGGATATTCTTGGTCATCAGGACAGGTATGTCCAGAGACAATAATCAGCAGAGAAATTGCCAGGTGATAAGCATCCCAGAGAAATCTCAATGAGATTAGTTATTGAGTCACCATAGACGGATAGAGGAGAAACTGCTCATCAGAATCTTGTGTTGCCTTATGTGTTAACCAGAGCCCTGAGTGATCCTCACTTTCTGATACCCAGGATGTTCTGTAGTTCCTTCCTGTGTCTTATCAGGGATGGCCTGTAAGGCCAATAGAATATGGCAGAAGTGGTGGTCTATGACTTCCAAGGCCAGGTCATGGAAGACATTGTGGCTTCTGCCTTGATCTCTCGCATCATCTTTCCTGGAGAAGCCAGCTGTCATGTCATGAGGACACTCCAGCAGCCCTATGGAGAAGCCCGGCGAGCAAGGAACTGAGGTCTCCCATCAGTGGGGATGAGCCATCTTAGAAGGAGATCTTATAGTTAAGCCTTCCAATGGCTGCAACCCTAGATGTCCTCTTGATCACAACCTCCTGAGAAATCCTGAGCTAGAGTCACCCAGTGAAACAGCCTGGCTTCCTGATTCTCAGAAACCATGTGAAATAATAAATTTGTTGTTGTCTTAAGGTACTAAGTTTGGGAATGTACCTTGGTGTAGCTACACTGGCTAAAGCAAGAAAATTGCATTCTCACACCGACTGTTCAGAAACAGCCTACAGTGGCATTCTTTCATCCACATAAAGGGATTCTATGCTCCATACTTTGCTCTGTTTAACCCCTGCCATAAACAGTATGCCACAGACCTCCGTCTATGCCAAGACTTAGTGATCTACTTGATTCTTTTCAGTGGCTATGAATATGCCACCATTTAACATTCTTCTCTTGATGGACATCTTGAGGGGTTGCCTGTTCCTTGGCAGGCCAAGCTTAGGGGCTCAGCTCTTCTTCTGGCTCCCGCTGAAAGAGTTCTGCCAGCTCCCTTACTTCCTCCACCAAGGCCAGGAGGAGGTTCTGAGGTTGGTGGAACTGGTTCTAGTCTCTTTCAACAAGCAAACTCAGCATGGAAATGCTGGATGTCTTCAAGTATGGCCTCCGGGCTGAATCTGAGGGGCTGAAGCTGTGACTAGACAATTGTTATTTTGATTTTTAACAATTTTTTAACTCCTAAAAAAGTCACAATAAATGTTTTCTTATACATAGTTTTTTAGGCATTATATGGATATTCATTTAGAATGAATTTCTAGAATTGTTTTCAGTGGGTTCACAGGCAGATACCATATTTTGACAGATACTGTCAAATTGTAATAAATCTGAGAACCTGAAGGTGTCTGGAAACCACTCAAGGCTCAGGGATCTGATGGCTGAGGCCAGAGGGCAGAAAAGAGCTTGAGACACTGAAGGAAGATGGGGTAATTGAGGTTAGTGGGAAAAGGACAAGAAGAAGAAGGAGAAGAAAGAAGAAGGACAGAGAAAAGAAAAAGAGAAGAGAAAAGAAAGAAAAGGAAAGAAAAGAAAGAGATTGATCTTAGCTAAGGTTAGTGAGATTAGGTTGGCCCAGTCAAAGAGGGGACATGGGGAAGTTGCATTTTATTCTAAGTACTGTTCGGCACCGTTGAGGGGTATTAAACAAGAGCGGCTCTGTTGTTGGAGGTGTTCGATTACATGGTACCCTCGGGTACTCACCTTGATCAAAGCCAGTCCTCGTGCTGAAGCCCTTCTTAGACACAAAGACACAAAGAGCCGGCTGCTAGTCAACCCGGGGATTGTCCTGGAGACAAACTGAAGGATCCAAGGTTGATCATTTCCAATTAAGTAACTCAGATGATGGCAGGAAAAGTTCATTCCAGTCTTGGAGGCACCAACCCTCTGACATTTCATAGCTACTCAGAGCTCTGCCAGGTGGAGGGGTCTTGGGCTACAGGATGGTTTAAAGGGAGCTTGGAGAGGGGAAGAGGAGTCCAGGCAAGGGAAGGCACACCACTGGACTCAGAAAGGGAAGCCAGTTGAAGGTGGATAGAGCAGATCAAGTGGCATGAAATCCCAGAAAAAGAATATTTAAAATGACTAAATATTTCGAACTGGCCCTGTGGCCTAGTAGTTACGAGATCTGGCTCCCACATGGCCAACCACTGTTCAAATCTTGGCCCCAGATGGCTTGAAAAACATCAGATGTGTGCATGCCTAGAATCTCAACAGGATGGAGAAATGGAGGAGAAGGAATTGTGGCATGACCACACTGCATGGGGAGGTGTCTTTTCCCTTCTACCTCTGTCTCTCTCTGGAGAGCATGCACACCCACTGGAAATTTTTAAAAATTATAAAAAAAAATTTTAAACATTTTTATTAGTAGGTTTTATGTTTTAGAACAGTTTTGTTTCACAGCAAAATTGAGCATAAAGTATAGCGATAAATAACTTTTTAAAATGTTTTGTCACAACAAAGCTTTACATGAAAATATATTGTCACTTCCAATTATTATTGAAACATAATTGATAAAAAAAAAGTTATAAAGTGCTCCCGAATTTGTGGTAATCATTAAACAAAATAAAGATTTATGAAAAATTCAACATTTTTTTCTTAATTAGTTCCTATTTCCATGGATGTGATAGTTTTGTGTCTCCTTGGTTAGAGCATGGTGCTCAGGTGTTTGATCAAGCACCCATCTGGATTGGATATTGCTACACATGTATTTTCAGGTTGAGGAAGACTTCAATTCATAGATTTTGAGTAAAGCAGATTACTTTCCATAATGACTGGGTGGGCCTCCTCTGATCAGGTGAAGTTCTTAAGAACAATGACAAACTTCTCCTCAGACTGCAACACGGAAACCCCACAACACGGAAACCCCGCAACATGGAAACCCTGCCTAAGTTTCCTGCCTGCTGCCCTACAGAATTCCAATTCCAGACTGCTATACCACTCTCATCTGAGTCTCCAGCGTGGCATTCAGTCCTGTAAAATTTGAATTTACCAGTCACCACAACTCCACTGCATGAGCCAATTCATTTCTCCCTCTTATTGCCAGAGGACACATGCATTCATCAGAGACTAGAAGAGAAAAGCGGGGGAGAAAGCACTCCCCAATGTGGCATGGTCATGCCAAAATCCTTTCTCCATGATTTCTCCATTCTGTTGAGATTTTGGGTATATAAACGTACCTCATGTGTTTTTCAAGCTGACAGGACCAGGATTCCAACCAAGAATAGTCATGTGGGATTTGACTCCTATAACCACTAGACTTATAGGGCCAGCCCCAAATATGAAGTTTTAAACCCATGAAGGAAGTATTTCCTTCTATTTATTTAGATTTTAAATTTACTCAGTAATGATTTTTGTTTTCTGTGTCAAGCTCTGCAATTCATTTTCTTTTTTCTTTTTTAAATTTGCTATAGGCATGCTTGCCAGAGAGAGAGAGCAAGAGTGAGAGAGCGAGAGAGGGAAAGGGAAAGA
>NW_006205599.1:482217-521721 GCF_000334495.1 Tupaia belangeri chinensis
AGAGAAAGCTCTACCGCAGGGGATGACCATGCGACAATTCCTTCTCCTCCATTCTCCTCTCAGCATTGTGGGTACGCATATACACATTCCTGGCATTTTTCTCAAGATGCCAGGTCCAGAACTTGAACCATGCAGTCAGTCACTTGAGATCCAGTCACCTTAACCATCACATCACTGGTTGGCCCAGTTCTGTAATTCTTTTATTAAATTTTTTTCTGGGTATGTGGTGTTTCTATTTGAAAAGTTATTTTTAAATTGTTATTTTTGGGGACCAGCAGTTAGCGTAATGGCTATGTCACTGGACTCTCACGTAGTCGACCGCGGTTCACTTCCCGGACCCAGTGGCTTAAAACTCACGCTGGGCGCGTGTGCGTGCGTGCCCAAGATCCTGAGAGGAGAATGGAGGAGAAGGGATTGCGGCGTGACCATCCCCCCTGGGGGGTGATTTCTCGCTTTCTGTCTCTCTGTCTGGCGAGCGCACGTGCCCTATCGCAAAAAAAAAAAAAAAAAAAACTTTTTGAATTGTGTATTACTATACAGAAATGCAATTAGATTTTGTAAATAAATTTACATCTAACAATTTTCCTAAATTTACTTAGTGCTTCTGTATTTCTATGTCCCTATTAATCTGCAAATGATGGCAGTTCTATTTCTTTCTTTATAATTCTTGTAACAACTCCTTTTTATTATTTCCTTACATGAGAGTCCAAGGACATAACCATTATGTTATCTGCTGGTCTTGAAACTTTTTAAAAATTCACTGTAAGAATGACGTTTTATTTTCCTTTATGATTTGGCAGAGTTTACTGGGAGGCCATCTGGGCCTGATGTTTTCTTTGTGGGAAAGTTTTAAGTATACATTTATTGTGACCAGCAGTTGGTGTAATGGCTATGTAACTGGGCTCCCATGTAGTTGACTGCAGTTCGAGTCCCAGACCCGGTGGCTTAAACTCTCGCCGGGAGCATGTGCGTGTGTGCCCAAGATCCCAAGAGGAGAATGGGGGACAAGGGATTGCAGTGTGGCCATGCTCCCTGGGGGGTGATTTCTCACTTTTTGTCTCTCTGTCTCTGTCTTTCTGGCAAGCACAAGTGCCCTATCACAAAGAACTCTCTCTCCCCCCCAAAAAAATTTTTTTTAAATATATACATTTATTTATTTATTTATTTTTGAAGTTCATTTATTGGGTCAGCCAGTAGCATTGTGGTTAAAATGGTTGGTACCCACATGGCCAACTGTGTGATTTGAGTTCTGGTCCCAGTGACTTGAGAAACTTGCTGAAAGGGTGTGCACGCACATTCAAAATCCCAAAAGGAGATGAGTCAACAGATGGCATAGTGGTTACATCACTGGACTCCTACATGGTTGACCATGGTTCGAGCCTCAGACCCGGTGGCTTGAAAATCACGCTGGGCGAGTGTATGTGCCCAAGATCCTGGGAGGAGAATGGAGAAGGAATTGAGGCATGGCCATCCCTCCTGGAGGTTGATTTCTCATTTTCCCTCTCACTGTCTCTGTCTCTTTCTAGCAAGCACACATGCCTTAAGGAAAAAATCCTCTTAAGGAAAAAAAAAAAGACATGGAGGAGAAGGAATCCCAGTGTGATCATCCCCTGTGAAGGTGCTTTCTCACTTTCCTCCTCTCTCATTCCCATCCTCTCCGGTAAGCCTCCCCCCTGAAAAAAAAAATTAAGTTTACTTTTCTAATTTCAGGATAGAGAGAGACAGCCACACCCCACAGAGTCCTCATGCCATGATCCACCTCCAGCCTCAGGGAGCTTAGATTGCAAGAACATGTGTGCACACCCGGTGTGTACTGGGAGGCCTCAGGATATAAACCCAGGACTTTCTTTTCTTTCTTTTTTTTTTCTTTTTGGAAAGTTTTTTGCTACAGGGCGCATGCGCTCGCCAGACAGACAGAGAGAGACAGAGAGACAGAAAGCGAGAAATCACCCCCCCAGAGGGAATGGGCACGCTGCAATCCCTTCTCCTCCATTCTCTTCTTGGGATCTTGGGCATGCACACACACGCGCCTGGTGTGAGTTTAAGCCACCGGGTCGGGACTCGAACCATGGTCAACTACATGGGAGTCCAGCGATATAGCCATTACGCTAACTGTTGGTCCCCAAAGCCAGGACTTTCTGATGTGGGTCCAGCATCACAGTGTTGTGTACCATTCTGTCATCAGCTGGCCCGACATTTAATATTGAAAATAAATACCATTTATTCTAGTTTTCGATTTTGTTCTTTTATTTTAAAAAATAATTATTTGGGACACAGAAATGGGTTATTATCTGTTGATAATATAATATAATGTGTTTTCTGTCCTCAACTGGACTGGTTTCAGACCATTCATACCCACATTATTCATGTTGGGTAAATTCAACTTATAAGCTAAGCAATGCATAGTGATTAAATGTGTAAAATAAATTAAAATCAAAAAGATTATTTTATTTTATTTTATTTGCTATTATTGTTATATTAGTTTGACCAGAAAGAGACAGAGAGAGACAGAGGAGAGAAGAAAAGTGAGAAAGCAAGCTGCCAGGTCTGGGACTCAGCCATGTGGGAGTCTAACACTTTAATTGCCATGCCAACTGCCAGATCCTCTATTTTGTTCTTTTGTTAGGTTTGGCAAATTGTATTTTTCTAGGAATTTATCAATTTTTTCTAAAAATTTTACTTTTATTTTTATAAAGTTATATCTTTTTTATCATTTTAATTTCTTTGGATTTGTAGTTCTGTCTTCTTTTTGATTTTTACGTTATTTGTGTCTTCTCTCTTTTCCCTTCAGTCTGACCAAGAGTTTATAAATTTTATTATTATTTTTAAAAAATAAACTTTGGCTTCATTAATGTTTTCATGATATTTTATTTCTATTTATTTCTGTTCTATTATTTACTTTCTCTTTTCAATTTTTTAAAAATCTAATTTGTTCTTTGTTTCTAATTTTTCAAGATGAAAGATGTTTTAGCCTGGTTTCTTTGTTTGTTGCTAATAGCTAAATATCACACTGGGTAATTTATTAAGAATAGAGATCAGGATCAGTGGTTACGGTGCTAAACTTCCACGTAGTCAACCACAGTTTGAGTCCTAGATCTGGCAGCTTGAAACTCACACTGGGTCCATGTTTGTGTGTGCCCAAAATCTCAAGAGGAAAATGGAGGGGAAGGGAAAGCATGTGACCATCCTCCTGGGGAGTGAGTTCTCATTTTCTGTCTCTTTGTCTCTCTGGTGAGTGCAAGTGCCCTGTAGCAAAAGCCTTCAAAATAATAATAATTAAAAAAAAGAATAGGGGCCTATGGGCCAGCTAATGGCATGATGGTTAAGGTGGTTAGATCCCACATGGCTGACTGTGGTTTGAGTCCCAGATCTGTTGGCTTGCAAAACACTCTAAGAGCATGTGTGTGTGTTACCAAAATCCAGACAAGAGGGAGACATGGAGGGAAAATTACATCATGATCATTCCCCATAGGGTCTTTATTTAGGTACATAAATTTTAATGTAAAATCATTGCTTTACCTGCCACCTACAAGTATCAATATGTCATATTTTCATTATCACTCAGTTAAAATATATTTTAATTTCCATTATGATTTCTTTTTGGATTCATGAGTTAATTTATATATATATATTTTTTAAATTTTATTTTTAAATTTTTATTTATTTATTTATTTTGCCATAGTAACATGCTCTCCAGAAAGACAGAGAGAGAGAGAGAGACAATGAGAAGGAAAGTGAGAGATTGCTGTGGGTACATCCCTTCTCCTCCATTACCCTCCTGGGATCTTGGGCACGCACGCACACATGCCCAGCGTGATATTTAAGCCACCGGATCCGGGATGCGAACCACGGTCGACTACGTGGGAATCCAGCGACATAGCCATTACGCTAATTGCTGGTTCCCTCCCAGTGTGATTTTTAACCCACTAGATCTGGAACTCGAACTGCAATTGGTCATGTGGGAATCCAGCACCTTAACCTCCATGTCATCTGCTGGCCCCTAATTCTTTTTTTATGAATATATTTATTCTCTAAATATATATAAGTGAGAAATCATCCTCCCCAGGGAGGATGTCCACATTGAAATCCCTTCTCCTCCATTCTCCTCTTGGGACTCTGGGTACACACACAAATGCACCCGGGGTGAGTTTTAAGCCACTGGGTCTGGGACTCAAACGGCAGTTGACTATGTGGGAATCCAGCAACATCAGTGACATAACCACTATGCCAGCTGTTGTCCCTAAATTTGCTTTCTTTTCAAAACTATTGTTAATAAACCTAATTACATTTTCCATGAACTTTTATTTTCTTTATTTCTAACAGAGAGAAACACCCTGCGTAGGGTCGGGCACACCACAACTCCCTCTCTCCAGCCCTCCCGCCCATTGGATCTTGAGCACTCACCCATGTGCCCAGCATTTCTCAGACTGAGTCAGGTATTCGAACCACCGTCGCCATGTGTGATCCGGCTTCTCCTGAGCAGTACATTGTCTCTGAGTCACAGAGGTGGCCTTCGTTTGATTTCTTTAAAGTAGCTTCCAGTTGTCAGCTGAATATCTCTCTCTCTCGTCTTTTATTTTCAAAATATATTAAGTGTATTTATCATCAATCTTTGTCTCTTAAGTCCATCATTTGGAATACATTAGATGTCATTAGTCTGTCATCTGTCATTTTTCCTTTGGTTCTCAGTTATGTCTCATCTTTTCATGTTTCAGTTTTGTTTGTGTTTGTGTTTGTTTTTAGAGATTGTTGCTATAGGGTGCGTGTGCTTGCAGAGAAACAGAGGGATAGAAAGCAGGAAATCACCACCCAGGGGGATGGCTATGCCACAATCCGTTCTCCTCCATTCTCCTTCTTTCTCCTCTCGGGATTTTGGGCATACCTGAACATGCACCCTGCATGAGTTTTAAGCCGCTGGATAGATCTGGGACTGGAATCAGAGTTTACTACGTGGGAGTCCAGCGATGTAAGCATTACATCATCTGCTGGTGCCATATCAGTTATTTTTGAGTGATAGATATTGGACATAAAACATTGTGGAGATAAATTGAAACTCAAGAAGACGTCATCATCTTATAGAAAGAATTTGTTCTTACTTCTGGTCGCAGGGATTGCAATGATTCAATACTGACTTCACTACTTAAGAGAGCTGATTTATTTCTGACTTACTCTTTCTCCCAGGGCAAAGGTTCTCTAAGTGCATTCTGTGAACCCTTGTGAGTTCATGAGATGCATTCAAGGGGATCACGAAGTCAAAGCTGTACTTATAATAATACTAAGAGGTTTGCTGAGTGAAATCTGCAGTGATGGTACTAAGCCATTGGTGCTTTTGCATTGGTGCCTTGGCACAGATCAAGGCAATGGTATCAAAACATCCACAGGCAGTGAAAAAGAAGACCAAAAATTCAGTTTTACTTGGGCCAGCCTGACTATGTGGTTCAAGTTCCAGACCTGGTGACTTGAAAAACACTCTGGCTGTGTGTGATGTGTGCCTTTTCTGTGCCGTGTGCCTTTTCTTCCATTCTCCTCCTGGGATTTTGGGCATGCCTGCACACACACCCAGCATGATTTTTAAGCCACCATGAACTATGGTTGGCCACGTGGGAGTCCAGCTCTTTAACCACCTGCTAACTCCCAGGTTTGGAGTTTGAACCACAGTCGGCCATGCTGGAGTCCAGCACCCTTAACCACCATGCCACTTTCTGGCCCCAACATTATCTTATTTTTTAACTTATGATTAAAAAAATTTCAAACATAGGATTGGCTCATGGCCTAGTAATTAAGGGGGCTGGACCCCACATGGCTGATTGCAATTTTTTTAAAAGAATTATTTTATTTAAATTTTATTTACTTACTTATTTATTGTAATTTGACCAGAGAGGGACAGAATGAGAAAAGCGGGGTGTGGGGAGAGAAAGCAAGCCACCAGATCTGGGACTTGAACTGCAGTTGGCCATGTGGGAGTCCAGTGTCCTTAACTACCACGTCACCTGCCAGCCCATGATTACAATTTGAATCTCATCTCTAGCAACTTGAAAAACATACCAGGTGAGTGTGCATGCATGCCCCAAATCTTGACAGGATGGACAAACAGAGAAGGGATTGGGGTATAACCATGTCCCACTGGAGGAGTGTGCTTTCTCCCTCTTCCTCTCTCTGTCTCTCTGACTCTCTCTGGTGAGTGAACATGACCTCTGGCAATTAAGACAAATTTCAAATATGTACAAAATTTGGGACCAGCAGTGGCATAGTTGTTAAGGTACTGGACCAATCATGGCTCAATTCCCAGACTTGGCAGCTTGCTTTCTCACTTTCTCTCTCTCTCTTTGTATCTCTCTCTCTGGTAAGTGCATGTGTCCTATAGCAAATTAAACAAAAATAATAATAGATAAAATTAAGTAATTCTTTTAAAAAATGTACAAAACTAGCATCCTGTATGTCCTTCATCTAACTTCCGTGATTGTCCACTCATGGCCATTCTAGTTCCCACTGATAATCTCTGTCTACATTTCCCTTACATAACATTATTAGTAAACTCCAACATCATAATTGTATCCATTTAATTTGCTGTAGGGCACATGCACTCATCAGAGAGAGACAGAGGGGGTAGAAGAGTGAGAAATCAAGGGAGGGTGATTTCTTATTTTTGCATCTAGATATTTCGTTATGTACCTCTAATAGAAAAGTACTTTAAAAAGAACCCAAACCACAATACTATATCACACCTATAAATATTGACAATTACTCCTTAATATCATACAGTGCTCAATTTCCAACTGCTTCCTGAAGGCCATATTTTGTATTGTATATTTATTTGAATCATGATCCAAATAAGACCTACACATTACAATTGGTTGATATGCATATTAAAATCCCCCGACTTGTACATTTCCCTTCCATCTTTTTTCCCTTCTTATAATTTATTCATTGAAAAAACTGGGTTATGTATCCTGTAGAGTTCCCCACAGGCTAGAGGTTTACTGAATATATAATTTTGGTATCTTTACCATGAATTTTAGAAGCTTGATTAGATTCAGGATTTTTTTTTTAACTGTCTCACTTTAAATGAAAATGGTTATCTCTACCACCTTGTCCCCTAAATAATGTGAAGACTGGCCCATAGGAGCTTAAGTCTCTGACCAGGAGTTTTGTTTTATTTTATTTATTATTTTTTTAGAGAGAGATTTTTGCTATAGTCATGTGTACTTGCTGGAGATACACAAAGAGACAGAAAGCAAGAAATCACCCACCAGGGAGGATATTCACACTGCAATCCCATCTCCTCCTTTTTCCACTTGGAATTTTGGGCACACATGCAAACACATCTAGCATGAGTTTCAAGATTCCAGGTCTGTGATTCAAATCATGGTCAGCCATTAGGAGTCTAGCAACATAACCATTTCTCCATCTGTTGGTCCCATTGACCAAGAATTTTGTAAGGCTCTTTTGTACCCACTAAGAGCCAAGGCCAAGACAAACTTTTTGATGTGCTGTCTTCTCCCTGTATAGGAATTTTTTTTCTGGTTCACTCCTTCTCTGAGGCATAGTTCTTTGTGGAGTTCCAGTTTTGGAAGGGATCTCTGATCTTACACCCAGCTCTGAACTGCAGTCTTTGTCTGGCTTCCTACATGTGGTCCAAACTTTGGGCGTCTAGGGGAAAGGGATATCCTCAGGGGAACCAGCACCTCCAGCTGGTAATCACCCAATGTTGCTTTTTCTCATAGTTTCTTTTTGTTGTTGGTTTTGTCTGCTATTAACCTTTCTTTATGCAAGCTTACTGAGGCATTGTAAAGGGTGGGGCTGTTTTGTATTAGAGGATTTCAGTATCTAGTATTTAGATTACCTTATTTCTGGAAACCATGAACTCCTATCTAGTCACACAGTTTTATAATTATCTTTCTTTTTTAAATATAAGATTTTTGCCATAGGGCACGTGTGCTTGTAGAGAGACAGAGAGAGACAGTGAGTGGGAAAATGAAAAATCCCCCCCCTTGATTTCTCACTCTTCTATTCTCTCTTTCTCTCTTGATGAATGCATGTGCCCCACAGCAAATTAAACAAAAATAATAATAAGCAAAATTAAATAAATAATTATTTTAAAATATGTACAAAATTAGAAGAGTATATTCCTCCAGGGCGGGGAATAGCCACACCATGATCCCTTCTCCATTCTCTTCCTGTTATTTTGAGCATGTACATATATGCCCAGTGTGAGTTTCAAGCCATCTGGTCTGGGACTCGAACTGTGGTCAGCCATGTGGGAGTCCAGTGTCTTAACCACCATGTCATCTGCTGGGCCCTATAATTACCTCTTGACCATTTCCTATCTAGAATTTTGGGCAGAAGGAATGGAGTGTTGCATAGAGGTTTCCTCCAGAAATGATGTTAAACCTGAGACCTGAAGGGTGAATAAGAGACAGATAAGAAGCAGGGAGAAGGCCATGTCTTGAAAATGGGAAGAGTATTCCAAACAGAGGAAGCAGAAAGGAAATAGCTTTAGTGGCACATTGGAGCAATAAGATCACCTCTGTAATTGAAATCTTTGGTGTCATTTCTCTGTGTATCCTCCTTTATCTTTTTAAAGGTTACTGGATACAAAGGACCTTCTCTCTTCTTCAATAGCTGATTCTTACTCTACTATTCTTACTCTACTATTAGGAAACTGTGACTGGAAAACCTACACTACCCACACGCTTCTGGACAAGCAGGGATTCACGTTTGAAGGATGAGAGTACCCTGAAAATGTATTTAGAGCAAGTGGGCTGGTCTGGGTGGTAAATACCACACCTTGGATTTCTTTGCTCAGTGTCCCACCTTTTTCTTTGCTGTTTGGGAGGCACTTTCCTGGGTAGGTAACTTTAGCTGCAAAATAACGGAGGAAGCTTGGGTGGCTTCCCCTTGGGGGGCAGCTGCCTGGGAAGGCAGCCAAGTTGCCTTTTGGTCTTCTGAGGAGAAGCCAGGGTACAGGTTGGGGCGAGGGGCTGAAAGAGGGAGGGCTCAGCCCTCTTCACATGTCTGCCAATAGCCTTGCACTGCTGCTACCAGACACTTTTTAGTCAAAATACTAGTTGAGCAACTCCATCAGAAATCATTTACCTGGGTCAGCCCATGGCACAGTTGTTAAGGCAACTGCATCCCACATGGCCGACCCTGCAGTTGAGTCCAAGGCTCAGGAGCTTGAGACACATGCTAGATGCATATATGCGCATGCCCAAAGTCCTGAATAGAAGGAGAAACAGAGAAGGGACTGTGACATGACCATGCCCCATGAGGGGTGTGTGTGTGTGTGTGCTCTCTCACTCTCTGTCTCTCTCTCTCTCTCTCCGTGTCTCTCCCATGAGCACACATGCTCTCTGGCAAAATTTTTAAAAAGAAAAAGTAATAATTTATTTGCTGATTACCAGACTTTGAAAGACCTCACTCAAATAATGTCAGAACATTTCCCTCCTTTCAAGGTGTATATTAGTTTTCTGGGACTGCCATAACAAAACGCACAAACTGAGTGGCTTTAAATGAAGGAGAAATCTCTTCTCGTACAGTTCTGGAGGTCGGAAGTCCAGAGTCACTGTGTTGGCAGAGTTGGCTTCTCTGAGGACTCTGAGAGGGATTTTCCAGGCCTCTCTCCAAGCTTCCGGTGTTGCTGGCAATCCTTGACTTCAAATGCATCACTCCAATCTCTTCGTTGGTCTTCATGTGATATTGCCCTGTGTTTCTGCCTTCACATGGCCATCTTCTTATAAAGACACCAGTCATATTGCATTAGGGCCCACCCTAACCCAGTATGATTTCATTGTAGCCTAACTAATTACACCAGCAGTGATCCTATTTCTAAAGAGTTACAAGGCCACCTGTACCCTAGTGAACAAGGGGACTGGAAACCATGTGGCTGACCATGGTTCAAATCCCAGCCTTCAGGCTTAAAAAATATGCTGGGTGCACACGTGCATGCTTATACAAAATCCTGACAGGATAAAGAAAGGGAAGAGAAGGGATTGCTGGTTGACCATGTCCCACTGTGGGCAAGTAGGGGGTACTTTCTTCCTCTCCCTGCCTCTGTCTCTCTCATGAGCACATGCACTCTCTGGCTATTAATGAAGAGCGACATTGTGAAGTACTGGGGTTGGGACTTCAATGTATCTTTTTGAGGGACCCTACACATAACAGAAGGAGAAAACATAAGTGAAATACTGTGATATCCATGCTGAAAACTTCACTTCTCTTCAATCTGGCTAAATGTCATCTGTTTTTAACCCTGAAAATATTCTAGAGGGCCAGCAGGTGGCATAGTGGTTATGACGCTTGACTTCCACAAGGGTGACAGAGGTTCAAGTCTTGGACCTGGTGGCCTGAAATTTACACCAGGCACATGTGTGTGTGAGCCCAAGGAGAAGGGATTGCAGCATGTCCATCCCCCCTGGGAAGTGATTTCTTACTTTCCTTCTCACTGTTTCTCTCTCTCTCTCTCTCTCTCTCTCTCTCTCTCTCTCTCCAGTGAGCACATGTGCCCTATGGCAAAAACCTCTAAAAAAAGAAGGAAAAAAAAAGTATTCTAGGTTTCTGTGTCTAAGGAAATGGTCTGACTTCTCAGAGAAGGCAAAGAAATTCTTCATGTTTTCCTCACTCATGGATTCAGGCAGTCGATGAGGTTTCTATCCTTGCTGAGAATCTCCTTTTGAGAAACAGACATTTACAGTTCCAAGGAAGGGAGAAGGGAAATGCTCTTTGGAATTTAGAGTGTGATTTCTTCATCAGGACACAGTTTCTCTGTGAAATGTCTTCTAACTTTCCTGAAAGAGTTAATATCCCTCTTCCCAAACTTCCATAAAACTCAGTACCTTTATTACAACTGCCATACTGCTTTGTAACTACCTGCTTATAAAACTGCTTTCCCCAAGGACACTTGAAAAAGCACATGTTTCTTCTCTAGGCTACGTTGGTAGTGGGGAAGTGCTGTTTGGAGGAGTGAGGGGTGACTTGCTTTTAATGCTCTATGTAGTCCCTCTGAGGCCTTTGGTTCAGGGTAGAAGTGGCTGAGGGTGGTGCGTGTACTGAGAGCTGGATGAGCAGTGGGCCGATGGTGCAGTGCAGCGGGAAAACCCAATGCCTCTTTGAGGCTGAACCACAGGAGAAGGTCCTGGGTTGTGTCCAAAGACCTCCCTCTTATGCTGGGCAAGCTAGTGCCCCTGCTCCAGGGCTGGCTGAGGCTGGAGGGGATCACCGTGTCAGTCCCTTGTTTGGGGTTCTGTCTCTCTCTCTGTCACAGAAGAACTAAAACAAACAAAAATGAAAGAGAATAAAAGAAAGAAAAAGCAAGAATGAAAGAAGGAAATAAAAGAAGAAAGAAAAAGAAAGGAGAAAGAGGAAGGAAGAAAGAAGAAAGGGAAAGAAAGAAGGAAAGAAAAAGAAAGAAAGAAAAAAGGGAAAGAAAGGAAGGGAAAAAAGGAGGGAAGAAAAAGAAAGAGAGAGGAACGAGTAGTCAGGGGAGCCAAAAAAGAGCTGGCAGGAGAACTCAGACATGGGCGCACACTTTTCTGCCGACGGGGACGCCTCTGCAGATGCTGGACTCCGGGGCATGGACCTTTCCTCTCTAGGGCCCTCCGGGGGCAGCCCATGTGCGGACCTGACCACCTTGGACAAGAAGTGGCACGGTGCTGTGTGTCCTGTGCCCTCCACGCCTCGTCCCTGCTCGGTTTCCGTGGGCCTTCGAGAAGAATCCCGCCACCTAGAGGCCGGCCGGCGGAACGCCTCTGCCTGCAGGTGGGTCCGGGTTTGAAGTCCACCGCCTCGCCCTGTTGGGCTTCCCCGCGCAGTGCGGGTGTTGGAGGTGGAAGGAGTCCTCTGGCTGGGGGCTGCCCGAGATTTACGGGGTCACGATCGCTGAGGTCGGGGCTGGGCCCGACGCCCCTAGTGCTTCCCACCGCGCGCTCCCGGCTGGGCCCCATCGCGGGAGGCGGGCGCGCCCTGCAGCCTCCGCCGCTCCGCTCCGGATGCGCTCGCTGGGGAAGCCTCTGGAAGGCCGGCGCGGTGAACAAGGCGGCTTTCTTCTGCAGAACGCCTTGGGACAAACGGCCCCTGCGAGGCGCGGGGGAGGCGCTGTGCGCCGGAACGCACACCCTGTCCCTGAGAAGGCGCCTTTGAATTCCTGGGCTCTGCGGTCTCCCGGGGCCTCGCCGGTGGCGGAGGGTGGGAGTTTCGCAACCCGTGCCCTCGGGAGCAGCGCCCCTCCCAGACCTCCAAGCCGGCGGGAGGCCACCAGGGGAGAGCCCGCGCACCTGTCCAAACGCTCCCAGAGTCTTGTCTCCCTTCTCCTTCTCCCCGCAGGTCCCACCCCGCCCCCCGCCGCGACCCCCTGGAAAACACGCTTTGGGCAGGAGACGTGGTTGGGTGACAGCTTCCTGCAGGGATTTCAGACCTGGGAGGGACCGTGGTGCAGGCAGCAAGGCCCTTTTGTCCTGTCAGCCCGAGTTTTGTTCATACTTACTTCTTGCTTTCCAGTTCTCCTGACAGATGAGGAAATCCAAGCCCAGAGAATGTAAAGGGCCAATCTGGGCCTCCAGCCGACGGCAGAGCAGCATAATTTCTTTACCTGACAACCTGACCCTCAGAATGACTTCACAGTGTCTGCCTCCTCGGCTTTACCAGATTGGTGCTGCTCGACAAGTCACTGTTTTGGAAACTTCGCTGGAAACGCTCTCTGATTGTCACTGCCTGGATGTTTTGACCTCTCTGACACGCATTCAGAGACTTAGTGCCACAGCCCTGGGACTCGGAATCTCATGGGAGCCTCTGCCCTCGCGGGTGGATTGGTGCCCTCTTGAGTGAGTTCTTGCTCTGAGGAACTGGATTACTCACCAAGACAGCAGGTCGTTATAAAGCAAGGTTACCTCTTGTGTTTTGCCACTTCCATATGCATGTTTCTGCTTCCCCACCTGGGTGGACACGTGAGGCCCTCACCAGAAGCCTACCCGATGTGGCTGTGCCATCTTGGACTTCCCAGCTTCCAGGACTGTAAGAAACACATTCCCTGTCTTTATCAATTACCCAGTCACAGGTATTCTGTTACAGCAACACAAAACAGACTAACACACTGACCCAACCTGGCCTAGTCCTCCAGGGGCAGCTACACCCCTATTTCCGAGGAGAAGTTGATCAGTTACTCCTCCAGAGAGAGAGAGAGAGAGGAAATAAAGACTTGATAGCAGGCCCCGAAAGAGAGAGAGAGAGAGAGAGGAAATAAAGACTTGATAGCAGGCCCCGAAAGAGAGAGAGAGAGAGAGAGGAAATAAAGACTTGATAGCAGGCCCCGAAAGAGAGAGAGAGAGAGAGAGGAAATAAAGACTTGATAGCAGGCCCCGAAAGAGAGAGAGAGAGAGAGAGGAAATAAAGACTTGATAGCAGGCCCCGAGGTGGGTCAACCGTTAGCCATAGGAACCCAAAGTAGGAGTAAGAGATCATATATTTTATAAGATTTTTAAAAATTTTGCCAGAGAGCATGTGTCTTCACTGGAGAAAGGGGGAGGGAGAGAAAGAGAAAGAAAAAGAGAGAGAAAGTAAGAAAGCATTCTCCCATGGGGGATGGTCATGCCACAATTCCTTCTCCCCCATTTCTTCCTTCTTTTGGAATTTTGCGCATTCATGCACCTGCATCTGACTGATTCTCAAACTGCCAGGTCTGGGACTGGAACCATGGGTTTGGTCATGTGGGATCCAGCCACTTAACCTTGGTCTGGCCTTATTATATAAATATCGTATGAAGCTGTACAGACTCTCATTTTACCAGTTATGTGGTTTTTACATCTACAGAAAGGCTCCTTCTGAAAAGTTCAAGGACAAAGGGAGTTTTCATTTGGCTCAGGTCAGGCAGAGGAAAGGAATAGCACTCAGTGACCAAAAGTCCTGACAGAGTCTGTCACAATCCAAAAAGAGCCAAGGATGGAGACCTAGGGAGGCCTATTGGCCCCTGTGGCCCTGGGCCACCTCTGCCAGAAGTGACAGGTTGGATTTCACCTTCATTGGGTCTCTCTGCAGCTAGAACAGAGAGAGCCAAGACTGTTCCTGAACAAAGGTGGTGCAGGATGTGGAAGTGAGTGAGAAGCAGGACGGCCCCAGGACTCATACCAGACCTCATTAGAGGTGCATTTCTTTGAAGCAGAGAACTCCGTGCAAGGTATGGCAAGCAGATTGGTGATGGTGGAGCATGAGGACCAGGAGGGAGGGAGGCACTCACTAGTGACTGAGCATAGGCCTCCTCTGGGGAGTTCCAGGCCTCAGGCCAACACAGCCAGGCTGGCACCTTCTAGCTAGTGTCTACGCTCCACCAGAGACTTGACCTCCAAGCCTTGGAGGTGACCTGTCCAAACGCTCCCAGAGTCTTGTCTCCCTTCTCCTTCTCCCCGCAGGTCCCACCCCGCCCCCCGCCGCGACCCCCTGGAAACAACGCTTTGGGCAGAGACGTGGTTGGGTGACAGCTTCCTGCAGGGATTTCAGACCTGGGAGGGACCGTGGTGCAGGCAGCAAGGCCCTTTTGTCCTGTCAGCCCGAGTTTTGTTCATACTTACTTCTTGCTTTCCAGTTCTCCTGACAGATGAGGAAATCCAAGCCCAGAGAATGTAAAGGGCCAATCTGGGCCTCCAGCCGACGGCAGAGCAGCATAATTTCTTTACCTGACAACCTGACCCTCAGAATGACTTCACAGTGTCTGCCTCCTCGGCTTTACCAGATTGGTGCTGCTCGACAAGTCACTGTTTTGGAAACTTCGCTGGAAACGCTCTCTGATTGTCACTGCCTGGATGTTTTGACCTCTCTGACACGCATTCAGAGACTTAGTGCCACAGCCCTGGGACTCGGAATCTCATGGGAGCCTCTGCCCTCGCGGGTGGATTGGTGCCCTCTTGAGTGAGTTCTTGCTCTGAGGAACTGGATTACTCACCAAGACAGCAGGTCGTTATAAAGCAAGGTTACCTCTTGTGTTTTGCCACTTCCATATGCATGTTTCTGCTTCCCCACCTGGGTGGACACGTGAGGCCCTCACCAGAAGCCTACCCGATGTGGCTGTGCCATCTTGGACTTCCCAGCTTCCAGGACTGTAAGAAACACATTCCCTGTCTTTATCAATTACCCAGTCACAGGTATTCTGTTACAGCAACACAAAACAGACTAACACACTGACCCAACCTGGCCTAGTCCTCCAGGGGCAGCTACACCCCTATTTCCGAGGAGAAGTTGATCAGTTACTCCTCCAGAGAGAGAGAGAGAGAGGAAATAAAGACTTGATAGCAGGCCCCGAAAGAGAGAGAGAGAGAGAGAGGAAATAAAGACTTGATAGCAGGCCCCGAGGTGGGTCAACCGTTAGCCATAGGAACCCAAAGTAGGAGTAAGAGATCATATATTTTATAAGATTTTTAAAAATTTTGCCAGAGAGCATGTGTCTTCACTGGAGAAAGGGGGAGGGAGAGAAAGAGAAAGAAAAAGAGAGAGAAAGTAAGAAAGCATTCTCCCATGGGGGATGGTCATGCCACAATTCCTTCTCCCCCATTTCTTCCTTCTTTTGGAATTTTGCGCATTCATGCACCTGCATCTGACTGATTCTCAAACTGCCAGGTCTGGGACTGGAACCATGGGTTTGGTCATGTGGGATCCAGCCACTTAACCTTGGTCTGGCCTTATTATATAAATATCGTATGAAGCTGTACAGACTCTCATTTTACCAGTTATGTGGTTTTTACATCTACAGAAAGGCTCCTTCTGAAAAGTTCAAGGACAAAGGGAGTTTTCATTTGGCTCAGGTCAGGCAGAGGAAAGGAATAGCACTCAGTGACCAAAAGTCCTGACAGAGTCTGTCACAATCCAAAAAGAGCCAAGGATGGAGACCTAGGGAGGCCTATTGGCCCCTGTGGCCCTGGGCCACCTCTGCCAGAAGTGACAGGTTGGATTTCACCTTCATTGGGTCTCTCTGCAGCTAGAACAGAGAGAGCCAAGACTGTTCCTGAACAAAGGTGGTGCAGGATGTGGAAGTGAGTGAGAAGCAGGACGGCCCCAGGACTCATACCAGACCTCATTAGAGGTGCATTTCTTTGAAGCAGAGAACTCCGTGCAAGGTATGGCAAGCAGATTGGTGATGGTGGAGCATGAGGACCAGGAGGGAGGGAGGCACTCACTAGTGACTGAGCATAGGCCTCCTCTGGGGAGTTCCAGGCCTCAGGCCAACACAGCCAGGCTGGCACCTTCTAGCTAGTGTCTACGCTCCACCAGAGACTTGACCTCCAAGCCTTGGAGGTGACAGATACGGCTTCCACCTGACTTTCTCTCAGGGGGCATGTGTGTTGGGAGTCCTGAGTGCCTGTGTATGTGTACATGTGTGGCATGTGTGTGTGTGTACAGAGAGATGTTCATGGAATCTTGCTGTTCGAGTACCAGGATGTTTGACTTTTCCCAGCCCAGGTGTAAGACACAGAAGGGAATGAGCTCAACGACTCCCCCCCAGCCCTGAATCATTCCAGCTGATGCCCAGTGTAGCAGAGATGAGGTGTCCCTACCTGTCTCTGCCAGGCTAAAGGCTCATGAGCCAAATTATTGTTTTAAGCCACTAAGTTTTGGGGTAGCTTGTTGTACACTATCAAATAATTGGAGCACACAGTTTCTTTGCCTCATTTAATCCTCTCAATAACTGTGGGGTATATACCAATTTATAGGCAAGAAAGTCAAGACTCAAAGGGGGTTAGTCACTAAATGTCATGTACAGAATCTGTCCTTCAAAATTTACGTGCTGAAAATTGCGACTATTTGGAGAGAGGACCTTTAGGGAAGTAATTAAAGTTAAATGAGGTCATGGGATAGGGCCCCGAACCAATAGGATTGGTATCCTGATAAAAAGAGGAAGAGACAGGGCCAACCTAGTAGTTAAGGGGGCCAGATCTCAGATGGCCAACTATGGTTCAAATCCTAGCCCTGCCTTGAAAAACACACCAGGTATGTGCACCCCCAAACCCAACAGGATGGAGAGGTGGAGGAGAAGGGATTACAATGTGACCACACCCATTAGAGGGTGCTTTCTCCTTCTTTCTCTGTCTCTCTGTGGTGAATGTGTGCACCCCCTAGCAATTAAAAAAAAGCAAAAAGAGAGAAGAGACACCAGAGCTCATTCTCTCTTTGCCATGGGAAACATGGTGAGAAGTTGGTCATCTACACACCAGAAACCAACCTGATGGCACCTTGAACTTAGCTTTCTTCCCCCAGAACTGAGAAGACTAACACACAGGATAAGTGGTGTGGCCAAGAGTCCTACCACATCTGCCTGACTCCAAGGTCTCCAGCCTGCCCAGCACACTGCCAACGTATCAGAGCAAGACTCTGTTCGAGAGTGTCCCAAGGTGGTCCTTGGGCCAGGCTCACAGCCAGGATTGTTACCTAAAGGTCAGGTGGATCCTGGGACAGGGTGCCTTTTACCTCAGGATTGCCTGACCTACTCATAGAGCACAAGGACTGGAAACAGCTTCAAGGCAGGTTTCAGAAGCCAAGGGAGGTACTCTGTTCTGACCTGTGTAGGACAGGAGGCCCTGAATGATGTGAGCGATGCTTGCAGGAAGTCAGGAAACGGAGACCTAAGGAGGGTGTTCTCTTTGCCTTCGTTCCTCTCTTTCACAAGCATTTACTGAGTGCCAGTGATCTGCTGGGTGCTATTTCAGGCACTGGGAATACAGTGGCAAACAGTCACTGAGTTTGTGTTCTATGGTGAACAGAAAGTACATGAGTAAACGGAGCAATAAACAAATAAGCTTCTAATTGTGGTAAGGAGGAAAATTGACAGCTGACTTGAGAAAGAATATTTGGAGGAAGGAGGTCCATGGAGGGGACATGGGGGGGGGGGAGTGAGAATGAGAAGCAGACCCTGCGAGGAAGGGCAGACAAGTTCCAGGCTGAGGGAGGTGCTGGTGTAGAGGCCGTAAGCCTATTGCTGGTGTAGAGGCCATAAGCCTATTCGAGAAACACGAAGGGAGGGAGTCGCTGGACTAGAACGTAGTGATGAGGTGAGAAGAGTCAGGAAGGAGAGTTGGGGAGGTCAGTCAGGCTTTACAGGCCTTGTAGGACACAGCAAGGAGGAGTTTGGCTTTAATAATCAAAAGCAGACTTTTCATAATTGTGTAGGACAAGGGGATAAATACACAGGTTCCCAGGAAGGAGATGGAATCCAGATGACCTGAGGGGACACCATTACTAATGCAAAGCTTGCCCTGTGATGGCCACAACAGGGCCTGGGGAAGAGTCCTTTGGGTTCTCATTTGCCTGTCCAGCTGGAACTTTCTCTTTCACTGCTGAGCACATGGGCAAAAATAACCACTTGCTTCCCGCCAAAATGGATCGTCAGGGCACAGAAACATTAGTGCGTTAAGTGCTCAGAGCTGGGAGAAGGAACTGATGCCCCAAGTGCACAGCCCAGGAAGAGAGCAGAGAATGGTAATGCTGAAATGATAGCACGTTTAGTGGCTCAAACAGCTCAGGTTACCAACTCACAGTTGTGTAGGTGGCAGGGCAGAGGTCTCAACAGGTAGGATGGAGGTGTCGGCAGGAGGCTCTGTGGGAGAGCCCATTTCCTTGCCATTTCCTGGTCCTGGAGGCCGCCCAGGTCCCTGGCCCATCATTCCTCTCTCTGCCTTATGACAGGCTAAGTCTTTCTCATGTTGCCATCTGTCTGGTTCTGTCTTTGTGATTGGACCCCCCTGGATAATACTTCCTATCTCAAGATCCTTAACTTAATCCCATCTGCAAAGAGCTTTTGGCCCTGTAAAATGACGTACTCATGCATTGCAGACATTAGGACATGGACATCTTTGGGGATCATCATTCTGCCTACTGCAATGTTAAAAGGCTAAAAGGACAAAATTGGGGAGATCTGAGGTTCTTCAAGTTGGAACATCCAGTGATTCATTCATTCATTTATTTATTTATTTTAATTTTTATTTTTTTGAGAGGTTTTTGCTATAGGGCGCGTGCACTCGCCAGACAGACAGAGAGAGACGTAGAGACAGAAAGCGAGAAATCACCCCCCCAAGGGGGATGGTCACGCTGCAATCCCTTCTCCTCCATTCTCCTCTCGGGATCTTGGGCACGCACACACATGCGCCCGGCGTGAGTTTAAGCCGCCGGGTCTGGGACTCGAACCACGGTCGACTACGTGGGAGTCCAGCGACATAGCCATTACGCTAACTGCTGGTTCCCATCCAGTGATTCATTTTAATAAACTGTTGAAGGGCTTTATTTATTTATTTGTTTTGCTAGAGGGCGCATGTACTCATCAGGAAGCCAGAGAGAGGGAGAGGGAGAAAGCACACGCAATACAGAGTGGTCCCACCACAGTCCCTTCTCCAGTTCTCCACTCTGCCACGATTTGGGGTATGCGGGTATGCATCCAGCATGTTTTTCTTGCCACTGGGTCTGGGATTTAAAACAAGTAGTCGGCCATGTAGAGTCAGTTCTCTTAACCACTGGGCCATGGGGCTGGCCCTCAAGGGACTCTTTCATCTGAAGTCTTGTGCTTGGGCAGAGATACAGATATAAACAATAAGAGCAATATAAATAATAATTTATTGGGAGCTACATCTGTTCCAGGTACTCTACTCTAACTACTACCACGATGACTTACGGTCATGATATTTTATGTTTGTTGAGTGCTTGCTACGTGCCAAGCCTTGTGAGAAGTGCTTTAGATGTGTGATGAGAATACAAAATACCGCATCAGCATTCCCATCTTTTTTCTTCTCTCCAGCTGCTCAATAAATTTCTACCTTTGCTCACTTATCTCCTGTCCCATCTCGGCTTTTCAAAGAGAATTTGGCCTTTGCAAATCATGTTCTTGAACTCTTGTGGTTCCCAATCTGAAGAATAAATGAAGAGCTCCACTGCCTCGGAGCGTCCCTTCATTGTCACTTTGGAAATGCCCTTTCCAGTTCTCCTATTTTGGATCTCCTGTGTGTCCGTCTGTTAGGCTATTATTGCTCAGTTCTCAGTGCATCCTTTTATACTCCACTTCGTGAGCTGTGCCTGAGACCCTGCAAACCACATTTCTGCTTTGCCAGCTGGCTCGCCATTAGCTTTGCCCATAGTGGTGGGCAGGGGGAAGTTGGAAGGCTGGAGAGGGGAACAGGATCTGCTCCTTCTGCCTTGTTTCTTATTCCCATCAGCATCTCATGGAGGCATTTTCTCATCCTGCAGCCTCGATTGATTTCAGTAACAATGGTCGGTTTCAGTTTGCCTTTTCCCCCCACTTTCTCAGAAGTGGCCTCATTGTGTTCATTCAACTGTCAGATGATGCAAACTTCTAAGAAATCTGAGGCCTAGCCCCTTGGGGATCCCTACTTTGAGATCTTGAGGTGCCAGGACAGCAGTACTCCTTTTCCAGACATCTGAGTGCAGGTCTATATTGAACAAATCTTTATTTATTTAGTTATTTATTTAGATGCAGGGCTTGTGTGCTCACCAGAGAGGGATAGGGAGAAAGTGCCTCCCAATGGGGAGTGGTCACACCACAATCCCTTCTCACCCATTTCTCCATCTGTTTGGGATTTTGAGTATGCATGCACACATATCTGGAGTGTGTCCCAAGCTGCTAGATCTGGGATTCAAACCATACAGTTGGCTATGTGGCACCCAGCTCCCTTAACCATTAGGCTACAGGCTAATCCCAACCCTTCTTCAATTTTGCAAGTATTAATGCTCTCAGCATCCTCCTATTGTTATTCCAATCTTAGTGGTTTCCTGGAGCTACTACTTTAATGAACTTTAATGTGATCTTTTTGCTTTTTTGCCAATTACATTTTTTTTTCTTTTTCTTTTCTTAGGCTTTTGCCACAGGGCGCAGGCACTTGCCAGAGAGACACAAAGTCAGAAATCACCCCCCCCACAGAGGGATGGTCACACCACAATCCTTTCTCCTCCATTCTCCTCTCAGGATTTGGGGCACACACGCACATGCATCCAGTGTGATTTTCAGGCCACCAAGCCTGGGTCTTGAATGTGGTTGGCCATGTGGGAATCCAATGGCACCTGCCACCTGTTGGCCCCAAATTAGCATTTTTTTATATAATACTGAATTGTCCCTAATAAAATACCTGGGATAGTTTTGTTTCCTTACTGGACCCTTACTGATACACAAATGGATACTAGGAGTGCTCTCAGGAAACAGACCTTTAATGATATTGTGGGGCTGGCAAGTGATGTGGTGGTTAAGAGCGCTGGACTCCACATGGCTAACCGTGATTTGAAACCCAGACCTGGCGGCTTGCTTTCTCACTTTCTCTCTCTCTCTTTTCTCTGTCTCTCTTTGCCCCTCTCTGGTCAAATTAAAATAACTAAATAAAGTTAAATAACATAATTCTAAAAAAAAATAAGATATGCTATTATTTCTGTCTTATTCTTGAACTTTAATGTAGTGCTGAGATCCTTGCTAGTGAGGAATGGGATAACAGTAATTCATGGTACGTAGTGGTAATGCAGGTAATCCAACCAATGCCTGTGATTGTGATTAAGAAGCTCCCACTGACATTTATCGTTAAAAAAAAATAATAATTGACAAAGGATACACGCACTTGCCAGAGAGAGACAGAGAAAGCATATCCCAAAACGACACGGCCACACCACAACCTCTTCTCCTTTATCTCTTCAGGCTCTCTGAAGTTTGTGCATTCACATGCACATGCCCATTGTGTTTTTCAAGCCACCAAGTCTGAGACTCATACTGCATGGTCAGCCACATGGGATCCAGCTTCCTTAACCACTGGGCTATAGAACCAGGCCAACAGATGTTTATGGTAGTAATGATAGCCACAAGGATGTAGGGTAGGATAGTTGCTTCTATAATGAACACAAGAAAAACAAAAGATATGTTTAGTCTATGAACTCTCAGCTCAAGTTAAAGCCAGAGAACTAGAAAATGTCTATGGCAGCTTTAACCAATCTCATTTCTTGTAATCATGGGATCCACTTTCATAGAAATTGATGCAAAATGGAATAGTGTGGTTTATAGGATTACTATGTAAGTCCAGTCCACAGCCGTACCAAATCTCTTAGATGGCTGTTAGGCACTGATTGGGAAAGAACAGGACCCTGAGACTTGAGAGAGGGATATTTGAGTCGAGTCAGATTAAATTTAGAATCTTGATCCTAAATCACCCAGAGTTTTCCTTTGCCAATGGAGCAATCTGCTCTCTCGGTATGAGAAGAACTTCTCTTTGCTTGGAGACCATATAACAATATCACTATCCATCCTAACTACCCTTTGTGTCTCCCACTCACATTTAGGGTCAGATTTCTGTATGTTCCAGGGACAAACCCAAAGTTTGATCATGAACTTGTCATCCCCAAAAATGGCCAGATTTTGCTAACCAAAATCAACAGTAACTCAGGGGATATATGTGGAAATGGATTCCCAGCCTAGCGAGCCTGAAAGATCCAGACATGTGCACATGCATCCAAGCTCCAACGGGCTAAAAGACTGGAGGACAGGGAGCTCAGTGTGACCGGACCTGCAGAAGGTGCTTCTCTCTTTCTCGATTATTCTCATGTGCATGCACATGCACTCCATCATAATAGATGAAAAAAAAAAAAAAGGAATAAAAAGCAAAAAAGTGGAGACCAGCAGATGGTGTAATGGTGACGTTACTGGACTCCCACAAGGCTGACCATGATTTGAGTCCCAGATCTGGTGCCTTGAAACTCATGCTGCGTGAGTGTGCATGCGTGCCCAAGATCCTGAGAGGAGAATGGAGGAGAAGGGATTGTGATGTGGCCATCCCCCCCGGGGGTGGTTTCTCACTTTCTTTCTCTGTCTCTCTGGAGCACACGTGCCCTATAGCAAAAATCTCTCTAAAAAAAGAAACATTATGTTTAGAAAAATCAAATGGAAGTTTCTGGAACTTATCTTCTCTACCAGGATAGTAAACACAAAAGCAATACCATATTCCTGAGAGAACTGCAGAGACTGGCATCACCATCAAAGACTTAAGAGACAAAGGGGTGGTGAAACCCCATCTAACTTTTCTGTTTGTTCATGTAGAAGGCAGATACATGTTGCAGAATAATTGTGGAATACCATACATCTCATCAGGTAGTGACTCCAGTCATCTGTAGTTACATCTGTAGTTACATCTGTAGTTCTAGATATAATAACTTAGCCAGGAAAAAAAAATCAGTATAGCTTCTAGTACTTGGAATGTAGCTACTCAGCTAGCAAATGCTTTTTTTCTCCAGAACAATTCGAAAGGACCTTTAGAAGCAATGTGCTTTTATGTCTGGCAGGGTCCACAGCATATCTTCACCATCTTGCCTTAGGGCTCCATCAGTTCTGCTTTCTGGCATCATATAGGTGGAGAGAGCTTGATCATCTTGATATCATCAAACTGGTACACTATATTAATAACAGTATGCTGATCTGAGCTGAGGAACTAATAATCTAGATGCCTAAATACGACATGCACATTAGGGAAATCAGGTGAATTAGAGACTCAGAAATAAACTGAAAATTCAGGGCTTGTCAACCCGGTAAGGGCCTGGGTATCTAATGGCTTAGGGCATGTTAAGTTGTCCCCAAGGTGAAGGGCTAGTCCCTGGGGCCAGCCTGTGGCTTGTGGTTAAGGTGTCTGTATTTCACATGGCCAACTGCGTACTTGAGTCCAGATCCAGCAGCTTGAAAACAACACTGTGTGTGTGAGTGTGCACATGTGTGCCCAAAGCCCTGAAAGAAGGGAGAAATGGAGGAGAAGAGAATGTGGCATCCCCCATGGAGGGTGCTTTCTTACTTTCCCTCTCTTGCTTTCTCTCTGCTTCTCTCTGGGGAGTGCAAGTATCCTCTACCAAAAAAAAAAAAGTCACTGTACGGAATGCTACCTCCTACAATAAAGTGTCACTGATTGTGGGCTTTCTGACCTACAATTTCAATGTGCTATTTGGATCTATTTAGCAAGAAATACATAAGGCCATAATTTTTTTTTTTTAAGATTTTTGCGATTGAGTACGCACACTTGCCAGAGAGACAAAAAGAGAGACAGTGAGAGGGAAAGTGAGAAATCACCCCCTAGAGGGAATGGCCACAACGCAATCCTTTCTTCTCCAGTCTCCTCCTGGGATTTTGGGCACGCATGCACACACACACACCCTGCATGAGTTTCAAGCCACCTGGTCCAGGACTGGAACCATGGTCGACCATGTAAGAGTCCAGCACTTTAACTACTACAGTTCCTGCTGGCTGAAGGTTGTAAATTTTGAATGATGATCAATGTTAAAGGAAGTGCTTACTAATAGCCTCTTGGTCAAAGGATCCATGGTTGCAGGGATAGAGGTCATGCATGGGATCAACAGACTTCTTCTTTTTCTTCTTTTATTTAGAGGTTTTTGCTAATAGGGTGCATGCGCTTGCTGGAGAGACAGAGACAGAAAATGAGAAATCCCCTCCCCCTCAAGTAGGGATGGTTACACAGCAATCCCTTCTCATCCATTTTCCTCTTGGGATTTTGGGCACACACACATGCATGCACACATGCACATGTACCCAGCATGAATTTCAAGCCACCGAGTCTGGGATTCAAACCTAGGTCGGCCATGCCGAAGTCCAGCAACATTACGCCATCTGCTGGTCCCCAGACTTCCTCTTAATAAGACTTACCTGGCTGTTGCCGTAGCTGTTAAATATCCTGCATGACAGAGACCTGAACTGAGCCTCGATGTTGTTCCCTTGGGACTACAGCCAGTCCCTGGTAGTAGATTATATTGGACCTTCTCTGTCATGAAGAGGGTTCAGTATTTATCCTCACTGGAATAGAGATAAGGTACAGATAATAATTTCCCTTCCTCATGGTAAACAGTGCTAATGAGAGGCCATTGTTTTAAACTAGCCTCCTGTACCAGGCCCAAGCAAATCAGACAAAGCAGATGGATTGTCTGGTGATAAGGACCACATACTCAAACTGAACGTTGACATTGTTCAGATTTCAAAAAAATAGGAGATCCCAGTTAAGTTAGTGTTAAGAAAGTTTCTCTCTCTCTTTTTTTAAACCCTATAAGGAAAGTAACTGCAAGAACCAATTAACATTTTGTCCTATTTCTGTTTCCTTCAGCCCTTTCTCACCTAAAAAGCCAACCACCTCTGTTCAGCTCAGTGGAACACTCATTCTGTTTTATAGAACAAGGTGTCACCTGATTCTAGCATCACAAATCAAAGTCAGTTAAGATCTTTAAACTAAAGTTTTTGCAATTTTTTCTCTCACCACTTGCCAACATCCCAATCCATGGAGAAGTAAAGAATTCTACATTCACTGTTATGTCTTTGTGTCCATGTTCTAAGTGAGAAGTTCATTTCAAATCAAAAGAAATATACCTCATCAACATATACCTCATCACCCTAAAGCAGCTGCCGAGTAACTTACTATACCAATGCCACTTAGAAGACAATACTTAAAGTAGATAGGATTATAGATCATAAAATGAGGCATAGGCTTTGAATCAGAGATCAATATATAGTACCATCTCTCCTACTGTCAGCATACATGAGTCTGGAAATCAAGAAGTAGAAATGGGGACCAGCAATTAATGCAATGGCTATGTCGCTGGACTCACACGTAGTCGACTGCAGTTCGAGTCCCGGATCTGGTGACTTAAATTCACGCTGGGGCGTGGGTGCATGTGCGTGCATGCCCAAGATCCTAGAGGAGAATGGAGGAGAAGGGATTGCAGTGTGACCAACCCCCCTGGGGGGTGATTTCTTGCTTTCTATCTCTCTGCCTCTCTGGCAAGCACGTGCATCCTAGAGCAAAATCCTCTAAAAAAAAAAAACTTAAAAAAAAAAAAAGTAGAAATGGGAGTGAGTCTTCTTCTCTATTACATCTAATATTCCACTTACTGTTTTGATTCCCATCCTCAACATGTTGAGCTCTGTTGATTTTGAAGTCTTGATTTCCAAGAAAAGACTTCCTCTATCAGGGGATGCATTGGTAGTTCCACTGGACTGGTAGATGAAACTGCACCCAGCCATTTTGGGTTCTCATGCCAAAGACCCAGCATTCAAGGAAGGGTGCTCCTCTTCTTTGTAGAGATAGGGCAATTGATCTCCATTAAGGAGGAACTGAATTGCTGCTGCACACTGGAACATGAAGGCTCGTGTTTGGAATGTAAAAGATTCTCTGCGGTACTTAGAAGTTCTTCATGTCCGGTAGTGAAAGTTAACAGAAAACTCCAGCAATCAAAAAAGGCAAGGACACTAGGGGGCTGGTAGCTGGCATGGTGGTTAAAGATTCTGTATTCCCACATGGCTGACTGTGGTTCAAGTCTCAGAACTGGCACCTTGCTTTCTCACTTTTTCTCTCTCTGTCTCTCTCTCTCTCTCGCTGTATTTCTCTGGTCAAATGAAAACAAATAATAATAACTTAAAAAGTTAAATAAAATAATTCTTAAAGAAAAAGGCAAGGACACTGAAAATTCCAATTTTTCAAGAATGAAGTTTTCTGTCACTCAACCCTAATTATCTGAGATCCCAGCAGAAGGCAAAGGAAATGAAGAATGGATAGCAGAAGGAAGTTCCTAGATATCGCTACAGCTTTGTGACCATTTATAGAATTAAGATGGTCACGATTATGCATATTTGCTTTCTTGTTTGTGTGTGTGTGCATGCAAGTACATATGAACTATTTTCCTATTCCTTCTCTCCCTTTCCCTTATTTATGCATGTTTAGTGTTTGGGAGATAGACTGTTCTGGTAGGATTGTGAATAAATTTGAGATGTAATGAACAAAGTCCAGAAATGAACATAATCACTGATGAAACTTGGCATCTTCTAATTTTGGACACTAAGAACATCTTTATATGTGGATAGTTGCTGTGAAGAAGGAAATACAGAATCGTTTTGTTGTATGAGTATTCATCTATGTGTAGAAGAGTGCCAAAGGGGTGGACTGTGCCAGTTCATAAATCATTGTCTCTCCTTTTATACCCAGCTTAATGGTGCTGGGATTGGGGCTCTGCAAGTTACATTTCTTCTCTGCCTGCTATCTCCCCATTAGGCTTGGCCTGTATATAGCACTAGAGTGGCTTTCAGGGCTAGAAGAAGAAAAAGGAGGTGCTTCTTCATATTTCTTTCTGACACTGCTGAGCGCCTTCCTAAGGAGGCTGCCTCATCCCAGCAGCAGCGATTCCTTCGTGTGGCCAAAGCTGAATCTAGTTTGCATTTTGTCCAACATTTGAAGAAGAGCCTCATTATATCAGTACGAGACATCTGCTCAGAGGCCCGAGTTTATCTCTGTGGGGCCCCTTCTCTAAGTTTTAAATATTCTAGCCTTTTCTGTTTGTTCCCTGAGTCACAGAGGTGGTAGCTGCTTGCTGCAGTTGCAGAGTCTATGGTATTTTAGTGTTGGTCTTTTCCCCCTTCTTTTTGTAACCTAATTAATAACAATATCCAGTTAATAGTTTTTTGTTTGTTTTGTTTTGTTTTGCTAGAGAGTGCATACACTAGCTAGAAACAGAGAGACAGAGAGAGAGGGAGAAGAGAAAGTAACCCCCATGGGGAATGGTCACACTACAATTCCTTCTCCTCCATTTCTCCCTTCTGTCTGGATTTTGGGCACACATACACATGCACCTGGTGTGTTTCTCAGGTCACTTGGTCTGGGACTGAAGTCTCACATTTGGCCATATGGGATCCAGCTGCCTTAACCACCAGCCTATGGGGCCAGCCTCCTAGTTAACAGGTTTTTTATATTATATCCTATTTATGATAGGTCTTCTAAAATTTCATAGAAAGTATGTATTATGGAAAACCTTATGAATGGCTTTCAAAATCTTTGCCCTAAAATAAACTCATACTTTAATTTCATTTTCTGCTAACTTTTTGAAGTCCCCCTTGTATGATGGATATGATTTTTGTTTCCCAACTAGATCCTGCTTGATACAGAATCTTCAATCTGTTTGAAATTTTAGAGCAAACCAAAGTGGCGTCCTAAGTTTGCTGCTTTTCTCTCTATACTCTCACTATAGACAATGTAGTCCATGATCTTAAAAATTATTTCTATGCTAATGAATCACACATTCATACTCCTTGCCCTGGCCTGTCATGAAAATTCTAAACATGTATTTTATCATCTACTCAGTTTTTTTGGTTTGTTTTTCATTTATCGTTGGAGGACACGTGTGTTTGTCGGAGAGAAAAAGCACCCCACATGAAGCATGGTCATTCCACAGTCAGTTTTCCTCCATGTCTCCATCTTGTTAGCATTTGGGGCATGTCGCACATGCACTCAATGTGTTTTTCAAGCCACTCTGGCCAAGATTTGAACTGTGGTTGGCTATGTGTGGGCTCCAGTTTTTGATCCATAGCACTTAACCACCATGCTGTGGGGTTGGCCCCTTTTATTGTTTATATGATAGCTCTACTGACTATTTAAATATCTTAAACTTAGCATGACCAAAACAGGACGTGTACGCCTCCATATCCTCGAACACATACCCAAGCCTACTTCTTTCTAAGTTTTCTCCATTATAGTAAATTATACAACCATCCAAGTCAAGTACAAAAACAGAAATCAACTGGGCCAGCAGGTGGCGTGGTGGTTAAGGGTGCTGGACTCCCACATGGACAACTGTGGTTCAAGTCTCAGACCTGTGGCTTGCTTTCTCTCTCTCTCTCTCTCTTTCTCTCACTCTGTCCCTCTCTGATTAAATAGAAATAAATACATTAAATTAAATTTTAAAAGTTCAAAAGACAAAAAGAAAAAGAAAACTGATAGGGACCAGAAGTTGGTATAATGGCTATGTTGCTGGACTCCCATGTAGTCGACTGCTGTTCAAGTCCTGGACCCGGTGGCTTAAACTCACACTGGGCACATGTGCGTGCATGCCCAAGATCCCGAGAGGAGAATGGAGAAGAAGGGATTGTGGCATGGCCATCATCCCTGGGGGGTGATTTCTTGCTTTCTGTCTCTCTCTCTGTGTCTTTCTGGTGAGTACACACACCCTACAGCAAAAACCTCTTCCCAAAAAAACCCCAAAAAACAGAAGTCAACCTCAATTTCTTTTGTTCCTTCACTCTTCATATCTAATCCATCAGCAAGTTCTAATAAAATATCTTAAAATATACCTTGATCTCTAAAATATTTCCATATCTCATCATGTCTGTCTTTATCACTTGGGTTCAAGCCAAGACTCTAGTCTTGACATTTCCAAAAGCATTCTAAGAGATATCTCTCCTCCCACTCTCACCAATCTCCTACACACCATTCTTCATACAACAGCCAGGGCATTAACTCTCTCTTGAAGCTTTCCCAATGCACATATTATACAATGAACATGCCTTACCCTAGCAATGCCTTACCAAATAAAGTCCCTTTTCATCTCTCTTCGGCAATCCCATGCCAGTCCCTCCGTGGCTTCCCTCTTGAGGCTGATGCATTTATCAAAGTCCTACAGCTCCATAGTAAGGAACATGGGCCTACATAGAGGGAGATGCACAGACAAAGGTTCAGTATCTCATAGCCTTACAACTGTTAGGTAGCCATAGTGAATAGTATGTGTTACTCATTTTTTTTTTTTTTGGCCAGAGGGCATGTGTGTTCCAGAGAAAGACAGAGAGGCAGAGAGAAAGGGAGCGAGAGATAGCATCCTCCAGTGGGACATGGTTGTACTTCAGTCCTTCATCTTTCATCTTCTATTTATCCTGTCAGGATTTGAGCATGCACCTGTGCCCAGTGTCTTCAAGCTTCTGGGTCCAGGATTCAAATTGCAGTCAGGCCATGTGGGATCTGGTTTCCTTAACCACTAGGCTATGGGGCTAAGTGGGCCTTCTGTTCTTTAAGATGGCTGTAGCTCCTATCAATGCCCTCCAAGCCACCTCCATCTACCTCATTACAGATCCTTAATATCTAGTAACTCCCATTCTATTAATTCACAGGGAATTACAAGGCAGAGGAAACACAGAAGCTACTTGGCTTATGTTCTATGTCACACAACTGGCTGTTCCTCTTCGCTAATTTTACTATTAATGCTTTTGTCAGAGTACATGAACTGAACTCTCTGAGTTTGAGTATAGATTGTCTTTGGCTCTAGCAGTTGCAATTTGAAACCTTTCCCAAGTTCCCAGCAAAAGACAGCGCCCAAAAGAGAGCCTGTGGGTTTCTTGTTTCTGTCAAGATTTATCCTCTTTGGTAATTGTGGTTGTTCGGGTGAACTTAATAATGAGATAATAACTAGATACATCCGTTTCACTTTGTATTGGAGATAAGATGCAAGGAGATCTATGTCAGTTGGTCTGTCAATCAATTAGGATCATTAGAGAAGTTAAAAAAAAAGGAAGCAAGCAAGAAAAGAAAACCTTCAAGATCTGCCTCAAGATCATGGCATTGGAATTGTCTGTGCTAGAGGAATTTTTATGTAAAATTAAGTTTTAAAAACCTCATGAGTGAGAATAGCAGATAGAGCTCTGGTGAAGGTGCTGGACTCCCATATGGGTGACCGTAGTTCAAGTCTTGGACTTGATGGAATGCTCTCTCAGTTTCCCTTTCTCTTTCTCTCTGATCAAATTAAATAATAATAATAATTGGGAAGCAGCAGTTAGCATAATGGCTATGTCGCTGGACTCCCATGTAGTCGACTGCGGTTCGCGTCCCGGACCCGGTGGCTTAAAACTCACACCGGGTGCGTGTGCATGCGTGCCCAAGATCCCGAGAGAAGAATGGAGGAGAAGGGATTGCAGTGTGACCATCCCCTCTGGGGGGTGATTTCTCGCTTTCTGTCTCTATGACTCTCTCTGTCTGGCTGGCGAGTGCACGCGCCCTATAGCGAAATTGCACATCCTGGCTAAGAGTAGATGCTTTATGAAGCTTCCTAAGTGATTGAAATGTCTTTGCCCTCAAAGAAACCCCATGAAACTCCAACTCAAAACATAGACTTAGAAACTCTTCTCATAGCCTTTTATTTGCAAAAGGAGAGAAAGAACCAAGGAGGTAAGTAACCATCATCCCAGCTCCCACAGCTCACTAGCAGCAGTGCCAAGTCTGAACAATGGTACAAAGCGAAGCCATGGCTTGACAGAGAGAAAGAGCACTTTCAGCAATAAGGGAAGTTCTGAAAAAGCTTTAAAGGAAGAAAAGGAGTATGGATAGTTGAAGGCAGACAGGTCAGTATAGAGTGAGGGAACAAGGGCATTTTCTACCACCCCTGCTGCCTCCACAGCTATGATGGATTTGTTTTCTAGGGAAGATAAACTCTACCTGGCAGTCTTGCTGGAAGACTGGGAGGGTAACATCTGGTAAGAGGTAAAAATAGAAAGTATTATTGGTTTTTTTGAGGCTGCTCACTTGAAAGAAGAGCATAAATCATTCCTTTGCCCAGAGCCCTTATCTGTTCTTTATGCCTTTGACGGTAGGTGTGTAGCAGGTGTTGTGGATAGAGAAGGGGGTGGCGAGGAAACTTCTCATCAGTGGAAATCCCCCTTGGTCATACATCCGATTGAGGGAGTTCAGAGTTGTGTATCCATAGTACCTACACCAGGGAAAACACCTCCAAAGAATAAAAAAGAAGCAGACATGAAAGAGAGGCAGAGGGAACAGAGACACAGGCTGATACAATGACAGAGACAGGAAGTCCTACAGGGAAGAAGGAAGTCAGTAAGAGAGAAGGAATAGAGTAGGACGAACAGCATTCAAAGACCCATCTTGTATACCTTACTAAAGTTGTTTCTCTGGACTTCTCCTATCTCCTGAAGTTTAACCCTTTTTGTATCCAGTGGTGAGGTTTCCTCCTGAGGTTTTGGTCAAGAATTTGGGAGGCAATAAGGAGAGGTCAGGGGATCTCTGGTAGTCCTCGGGCTGCCTACTCATAACCAATGAGAACCCCAAAGATTGGACTATACCTTGACTTCTCTCCACAGGCTGGCATTCATATTCACCTTTGACTTCCAGTCCCCTCCCCCTGCCTGGAGCAGCCAGGCTGCTGAGGTTTTCCTTTAATGTGCTTCTCCTCTTAGTCAGCACAAAGACCTCTATTCTGTTCAACTGATATCCTGCTTCTCTCCCTACAGTCAACATTTCTTTAGCCTTAATCCCTTAAAACCCCCTTAAACAACTCAAAAGCAATAAAGAGATAGTTCTTAGTTACATTTCTCTCCTTCGCTTTGTTCTTCCTAAACCTGTTCTCAGATTGCAGGCCAGAAGGTCTTTGTGTGAATGTTGACTCATCTCGTTCATTCTAATGAGATCACCGACAGCATAAACTGGGCGGCTGGTTGGGTGTTGGGTAACAGAACTGTCTGGCTATGGAACTGAGCCTTCTGAAGGAGAGGAAAGGTGGGGTGGGGGTTGCTGGGCCTGGGACTTTGCAGCATCAGTTATTCTCAGAGGCCTAAAGGTGTGATCTTTGGATACTGCAGGGCAGTTTATCCCCAAGTGACCGAATCTCTTCCATGCTCTCCCCAAACACCCTGCTAGGGGTCAGCAATTCTTCCCTCATCTTGCTCTGGGGTTTGTATTACATCCTATGGGGAAAAACATATGTTACTCACGAAACTAGTAAGTTTAATTCTGCTTCTTAGCACAAAGGTGTTTGATAGAAATTAACTAGGATAGGTAAATTTTGATGAAGACTATGGATTATAACTGAGGAAAACATGCCCTTACTGAGTAAAGGAATAGGAAATGAAGTGTGCAGGTCCAGCATGGTGGTGTAGGTAGTAGAGTACTGCTGCATAATATGGGAGCCACATGGGAGGCCCGGGTTTGAATTCCAGGTGTACCCAAACAAGTTGGGTTAGGGTTGGATTAGGATTAGGGTTAGTGTGTGCCCATGACTATGGCCAGCTGGGAGGCTAGGGGGTAGGATCACAGTACAGTGAGACCCTGTCAAGGGTCTACCCCTCCTCACTCCTGCCTGTTGTGAAAAAACTTTTTTAAATAAAAAATAAAATAGGAGAAAAAAAAAAAAACTAAGTATGCACTCCATGAGATCCTGTGGAGGACATCTACTAGTGACCAGCGGATTTGGACAAAGTTGAGAGCCTCTCTGAACTTAGAAACCTCATCTGTAAAATAAGGGAAACAGAATGTTGTTAGGGTAGTATTGGCAGGTATGGCAAATAACAAATACATGAAATGAATCAATTTATTGACTGTAAGTCAGTAATTGGTAGCCAACTATGAAAGGGGTGTTACCACCTGGGTGCTATATGAGTGTACGCATGAGTGTACACAATTAAACTAACTCTAACCATATATTCAAGAGATTTGGGGACTGGGAGGGAGTTAGGAGTGGTGATGGTATGGTAGGCAAAGGCAAATTTCGATCTAAATCAAGCAACTAAAGGTTATAAAGGGGGGCAATATAAAAATATATTTATGTATATCTCTATATACATACACACATGTATACATACACACATATATACATGTGTATGTAAATATATATTTATATTTCAATATAGAAAGAGATGAATGGATAAAGGGACTGGGTGAAGTTGATGCTCAAAAAGATGTGGGTTGTTGGGAATCAGCAGTTAGCGTAATGGCTATGTCGCTGGACTCCCACGTAGTAGACCGCGGTTCGTGTCCCGGACCCAGTGGCTTAAAACTCACGCCGGGCGCGTGTGCGTGCGTGCCCAAGATCCCGAGAGGAGAATGGAGGAGAAGGGATTGTGGCGTGACCATCCCCCCTGGGGGGTGATTTCTCGCTTTCTGTCTCTATGTCTCTCTCTGTCTGTCTGGCGAGCACACGCGCCCTACAGTGAAAATCTCTAAAAAAAAAAAGATGTGGGTTGCAAAAGAAACATTTCCAAAATAAGAAGTGGCTTTGTGTATCAACCTATATTTCAGGTAGCATCATCCTGGATGTGATGTCTATTTCTGGACTCCGTCCTCATGCCTTTAACCAGTAACCCTACACTTGTCCATGTTATCACCTAAATCTTCAACCCAAGAATTTCAGTTTCTCTAAGTTCTACTACATGCACTCTCCTTTATTGGAAAGGAATTTTGCAAATCTAGGGAAATAATGAAATCAGAATTTAGGTGAATAAATGAAACCTACAGCATTAATGGTTTGTATTATGTTATAGTATGTTTAAAATAATATAGCAGGCCATCAGGTGGTGCGGTCATTAGGGAGGTTTGATCTTGTATAGCTGACTCTAGTCCTGGACCTGGTAGTGCACAAAATTTTGTTCATGCCCAAAATCTTGAGAGGAGAACAGAGGATAAAGGATTGTAGCATGGCTGTTACCCTTGGGGGGGGGTGCTTCTCACCTTTTCTCTGTCCTTCCAGCAAGTGCCACACATTATAGTAAACTAAAAAAAAAAAAAAGAGAGAGAGAGAGAGAGAGAGAGAGAGAATATAGCACCATGCCTTTGATTTTAATTAAAACTTTATTTTTCATTATATTTATTCCTAAGTATTTTTATTACATTTACTAATTTCATTTTCTTTTTCTTAAAGAGGTTTTTGCCATAGGACACACTCACTCACCAGGGGGAGAGAGAGACAGATACAGAGACAATGAGAGGGAAGGTGAGAAACCACTCCCTAGGGATGAGGGGGAAGAATGGCCATACCACACTCTTTTTTCCTCCATTTCCCTCCTGGGATCTTGAGCACTCACACACACAAGCCACCAGGTTTGGGATTCAAATCGTGGTTGGCCATGTGGGAGTCCAGCAACGTAACCACAACACCATCTGCTGGCCCCAACTAATTTCATTTTCTAAGTGTTCATTGCTGCAATACAAAAGTGCAAGTGATTTCTGTATATTCATATTATATTGTACATCTTGCTAAATTCAGTTAGTAGTTTTCATAACCTATTTGTAGATCCCTTAGGCTGTTTTAGGTATGTTAACATGTCTACCCATAAAGAAAGTTTTCTTTCTTCCTTGCTAATCTTTGTAACTTTTCTTTCTTTTCTTATCTTATTACAGTGGCTAGGATGTTCAATACAATGATAAATACAAATAGAGTGGACATTTTTGCCTTCTTCTTAATATTACATAAAGAGTGTTGATATTGGGACCAGTAGATGGTATAATGGTTATGTCACTGGACTCCCACATAGCTGACCATGGTTTAAGTCCTGGACCCAGCAGCTTAAAACTCACACCAGGCCCATGTGCATGCATGCCCAAAATCCCAAGAGGAGAAAGGAAGGGAAGAGATTACAACATGGCCATACCCCCTGGGAGGTGATTTCTCACTTTCTGTCTGTCTCTCAGGTGAGTACATGTGCCCTATATCAAAAATCTCTCTAAAAAAGAAAAATAAAAGAGTTGATATTTTATCACTGAATATGATGTTGGATATAAGTTTTCACTAAATGCCCTTAATCCAGCTGAGAAAATTCTCTTTTATTCTTAGTGTAGTGAGTATTATTTTTCTTTTTATGTTAGAGGGCATATACATGTATAAGAGGGGAGAGAGAGAGAGAGAGAAGGAGGGAGAGGAGCGAAAGGTACCTCTTAATAGGGCCTGATCATGCCACAATCTTTTTTCCTCCAATTCTCTGTCCTGAGAAGATCCTATTCACACATGAGCCCAGTATGTTTTTCAAGCTTCTGGGGCTAGGGATTGAATCCTGGACAGCCATGTGGTATCCGGCTTTCACTGCACAATGTTTAACTGCTACATTATGAGGCCAGCTTGATGTGATATAGTTTTTTGTTATTGTTCTTATTATAAATGCATGTTAATTTTTTTTTCAATTTATTTATAATTTGCTACAGGGTATGTGTGCTCACCAGAAAGAGAAGATGGAAGGGGCAAAGGGAAAGCGAGAATCATCCCCCAGGGCAGATGGCCATGCTGCAATCCCTTCTCCTCCATTCTTCTTTTGGCCTTCTGGGCACACATGCACACACATCCAGTGTGTTTTTCAAGCCAGGACTCAAACCGTGGGGTCAGCAAGGTGGGATCCAGCACCTTAATCACCATGCTACCTGCTGGCCCAACATGTTATGTGCGGTGATTTGGCCCTTAGAGAATATTTGGCAACGACTAGAGATATTTTTGCTTGTCTAAGTAGAAGGGTATATCTGGTATCTAGCGAGCAGGGGATGGTGCTGAACTTCCTACAGAGCACAGGACAGCCCCCTCGACAAAGAATTTACCCAGCATGATAATACACCTCAGTCCAGCCCAGTTGAGAATATTATACACATCCTCATCAACAGATTAAAAACTCTATCTGTGGGAACCAGCAGTTAGCATAATGGCTATGTCGCTGGACTCCCACGTAGTCCACGTTTCGCGTCCCAGACCCAGTGGCTTAAAACTCATGCCAGACGCATGTGCGTGCGTGCCCAAGATCCCGAGAGGAGAATGGAGGAGAAGGGATTGCGGCATGACCATCCCCCCTGGGGGGTGATTTCTTGCTTTCTGTCTCTATGTCTCTCTCTGTCTGTCTGGCGAGCGCACGCGCCCTATAGCGGGAAAAAAAAAAAAACCTTTAAAAAAAAAAACCACAATCTGTGTCCCACAAATGTCTTACTTCTCTATTTTTTCCCCAAGTTTCCTTTCTTATGCTCTTCTCCACTCATACTCTCCTTCCACTTTGTCTCTAATGTGCATAACGATTTTTAATGCTTTTATGTCCTCCAGACTTTCAGTCTCTACCACAGAGTGTGGACAGTCAGTATATGTTAAGTGGAGATATACAATGTCTCTGTTTCATAGCTTGACTTGCTTCACTCAGCAACAAATCTTCCATATTCGTCCATTTTCTATCAAATTTCAGGTCCTTGTTTTTTTATGGCTGAATAGTATTCCATGGAGCATATGTGCCACACTTTTTCAATCCATTCATCTGTTTGTGGATATTTGGGTTGGTTCCATGTCTTAGCACTCATGAATAATACTGCAATAAATATCGTTGGGCAAGTGCTTTTCTGATGGAGCATTCTCCTGTCCTATGAGTAGATACCCAAGTGTGGAATTGCTGGACCATACGGTAGTTCTATTTGAAAGTCTTTGAGGAACCTCCATATTGTTCTCCACAGTGGCTGGACCAATTTACATCCCCACCAACAGTGTAGGAGTGTTTCCCTTTCACCACATCCCCTCCAACACTTATCATTTTTTTTTTTTTAATCTTCACCATTCTGACTGGGGTTAAGTAGTATCTCATTGTGGTTTTGATCTACATCTCCCTTATGATGAGGGATGTTGAGCATTTTTTCATATGCTTTTTGGCTGTTCGTATGTCTTTCTTAGTTGTTTACTCAGCTCATTTTCCCATCTTTTAATTGGGTTAATCATTTCCTTCCGGGTAAGCCGCTGAGTTCCCTGTATATTTTGGTTTCTTACTATGTTTTAATTCTTCTGTTGCAACTTCTTGAGCACCTGGGACTATAAGTGTGTGCCACTGTTTCCATCTTTAAGGGTTAGCCAGGAATTAAAACCAGGCCTCAGCCTGTGAAGAAGCAATGTCAGCCAGTATGTGCTACTACTCCTGGGCCACTCTATATATTGGAAGCTCTGTTATTTGGTGCGTTCACATTTACGACTGCTCAGTCTTCTTGATGAATTGATCATTTTATTATAAGGAAATGCTCCTCTTTATCTCTATTAATACTTTTTATCTTAAAATGTATGTTATCTGACATACAATAGCCACCACTTCAGCTTTATTCTACTTACTGTTCAAATGGCACAAACTTTCTCATAAATTTATTTTCAGCCTGTGTGTGTATCCTAAAGAAAGAAGATAGTTATATCTTAGTAAAGTTGGACTGCTGTAACAAAAGTTTCGGAATGGTGGTTTAAACATTGGAAATTTATTTTCTCATAGTTCTGGAGCCCAAAAGTACAAGATCAAACTGCTGACCATTCAGCTCCTGGTGAGGGTTTTCTTCTGGCCTACAGATAGCTCTGCTTTTTCCTTGTGTCTTATATGATAGAGAAAAAGACAAAACTCTGATGTCTTCTCTTATATGGACACCAGTCTTGATGGATCACTTTTATACCCTTATGACCTCATTTAACCTAATTATTTTCTTACTCCAAATATTGACACACTGGGAATTAGGGCTTCAACCCACAAATATGGGAGGTCACCATTCACTCCATAGGAGTTGGGTCTTGCTTTTGTTTTTATTTTTGACAATTTCTACCCTTAGAAGTTGTTATGGGGACTATAATATATATTTTTATCTTTTCATAGTCCAATTACAGTTACCGTCTTTCTACTTCATAGAAAAATACAGAAACCTTGTAGCCGTATTTATCTTCTTCACCTCCTTTACGTTATAGTTGCTTTATGTTGTATCTACATAGATATAATTTTTACTTTTAACAGTCCTAGTATTATGAGGAAATTAGGAGAAAAATTAATACATTTGTTTTTACCCAGATAGTTACCATTTCAAATTCTCTGTTTTCCTATTTAAGGGTATTTATTTACATCTGATAATATTTCATTCAGCATGAGGAATTTCTTTAGCATTTTCTTTCATGTATTTTTTTTTTCCTTCTTCTTTAGAATTCTTTAAGTAGTTTAAAGTTTCTGTTTCAGTCCCAGACTTGGTGGCTTGAGAAACATACTGTGCACATGTGCACGCGTGCTCAAATCCCAAAAGGACAGCAAGATGGTGGAGAAGGGTGCAGTATGACTTGTCCTAATAAGGGGTGCATTTTCCTCTCCCTCTCTCCCTGTCTCTCTCTTATGAGCATACATGCCCTTTAACAATAAAAAAATTAAATTAAAAAAATGTTTTTTTATTCTTCTCTGATCTTTGTAATTTCTGATGATGGCTCAGCTCTAATCATTGTTCCGTGTTGTCACGTTTTCTTGATGCTTTGTAGACTTGTTCTTTGTCTTGGTTTTCAACAATTTGACTGCGATGTATCTTTGTGTGGCCCTTTCATGTTTATTCTGCTTAGTGTTCATTGCGCATCGTGAGTCTGTACATATACTTTCTCTATAAAATTCAGGAGATTTTTGACCATTAGTTTTTTTAAAATTTTTGTTGTTGTTGCTATAGGATGTGTGTGCTTGCCAGAGAGAGAGAGAAAGAGAGAGAGAGAGAGAGAGAGGAAGTAAGAAATCACCCTCCAAGAGGGAATGGCCACACTGCAGCCTGTTCTCCTCCATTCTTCTCTCCGATGGGCATGCATGCATATGCACCAGCCAAGTCCTGTAAGCCACTGGGTCTGGGGCTCAAACCACATAGTCAGCAAGATGGGATCCAGTGCCTTAACCACACCACCACCTGACTGGTTCAATATTTTCAGAGATTTTTATACCTCATTTCTTGTAGCACTACAATTATGCATGTACTGAATCATTTGATATTATTTAACAGTTACCTAATGCTATTCAATTTTTTAAAAATTTGCCAGAGAGCTCATGTGCTCAATAGAGAGAGAGAGAGACAGAGAGAAAGAAGGGAAGTGAGAAAACACCTCCCAGGGGATGGTCAAGTCTCAATCCCTTCTCCTCCATTTTTCTCTCCTCTTAGGATTTTGGGCACACATACACACACACACACACACACACACACACAC
>NW_006205599.1:521763-527747 GCF_000334495.1 Tupaia belangeri chinensis
AGCCTAAACCGCCACAGTCAGCATTGTGGTACCCAGCCACTTTAACCACCACACCACTGGCTGGCCCTCAATTCAATATTTTTCTATCATTTTTTTCTGCATTTTTCTTTTTTTATTATGATTATTTTTTAAATTTATTTTTTTAAAAAATTTTATATACATTCAATCATATTATTTAGGTTACAAAGTGAACATTTCAATATGTGAACATTTCCCCCAGTCCAGTTGATCAAAATATCTTCAACAGATAACACCACACCTCCCCATCCTGTCAATGCTCTGCCTCCGTATCCCTCCTCCAAATGTCCTTTCTTAGGGCCCACTCCTCCACACACACACCACATCGGGCATTCACACCCATCTCTTGTGTTTGTACAACCTTTAGTCAATCAGTTTCAGTCATAGAGTGCAGACACTCGGTATTTATTGAGTGGGAGACATACAATGTCTCTCCTTCATATGCTGCCTTGCTTTACTCAGCAGTAAATCCTCCATATTCTTCCACTTTCATATTGGATAATGTATAATGTCTTGACCCATCTTCAAGTTCATTTACTGTTTCTTCAGACAATTCCCATTATCTCAATTTGGCCATTGTGAACTTTAAAATTTTTAGAGCCAGCCCATGACCTGGTAGTTAATGAGGGTAAATTCCACATTGCCAGCTGGTAATTTGAGTCTTGGACCTGGTGACTTGGAATACATTCTGGGCACTTTTGTGTGTATGCCCAAAATCCCAGAAGGAGGGAGAAATGGAGGAGAAGGGGTTGTGATGTCCCTATTCCCCATAGGAGGTGCTTTCTCAGTTTCTCTCTCTTTCTCTGTCTCTCCCCAGTGAGTACACATATCCTCTGGCAAATAAAAAGAAAAAAAAAAGATAGTATGTGTTCTAATTCTAGAACTTCCATTTGATTCTTTTATGCTTAATTTTCTCTTCTGAAATTTCTCTTCTTTTCATTTGTTGTGGGTGTAAGTTGCCTTACTCCATAAAACTGCTTTGAAGTTCTTAATACACCCTCGTAGAGAGCAACATTTAACAAATGTGTGATGGAAATGGTTGCCTGATGCTGCAGTTCCTTGCCTCCTAAAAGGGATGTCTATAGGATATGTATGACACTGGTTCTCAGAGTTTCTCCATGGTTAGGTCACTAAGTTCTAGCCGACCACATTAAAAGTTGACCTGCTAATGCACTTTTTTTTTTTTATATTAGAGAGATTTTCTCTATAGGGTATGTGCACTCACCAGAGAGACAGAGACAGCAAGAAATCACCCCCATGGGGAATGGCCACGCTGCAATCCCTTCTCCTCCATTCTCCTCTCAGGATCTTGGGCACGCACGCACACGCATGAAGCATGAGGTTAAGCCTCTGGTTCCCACACGGTCAACCATATGGGAATCCAGTGATGTACCATTATGCCATCTACTGGTTCTGATACTACAAATTTATTGTCTACCTTTTTGCCTCTGAGTCACTGCCTCACTTCCCAATTGGTGATTTGATTCCCTTCACCAAAAAAGCAAACTACTGACTCTTGAATCTTTGTCCTAGGTTCCATTTCTAGTGGAACTCTGAGACAGAAGCTGTGGCTGAAGAACCTTGTCCGTAATCCTTTGCTACACAAAGTGTAGTATGCAGACCAGCAGCATCAGGTACCACCTGGGAGCTCAGTCAAAAGCAGAATCCTAGGCAGCATCACATCCCTCCTGAATTATAATCTCCATTTTAATAAGATCTCTGTGGGAGGTGTGTGTCCATTAGTTTGAAAAGCAGAGGTCTATCCAGTGGTCTATGAACCTATTTTTTCAAATTTGCTGAGATTGCTTTTTTGTCTACTATATGACATAATTTGTAAATGTTCCATTTGTCTTAAAAAGATGTATTTTTAAAGATAGGTATAGATTTCCATATATATCCTTAGGTCTAAGTTTGTTAATTATGTAATACAAAGCTTCTATATTTTTGCTGATTTTCTTTTTAAATGTTTCTATAGGACGTATGTGCTCACCTGAAAGAGACAGAGAGAGAGAGAGAGAAAGAGAGGGAAAGTGAGAGAATAGCCACTGGAAGGATAGCCATATCGCAATCCCTTCTCCATTTTCCTCTCAGGATTTTGGGCATGCACACATGCACACCCTGTATGTTTTTCAAGCAGCTGGGGTCCAGGACTCACACCAGATGGCCCATAAGAGTATATTGTATAGGCTAATAATTGCTCTCTGAGGATTTTCTTAGACAACTTTAACTCACCAGCTTGTTTCTGCTTTCTTCTAGATCATAGCCTTAGCTAGAACACAGACTAGGGGAAAGAAATCCATTCACTGAAACAAAACTTAAGTTTTGCAGAAAGAGACTTCACATAATTCCAACTCACACAGACAGAAATATACAAGTCTCCAAGGTTATCCACAATGAGTGACCTTCAAGGGCAGAACCTGGTGACTCTGGTGTCTTGGACTGAGTTTCCTGGGGGGGCGATCTAGGTCAGTCCCTTCCCCACACAGGGAATTATGCTGACCATTACACATGATGCAGGACATTCTCTGAACTGTCTTCACCAGGTTCTTCAGTGTCATTCCAAGAGATGCCAGACGTTGAGAGAGACCTGTTCCAGTCCTCCTGGACTAGGGAATGGATCTACGTGTGCACTGGGGAAGAGAGAGATTATCTTCTCTGCACAAGGGAGAAGGAGGGGCAGTGTGGATGCTGTCACAAACCACCCTTTCCTCTTACTGTAAAGTAATGAAAACAAACAGCATCCTCACCTCTCTGCCGGGGAGTGGGGCTGCTGTTTACAGATAAACAGAGACCTGCCGCCTGTTAGGATCCCAGTAACAAAATTCAGTCAGAAGATTGAAAACACAATTATGTTTACAGATCAGCAGCGACATGCCAATGTCATGTTGGCTGCGGAAGGCAAAGGTCATGTTTACTGCAAGCAGAGGTGCCGGAGCTGCCGCGGGGGCTGCCGGCAGGGGATTTGGAGGAGGAGGGCTACAGCTGCTGTGGCTCCACTGTCGCCTGAGGTGGAGAGCCTCCAGCTTTAAACCACACCATGTGGGATCACCAAAGCAAAGACCCTTGTGGTGACGGCACCATGGGGTCTGACGTGGGCCACCTTGGCCCAGTGAGCTGGCTCTGATTTTTAAAAACTCCCACAATCTTTGCTCCTAGTCAGAGAAGACTTCTCTCCAAAAATTAAGACACAGCAGCAGAGGGGTATGAATCCCATAAAAAGACCATCCACTCTATGTGCGTATACTGTGATGAAGGACAAAGGCTCCCTGCCCCTAAGACAGGTACTGTGTTCCCTGCAGGTCAGTCCTCCTAAGAGGCAGAATGGCATGGTGGTTATGGGTGTCCACCTTGCAGTCAAGAAATCTGAGACCGTCTTGGCTCTGCCATGTACTTTCTCTGTGATAGCAAGCAATTAAGTTCTCGTAGCCCAAATTTCATTACCTATACAATAAGAATCAAATTGCTTGTTTTTTTTTTTTTTAGAATTAGCAAGAGGGGACAAGCAGGTGGTGTGGTGCTTAAGGGTGCTGGACTCTCACATAGCCAACCACGGTTCAAGTCCCAGACCTGGCAACTTGCTTTCTCACTTTCCCTCTCTCCCTCTCTCGCTCTCTCTGTCCCTCCCTGGTCAAATTTAAAAATAAATAAATAAATAGATAGCTAGATAGATAGATAAATAAAGTCAAATAAACTAGTTCTTTAAAACAAAGAGTTAGCAAGAGGGGTAATAGAAATAATAAGCAGAGAATGTTTTTCACAGTTTCTTATGGTAGCTACTTAATAAATGGTAGCTGATTTTATTTTACTACAGGGAAATTATGGCAAAAGTGCTCACATGGAAGAACAGTAAATATGAACTGGTGACATAAGATTTATAGTGGGGCCAGCCAGTGGTGATGTGGTGATTAAGGCAACTGGATCCTACATGGCCAAACCCATGGTTTGCATCCTGGATACAGTGGATTGAGAAACACATCAAGCACATGTACATGCGTGCCCAAAAGAAAGGAGAGAGAGAGAAGGGATCTCAGCATGACCATCCCCCATGGGGGAGTGCTGTTTCACTTTCCCCACCTCCCCATGAGTGCATATGCCCCCAGTTTTTAAAGAAATTTATTTAGGGGACAGCATGCTGGTTAAGGTGCTGGACTCCCACTTGGCTGGCCATGGTTTGAGTCCCAGGTTGGTGGCTTGAAAATCACACCAGATGCATGCCTGACAGGAGATGGAGAAGGGATGCAACATGGTCATCCCCCTGGGGACGGGGGGGGGGTGATTTGTCACTTTCCCTCTCTCTCTCTTTCTCTCTCAGTCTCTTTCCAGTGAGCACGTGCATCCTATTGCAAAAACCTAAAAAAATACATATACTTATTTATTTAGATTCATGGCAGCTCAGAATAATAGCACAACTAATCTTTGCTTTCACTTCTCAGCTGGAGGGCACAGAAGGTAGCAGCAGTGAGGTCAAGGGGTAGGGGACACCTGCTCCTGATTTGCCTGGGACTTTCCCAGTTTTAACACTACAAGTTCCACATCCTGGGAAACTCCTCAGTCCCAGATAAACCCAGATGGTTGGTCACCCCGGAGGAGGCCAAACTCAATTTGACTGGGGAGTGATTACAAATAAAGCGTCTCCTCCTAGACTGTTGGCTCCTAGACTGACCTACTGTGTCTTAACGCCAAGACTTCTATTGGAAGGGATCTGGTCTTTGGCTTCGTTCTCATTAAAGGTTTTAATTGAAGCTGGGGTTCTCTGGCTGGGCAACTTCCACCCAGCATGCTGTGCAAATCCCCTCCCCACTGGGCCCAGTCATCAGGCAGATTTGTGTGGGGTGGCAGGGACATTGCTTTCCCTAGCTCTTCTCCAGGGAGAGTCTATGCAGAATGTTCAGGTGACGACCCTGGACATCTGTGAAGGCCCAGTGGCATAAGCTGAATAAACCTCTGTTCTTGGACCAGCAGGTGGAGTGGTGGTTAAGGTGCTGGACTCTCATGTGGCCAACTGCAGTTCGAGTCCTGGACCTGGTGGTTTGCTTTCTCACTTTCCCTCTTTCTTATGCTCTGGTGAATTAAATAATAATACTAAGTAAAATTGAATAAATAATTTTTTAAAATCCCTCTATCTTCATAAATTCCCCAGCCTCGGGGATTCTGTTGTAGCCACACAAAACAAAGACAACACATTGTATTTTTATCATCCTCTCTTCTAAGACTCTTTGTAGACTGTGATACTGTCTCCCTGGTGATCTTGACAGATTTGAAAAGTACTGGTTTAAAAATCCCTCTATCTTCATAAATCCCCAGCCTCGGGGATTCTGTTGTAGCCACACAAAACAAAGACAACACATTGTATTTTTATCATCCTCTCTTCTAAGACTCTTTGTAGACTGTGATAGTGTCTCCCTGGTGATCTTGACAGATTTGAAAAGTACTGGTCGGCTGTTTTGTAGAACATCTTGCAATGGTGGTTTGCTATTTTTCTCATGATTAGGCTGGTATTTGGAGCTTGGGGGAAGAAGCCCACAGAGAAATTGCCTTTCTCGTCTTGCAATATCAGGGTGCATTCTATGGATGGCTTGTCACTGGGATACTAACTTTGATCACCTGGTGTAGGCAGTGTTTGTCAGTTTCTCCACTAAAAAGGCATCCCTTTCCTCCACTTTCCATCCTGCATTCTTGGAAGGGAGTAATGACATGCAGTCTGCCCTTAGGGAATGTGCAGTTATGCTCCACCTCCCTGAGGGATAGGCATCTACACAAATTATGGAATTCTTTCACATAGGAGATTTATCTGTGTCCCCCCACCTATTTATTTAACCATTTATTTATACTGGTATGGACCAGTGGAAGCTTATATTGTGGGTTATAATATTATTATTATTTTGCTCAAATTGTTCCATCTTTGGCTATTGGGATCCCTTTAAGTTGATGCCTCTGTCCCTTTGACATAGCCCAATGTTGTGAAA
>NW_006205599.1:527781-552163 GCF_000334495.1 Tupaia belangeri chinensis
CGAGCACTTCCTTACCTTCTAGCACTACAAGATGCTCGAAGCTTGTCTTGTGTATTTTCTACCCTGGCCCTAAAATCAGCTGTTTCTCCTAGGAGGTGTGGTTTCTTTTATTGGAGAACCATGATAAAGCAAAAATTGGGCACTGGGTGTGCTCATTGCTACAGGGGTGTCATTACGTCTAGGCCCTGTCAGCTGAAGGAACAATGAAGTGTGTGTGTGTGAGTGTGTGTGTGTGTGTGTGTGTGAACTAACTCATGTGAAAACAGACATTTATGCAGATGTCTATGTTTCCATCTCTATAGCAAGTTAAACATGAGTTTGCATTGATGTCTCCAACTCTGATTTAGTACCACACGGGTCATCCTAACCTCCGCATTCGCTTGTCTGTAACCTGCCACCAAGAACACAGTCTGCATTCCATCCAGGGATCTCTGACTTCCAGAATTATATAGTTCTATATATTTACTTCTTCTCATAAGGAAGAAATACAGCAGAGAGAGAGAAAGAGAAAAAAAAAAAGAAAGAAAAAGAAAAGAAAGAGTAAGACAGGCACCCCCAATAGGGTCTTGTTGCCACAATTCACCCCCAGCTCCACTTTGTACATGTTTTTGCATGGCTTGATAGTTTATTCCTTTCAATGGCTGAATAGTATTCCATTGTGTGTGTGGGTGGCAGTTTGTTTACTTATTCACCCACTGAAAGGTATCTTGGTTTGTTCCAGTTGTTGATGATTGTGAATAAAGCTGCTAGACATTTCATGTGAAAGATTTTGTATGCACATAAGTTTTCAAATGTTTGGTAAATATCTAGGAGTTCAAGTGCTATCTCATTAAGCATCATCCTGAATTATTTTTCATTTTACTTGTATTTTTCTTCTAAGAATGCTTTCAAAGTCAGTATCTGGGTGGCATATCATCTGCAAACATTTTTATTACATTTTTCATGACAATATGATTGTATATACATTTCTGAGATTAAACTATTCCTACAATTGTCTTGTTTTTAAAAAGTATTAACTACATGTTACATTTTAGAAATACTACAAAAAAAGAAAGGCATTTTCCTCATGTCAGTTTGGCGCATAGGAGTTCTTCAAGCTATAAAATTTGTTTTTAATATAGAAGCTGAGCTTGGGAAGAGGACAGCATGACATCTCTTTCCAACACTGATGATAGAAACAAATCAACAGGCTCTCCTGACAGACTCACTGTCCATATCCTGTTCCTTAGATAACTGGAATCGTGCAGTATCTGTCCTTCTGTGATGGCTTATTGTACCTTGTGGAACGTTCTCAAGGTTCATCCACGTAGTACGTGACAGGACCTCCTTCTTTTAAATTTTTTTTTCATTTTCTTTTCTTTTCTTCTTTTCTTTTCCTTTTACCTTTTCTTTTTTTTCTTTTTTTTTTTAGAGGTTTTTGCTATGGGGCGCGTGCATTCGCCAGACACACAGAGGGAGACAGAGAGATAGAAAGCAAGAACTCACCCCCCAGGGTGGATGGCCACGCCACAATCCCTTCTCCTCCATTCTCCTCTCGGGATCTTGGGCACATATGCACACATGCCCAGCATAAGTTTAAGCCACCGGGTCCGGGACTTGAACCACAGTCGACTATGTGGGAGTCCAGCGCCATAGCCATTACGCTAACTGCGGGTCCCTCCTTTTACCTTTTCTTTTCTCTCTTTCTTTCTTTCTTCCTTTCCTTTTCTTTCTTTTTTGCTGATGACACAATGCATACATGCATGAGAGAGAGAGAGAAGCACCTTCCATAGGGTTTAGTCCCATTTTGATCCCTTCCTCTAGTCCTCCAGCCCTTCAGATCTTGAGCACACATGTGTACGCCCAGTGTATTTCAGATTAACTGAGCCAGGGACTTGAACAGTCATCCCTATGTAGGATCTCACTTCTCTCTCTCTCTTTTTTTTTTTGGAGAGGTTTTTTGCTATAGGGCATGTGCACTCGCCAGAAAGACAGAGAGAGACAGAGAGACAGACAGAAAGTGAGAAATCACCCCCACTCCAGGGGAGATGGTCACACTGCAATCCCTTCTCCTCCATTTTCCTCTTGGGATCTTGGGCACGCACGCACACACACACAGCATGAGTTTAAGCCACTGGGTCCAGGACACGAACTGCGGTCGACTACATGGGAGTGCAGCGACATAGCCATTACGCTAACTGCTGGTCCCAGATCTCACTTCTCTTGAGCAGAGTATTACTTCTGCACAGTAGAGCTGGCCCAAGACCTTCTTTTTAAAGGCTGCCTAATATTTCATTGCACATGTATGCCACATTTTCTTTATCAGTTCATCTGTCAACGGATGTTTGGGTTGCTTCCATCTCTTGACTATTGCGAATAATGCTGCAAGCAACCTTGGGATTCTGATTTCTATTACTTTAGATAACTACCCAGAAATGAGATTGCTAGAGCATATGGTAGTTCTACTTTCAATTTTCTGAGGAATTTTTGAACTGTTATTCATAGGGACTGGACCATTCTACATTCTTGTCAACAGGGAAAAGAAGTTTTGATTTTTTCAAATCCTCATCAACACTCATTATTTTATGTTTTGTAGTCTTTTTTTTTTTTTTTTTTTTTTTTTTAGTGCCAGAGTTTTTGTGTGTGTGCACACAAGAGAAAGTGAGAGAGAAAAAAGAGAGCCCCCCCTCTGCCTCCGCCAATTGTGCCCTGGTCACACTGCAGTCCTTTTCCCTCAAATTTTCTGTCTCATAAGGATCTTGGGCACACAGACATTCCACCCAGCATGAAAGCCACCAGCACTGGGACTGGAACTCTGGTTGGCCATATGGGATCTGGCTTCCTCTGCTCAAAGCTTAACCACTGTACTATAGGGTGGATTTTTATTTGTTTTTTATAATAGTCATCCTAACAAGTATGAGGTGATACCTCATTATGTTTATGATTTTCATCTCCTTGATGATTCGCGATGTTAAATATTATTTCATATACTTGTTGGTTACTGTTGTTTTCTTGCAGAAATGTCTATTCAAATATGTTGCCTGTTTTTAAATTGGGTTGTTATTGAGTTACAATACTTGTATATTTTGAGTGCATACTCCTTATCATTTATGTGATTGGCAGTTTCTTTCCCCAATTCTGTGGGCGGTCTTCATTCTATTGTTTCCTTTGCTATGCAGAAGTCTTTTTATTCAAATAGAGTCCTACTTGTCTACTTTTGCTTTTTTCACTTGTACTTTTGGTGTCTAAGAAAATAGTGCCAAGACCAATGTAATGAAACTCTGCCCTTACATTTTCCTGCAGGAGTTTTATGATTTATGGTATTTCAGGGTTTATGATTTTAGGGTATTTAAAACCTCAGAACATTACTCCATTGTCTTTTTGCTTCTGGCATTGCTGTTCATTGAAGTTGGATGTTGATTTGATTCTTGGTTCTTTTTTTTTTTTATTTACATTCATTCACTGTACATCAGTATAGCATACAAAATGAGATTTTTCCATTGAGAATACACTGTATATTGGCTCAATCAAGCACATCAACATATGTGTTATTGTCAACAAATCATTTTCCATTTCTTATTTTCTGTATATTTTGCCTTTTTTCCCATCCTTGATTCCCTATCTCACCCTCTGCCATCTCCCACCCTCCTCCCACACTGTGTCTGGTATCTATTGTTCTTGGTTCTTTTTTTTTAAATAACCTTTCTCTTAAGTACTTTTAGGGGGTGTGGTGGTTAAGAGCGCTGGACTCCCACATGGTTGACAGCTGTTCGAGTCTGGGATCTGGCAGCTTGCTTTCTGACTTTCCCTCTGTCTCTCTCTCTCTCTCTCACTCTGTCCCTGTCTGGTCAAATTAAAATAAATAAATCAATAAAGTTACATTTTAAAAAAGAACTTTTAGCACTTTATTTTTGTCTTGATGTTTATATACTTCACTGTAATGTATGCATGACTTTGTTTTTGTTCTTGTTTGAACACGACACCTGCTCTCAGTCCCTCAGCAGCTTCTCTACAAGCCATTCTTTTAAAAATTGTTTTATCATTATTATTATTATTTACTCTGCTGTAGGGCACGTACATTCACCAAAGGGGGAGGTAGTGAGAAAGCAACCCGGGAGGGCAGATGGCCATGCTGCTATCCCTCTTCCATTCTCCTCTTGGGTTACTGCTCCTCCCTCCCCCCACACCCCCCTATGTGTCCCTTCAAGACACTGGGTCCAGGACTCAAACTACACAGTTGGCCGTGTGGAATTCAGCCATCCTAACCACCATGCCAGTGGCTGGCCCTACACAAGCCATTCTTGATGAGGTCATTAAAGCAATCTTTGAGCAAGAGTACCTCTGCCAGGTTTTGCATCAGGATGACCTTGCTATTTAGACCAAAAATACACCTGTGTCTGCCCCCAGACCTGGCTTGCACACTTGCTTTTAATATTTCTTGCCCCAACTTCATTTCTTGGACAACTTTATATTTTAAATAAACTTATCTTAATTGACATACAATTCACATACTATAATTCATCCTTTTAAAATGTAAAATCCAACAGTCATTAGTATATGTCCAAGGAAGTAGTGTATTTTCAACTACTACTATTGTACAATTCCAGAACATTTTATCACCCCCAAAAACAACCCCAGGGAAGCCTTTATGCTTAGTGGTTAGGGACTACACAGATGAAGCTGGGTCCATGGCCAACAAGGATTCAAGTCCTAACCCTATGGGCTAGGAAAACATGCTGGTTGTGCATGCATGTCCAGCACCCTTACAGGATGAAGAAGTGAGGAAAAGGGATTGTGACATAACCAGGTCTCCTTCTCTCTTTCTCTCTCTCGTGTTGTGCATGTGCCCTATGACATTAAAAAAAAAACAAACAAAAAACCCGAATTCACTACTTGTCATTCTCTTTCCACTCCACCTCCAGCTTCTGGCAACCACTATGCTTTATGTCCATAAGGATTTGCCTTTTTTGGATCTTACATATAAATGGAATCATACAGTTTGTGCCTTTAGTGAATAGCTTCTTTCATTTAGCATATTATTTTCTCTCTCTCTCTCTTTTAAAAGATTTCTTTATTTCCATTTGTTATTATTTTTTATTTTATTTACAATTCAAGTATGAATTTATTTTGGTACAAAAACTTTTTGAAATTCATACATAGTTTTCCCATTACACATATTTCCATGAGCTTTCTTTTAATTTATGAAATGTTTTTTAATTAATTAATTTACATTCATTCCCTGAGCATTGTCACAGCATACAAAATGTGATTTCCCATTCAGAATATACTGCATAGTGGCTTAATCATGCATGTTTTCATCAGTAATTTTGCATTTCTAGTACACATGTGTGTGTGTGTATATATCTATATCTATAGATATATTAACCCCTATTTCTGACCCTCTGCAATTTCCCACCCTCCTCCCACATATCTCTGGTGTCTACAGTTTTTTTCTATTCCTCCCCCCCCCATTTTATTGATCACAAAATTTCTTAAATAATCTAATTACTTTCAACAGCAAGGTCAGCTGGTAATTTCAAATAAAACAGTTTTAACTTTAATAAATAAAAGAAATGCTAAGGAAGTCTGCTTAAAACTTCAAGCCAGGAAATAGGTTAGGATTCTGTTCAAATAGTAGGTTCATGAACCTATCGGCAGGTCAAGACAGGACCAAAATCCTTAAAACTGGAAAATAAAGCCTAGAAGAAAATCAGCAATGTTTTAGTCAAAAGTCATAAAATGCTATTTCATCAGTTCAGTCTTATGTACTTAATCTATTTTCTGTTGTGGTTCAATCTTCCCAGTTAAATTCTAAGATATAATATTCAACTCCAGACATGTCTCTACAATTAAGTTGACCATTTTCTTAGTTTTTTAAACTCTTATTTCTGTGTGTCTGTATTTAATTTTTCTGGTATAGCACTCCCTTTGGAAATTCTTGGAGATCTGGCCTGGTGTTGGTAAATTCTTTCAGGTTTTGTTTATCTGAGAATGTTCTTGTTTTTACTTCCCATATGAAGGATAATCTTGCCGGGTATAGTATTCTTGGTTGAAATTGCTTTTCCCTTAACACTTTGAATATATTTTCCCATTCCTTCATCACTCACATTGTTTCCGATGAGAGGTCTGCTGTTAGCCTGATGGGATATCCTCGGTATCTTGCTGTTTTTCTCTTGCCAATGTTAGTAATGAACTGCCTGTTCAAATATCTTGCTAATTTTCAACTGCGACATCTGTCTTTTTAAATTAAAAAAATGTTTTTTGTCATAGGGCATGTGCACTCAATGGAGAGAGATACAGACAAAGAGAGAGAGAGAAGGAAAGTGAGGAAGCACCGCCTATGGGGATGGCCATGCTACAATTCCTTCTCCTTCATTCTCCTCTCTGGATTTTGGGCATGTATGCACACATGCCCGCAGTGTTTTTCAGGTTGTGCAGTCTAGGATTCCAACTGTGGAGTTGGTCATATGGGATCCAGTGCCTTAATAACCATGCCACTGGCTGACCCTGGGATATTTATATTACTGTTAAGTTTTAAGAGATCTTTGGGGACCAGCAGTTAGCGTAATGGCTATGTTGCTGAACTCCCATGTAGCCAACCATGGTTCGAGTCCCAGACCCGGTGGCTTAAACTCACACTAGGCACACGTGCGTGCGTGCCCAAGATCCCGAGAGGAGAATGGAGGAAAAGGGATTGTGGTGTTGCCATCCCCCCTGGGGGGTGATTTCTCACTTTCTATCTCTCTGTCTCTCTCTGTCTTTCTGGCAAGTGCACGCGCCCTATAGCAAAAACCTCTCCAAAAAAGAGAACTTTGTATATTTCGTCTATAAGACTTTAACCAGATATGTGATATATGAACTGTATGATTTTTTTTTTTAAATACAGTAGGCTCCCACCCACAATTTTGCTTTCTACAGTTTCAGTTACCCACAGTACGGTACAATATTTTGAGAGAAAGAAAGAGACCATGTTCATCTAAGTTTTACTACACTATATTGACATAATTGTACTATTTTATTATCAGTTAATCTCTTACTGTGCTTAATTTAAAAATTAAACTTGACTGAGACCAGCAGTTAGCATAATGGCTATGTTGCTGGACTCCCATGTAGTCGATCGCAGTTTGAGTCCCGGACCTGGTGGCATAAACTCATGCCAGACATGTGTGCATGCATGCCCAAGATCTCGAGAGGAGAATGGAGGAGAAGGAACTGTGGTGTGGCCATCCCCCAGGGGGGTGATTTCTCGCTTTCTGTCTCTCTGACGAGCACTTGCACCCTATAACAAAAAAAGGAAAAAAAAAAAACTCTCAAGAAAGAAAACAAAACAAAAAGAAAAATTAAACTTGATCATAGGCATGTATGTATAGAAACAAAACATAATGTATATAGTATTCAGCATTATTCGTGGATTCACAGATCTTGGAAGGTATCCCCTGTAGACAGGGAGGGACGACTATAAAAGTAAAAGAAAAAGAACTATGAGAAGAAGGAGAAAAGGAAGGGTCATGGTCTCTGGAGCTGGCAGTCCTGGGTTCTGCTTCAGCTTCTGCTTGAAGGTATTACCTCTTTGAATCTTGTTTTCTCTCTCTGAAAACTGGAGATAAAGGGGGACCAGCAGTTGGCATAATGGCTATGTCGCTGGATTCTCATGTAGTCGACCGTGGTTCACGTCCCAGACCCGGCGGCTTAAAACTCACACCGGGTGCATGTACGCGCATGCCCAAGATCCCGAGAGGAGAAAGGAGGAGAAGGGATTGCCATGTGGCCATCCCCCTGAGGGGGGTGACTTCTCACTTTTTGTCTCTCTGTCTCTCTCTGTCTTTCTGGCAAGCGCACACACCCTATGGCAAATAAAAAAAATTTAAAAAATTAAAAGCCCTCTCCAAAAAAAAATGGAGATGAAATACTATTGATGTTTGACAATGGTTGTAGGGACTAAATGAAGTGATGTGTGAAAATTTTGGGTGCTTAATAAAAGTTTAATAAATGGTAGTTTAAACAGACTTACCCAGTGAGTAGCCAGTGGAGGAACTGGGACGCAATTCTAGGAGTTTCTGCTTTCAAAACTGGTGTTTTTCCATACCGTCCCCACAAGAGGGCAGCATTAGAAACAAGCAGCCCTGGGAGCCAATTTTACCTCTGCTGCCTTCTCTCTGGGCAACATTGGAAAGGTGATTTCTCTGAACCTCAGTTTCTCTTCTGTACAGTGAGAAATGGATGAACTAATGTATGAAAAGAGAAAAAGAGATTCTATCACTGTTTCTGAGACGTGGTAGATGGTATATATTTTATAAATGGGGACCAGCAGATGGCATAGTGGTTATCTTGCTGGACTCCCATGTAGTCAACCACGGCTCAAATTCTGGACAAGGTGGCTTAAAACTGACACCAGAGGTGTGTGTATGTGTGCCCAAAATCCCAAGAGGAGAATGCAGGAGAAGGGATTGTGGCATGGCCATCCCCCTCGGTGGATGATTTTTTGCTCTCTGCCTGTCTCTCCAGTAAGCACACATGCCCATAGAAAAAAATCTCTCTCTCTTAAAAAAAAAGATATTACATATTTTATAAATGTGTATTTATTTTTAAATGCACCATGTGTATTAGGAAAATGCATGAACTAAGAATCAGGAGTCCTGGGTTCTTATGCTATCTTGGCCTTACCTTTTTGTTATTTTTGTTTTATTTTAGTTTATTTGCTCATTTCTTTCATGGTGAAAGAGGTAAAAAGAAACAGAAGAGAAACACAAAGACAGCACCCCCACAGTCTTGCTCTGCAATCCATTCCAGCTTCAGCCAGCCCTGGATTATGGGCACAGGCACGCCTGACATACTCAGGGATGTCTCTGGACGTGAACCCCAAACCTACCCATGCGAGCCAGCCTCACAGAGTGTCACATTTTACTGCTGCACGACCATCTGCTTCCCTTAGCCTGATCTTGTTAGGTAAACTTGGGCAAATCTTAACATTTCTAAATTGTGAAGCCCTCATATAGGCTAAAGCATTAGCATCGGCTTTTAACATCCTACTAAAATTTATGAAACACATATGTGAATGGTTAACATCAAAATCAAGATACCAGATGCCTCTAGAAAAGAAGGGAATAAGATTGAAAGACACACAAGGAGATTTAACTGTATTTATAAGACTTCATTTCTTAAAGAAAATTTGAAGTAAATATAGCAAACTATTCAGCTTGCATAAATCTATGTGGTAGAGTACAGTGGACATTGTTCTCTATACAGTTGTCCCTCAGTATCCATGGGGATTGGTTTTAGGTTCCTCTGCTGATGACAAAATCCATGGATGCTCAAGTCCCTTATATAATATGGAGTAGCATTTGCCTGTAACCTGTGTATATTCTCTCATATATGCAAATGTTACTAATTACTAATTCAGAGATGATTTAATCTATATAAGAGAGTGCACATAGGTTATATGCAAATACTGCACTGCCCACAGTGGCATAGCAATAATGCGATGCTCCACCATGCTGAAGACACATGAGAAGGTTCCAGGTTCACCTCCCATGATCTCCTCGTACACTCTGGGTACACACACACACGTCCGTGATCCTGGCTGGGTGAGACTAGGGGAAGATTGTGGCATGAAAACTTGTTGGGAGTTCCTGTCTCTGTCATAAAAAAAAATAAAAAAATAAAGACGCTTTCAAAATAAAAGAGAAGTAAACATTTTAAAAATAGTTATTTTATTTTCTTTTTTCATTTGTATTACTTTATATTGTAATTGTTATTTTCTGAAAGTTTTTGATTCATGTTTGGTTAAGTCCCCGGATATAGAACTCACAGATACAAAGGGCTAATTGTAATTTTAAAAGAAAGAAGAGTTTGGCAAAAGGAGATCGAAGGTTAAAGTTGTTTTGTTTTGTTTGTTTTATTTTGTTTTGTTTTGTAGAGGTTTTTGCCCTAGGGCATGTGTGCTGCCAGAAAGAGAGAAAAACAGAGACAATAAGAGGGAAAGTGAGAAATCACCCCCCAGGGGGGACTGCTATGCTGCAATCCCTTCTCCTACACTATCGTTCTAGGGTCCTGGGCACACGCATCTGGCATGAGTTTCAAGCCACCAGGTCTGGGACTTGAACCAAGGTCAATCATGTGGGAGCCCAGTAACATAACCACTATGCCCTCTGTTGGCCTGAGGGTAGAAGTATTTGATAAGGACATTCCAGGCACAAGGAAGTGAGCAGAGATATAAAGTAGATAAGAAGGATGGAATTTTCCAAGATATTCTGATACATAAAATTCAGGGAAGGGAGTAGTTGAGAGAAGCAAAGAGCAGTAGCCAGTCCAGTGAAGGAAGGCCCTGTTAGCAAGGCTGGGAAACAAGAACTTTACCTTGTCCAAGGTAAAGGGGTGGAGGGGAGAGTGGTTACCAAAGAGTTGTACAAGATGAGATTCTGCATTCTGAAGTAATCCATTCATTTGTTTTTCATTCATTCTTTCATTGACCCACTGCCTTTCAGATGTCATGCCAGTCATTGTGCTGCGCACAACAGCTGCAATGTTGAAAGGATGGCATGGCTTTTTCTTTGACGGAGTTAGTTTCTTGGGAAAACAGACACTGAAGTAATTGATTATAAAACCGATTAGTTGCAAATGCCATACACTATATCAGCAGCAGTGTGGAGGCTGGAGGCAAGAACTCCAGTGAGGGATCATTATAAAGGTGTAGGAGGGAGAATTAGATAGCCTGGACCTTGACCGCAGTAGAGAAGATGGGGAGGAAAATACATTCCTAAGTCATTCCTAAGGTGAATGACTTAGGAAATAATTATTGGCTGGATGGGATGGGGAGGAGTGGAGAGCAAATCATTGGTATTTTTAGCATGGATGCCTGAGGAACCAGTGGCACCATTCTTTGTGAAGAAGAATAAAGTCTTCTTGATCCACTTTTGTCTTGCATTGATAGTCCCCCAAATTTTCTAGCATCTAAAGATCCTTGTGTTTTCTGTGAAACAATGAAATATTGGTATTTGTACTTTGAAAATGAAATAGATAATTTTATGATAAATCAAACTCCATTTTATTTTCATTTCTGGCATAAGCAATCTATCACAGGCAGTCTGGGTTGAAGTAAAAAATTCTGGGGGGCTGGGGAGTCCTGGGAAAAAAGTTAAAATTAGAAAGTTTAGTCATTAATTTTTACCCCTAAATATTAGAAAATGAAACACTTATTGTACTTTAATGAAAGAGAACCTTGGTTGAGTTTGAGGATGCTTGGGTTGTGTAGGAGGACCGTTGTGTTACCCCTACCTTGTATGGTGAACTGGGGCCCTCCTGATGATACTTCCAAAAAGTTTTACAGGTAACCCAGTTTCCCTTCCTAGTGGTAGACAAAGGTATGGTGGAAAGGAGAAGGGATAGTTGGCCCAATGGGAATTGTTGGTGCAAAAGCTGACAGAGGGGGTATCTGTCCAATCCTAAAGCTCATGGAGATACAGGATTGGGGGAGCTTTCAGAGTCCAGAGTCAAGTAGCAGCTGAGTTAGTGATGTGGATAAGGAGGCTCAAATAGATCTTTAAAATGAAGTAAGGAAAAATAAACAGACTGATTTTTTAACTAGGCAAAGGATTTGAAAAGATATTTATTTATATTCAAATGGCCAATAAGCATATGAATGTCAATCAACATTATTAGTCTTCCAGGCGCACGCGTGTGTATGTGTGTGTGCGTGCCCAAGATCCCAAGAGGAGAATGGAGAAGGGACTGTGGTGTGACCATCCCCGCTGGGGGGTGATTTCTCGCTTTCTGTCTCTCTGTCTCTATTTTTCTGGCGAGCGCACACACCCTATAGCAAAAACCTCTCAAAAAAAGAGAAAGTTTTGTAGAATTCAGAGGTGAAGCCTCAGGACGAGGCTTTTCTTTGTTGGGAGGTTATTTCTTACTGATTCAATCTCATTGCTTGTTATGGGCCTGTTCAGGCTTTCTCTGTCCTGCTGACTCAATCTTGGTAGATTACATGTGTCCAGGAATCTGTCCATCTCACCCAGGCTTTCTTGTTTATTGGCGTATCGTCGTTCATAGTATCCTCTAATGATGTTTTGCACTTCTGTTATGTCTGTTGTTACATTGTCTGCTTCATTGTGAATTTGATTTATCTGGTTCCTTTCTCTACTGATTTTTTAACTAGGCAAAGGATTTGAAAAGATATTTATTTATATTCAAATGGCCAATAAGCATATGAATGTCAATCAACATTATTAGTCTTCCAGGCGCACGCGTGTGTATGTGTGTGTGCGTGCCCAAGATCCCAAGAGGAGAATGGAGAAGGGACTGTGGTGTGACCATCCCCGCTGGGGGGTGATTTCTCGCTTTCTGTCTCTCTGTCTCTATTTTTCTGGCGAGCGCACACACCCTATAGCAAAAACCTCTCAAAAAAAAAAAAAGAAAGAAAAGAAAGAAAGAAAGAAAAAAGAAACATTATTAGTCATTTGGAAAATGTAAATTATAATGGGATACCACTTTACATTCCCTAGGATGGTATAATCAAATAGGTGGACAATGATACATGTTGACAAAGATATAGAAGAACTGGAACCCTCATACATGATTGGTAGGACTATAAATGGTGCAGCCACTTTGGAAAACACTTGGCCATCCCCCAGAATGTTAGCTATAGAGTTGCCATATAAACAGCAATTCTTTTCCTAGATACATACTCAAGAGAATTCAATACATTTTTACATAAAAGCTGATACAAAAATGTTGCTAGCAGCAATATTTAAGTAGCCAGAGTGAAAGGAACCTGAATGTTTATCAACTAATGAATACGTAAACAAAATGTGGTATATCCATACAACCATGGTATATCCATACAACCATGGTATATCCATACAATTGACTATTATTTGATGATCCAAAAGAATGATGAACTGAAACACATTACATCATGAATAAAGTTTGAAAAAAATTATAAAAGAAGCCATATATTAAAGGTAACATATCATGTGATTCCATTTACACGAAATATCCAGAATAGGACAGAAAGCAGATGAGTAATGCCAAGGGTTGGAGGAAGAAGATAAAGGAAAGTGACTACTAGTGGATGTGGAGTTTCTTTTTGGAGTGATAAAAATGTTCTGGAACTAGACAGTGGTGGTAGCTGCACAATCTTAGAAATACACTAAAACCACTGAATCATATACTTGAAAGGTGAAATATGGTATGTGAGTTATATGTCAATTAAGATCAGGTTATTTAATATAAAGTTAGGACAGGCCAGCAGGTGGCAGTGGTTAAGGCGCTGGATCCCACATGGTCAACTCCAGGGTTGGAGTCTCAGACACAGTGGCCTGAAAAGCACCCTGGGTGCATGTATGCATTCCCAGAATCCTGAAAGGAGAATGAAGGAGAAAAGACCATGTGGCATGGTCATTCACCATGGGAGATGATTCTCACTTTTCCTCTCTCTATTTCTCTCCTGAAAATGCATACGCCATATAACAAAAATATCTTTTAAAAAAATGGAGTTAGAACAAGAAATATTGAAAGCAAGTTTGCAGAGCCAGAGTTAAAGGACAGACAGAGGTATATTTTTGGTCCAAACGGCAAGGTCAACCTGATAGAATACCTAGCAAAGGTATTTTTGCTCAAAGATTGTTTTAATTACAAATGAAAGAGAGAAAGTGAAGCACCTTCGATATGGTTTCATGCCATGATCCCCCTCCTGACCTTCCAGTTAGCCAGGATCATGGGCATACGCACCTGGAGAGGTCAACTGGTCAACCAAACCCACAATCTTCCATACTGATCCAGCATCACCTGAGCAGCTCATTACAACTGCTTAAGCCAGCCCTTTGGTATATTTTAGGATGACTAGAGGGGCCGCAAGTGGCATGGAATTTTTTAAAAAATTCATTGTCTATTCAATATATACTTCCAAAAAAATTAAAAGGTGAGAACAATTATCAATTATTCACAACATAATGTAACATTCATTGTCAAGTAAGATAAATATGTCTATGTCCTTGATTGTATTACACATTCTATGCATGCTTTGAAAATCCCTACTGGAGACAAACAGATGGCGTAAGAGTTATGTCACTGGACTCCCATGTAGTCGACCGCGGTTTGAGTCCTGGACTCTGGCTTAAACTCATGCCGGATGTGTGTGTATGCATGCCCAAGATCCCGAGAGGAGAATGGAGGAGAAGGGATTGCGGTGTGGCCATCCCCCCCGGGGGGTGATTTCTCACTATCTGTCTCTCTGTCTCTCTCTGTCTTTCTGGCGAGCGCATGCGCCCTATAGCCCTGTAGCAAAAACTTCTCCAAAAAAAAAGAAAAGAAAAGAAAAGAAAAGAAAAACCCTACAGTATCCCACAAAAATGTAGTAAGAGTATACATAGAGACCAGCAGGTGGTGCTTTGGCTAAGGTGCTGGGTTCCCACATGGCCATCCACAGTTCTAGTCTGGACTCAGTGAATTGAAACATAAAATGGGTGCATGTGCATGCATACAGTATCTCAAGATGAAAATGGAGAAGAAGAGATGGCAGCATGGCCATCCCACCAGGGGTGGCTTCTTACTTTCTCTGTCTCTCTGGTGAGCCCACACACTCTGTAACAAAAATTTCTCTCAAGAAAAAAAAAAAAAAAGGAGTCTATGTAAACCAGAAATCACAATTTTAAAAACATTCCTCTTTTGTGAAGAAATTTACATCTATTTGTATAGTAAAGGAATCAAAGGATGCAGGCAGGCTTTCCTTGCTACTCCTCACCTACCCAAGCACAGGAAGGTTAGAGATCTGACATCTGGCCCAGAAAAACAGAATAATCTTTACATCTTCTCCCCTCACCCATTCATAGTTTCACCCTGAAGCTTCCATTATTTTCTGTACAGTATAAGACCTCTAGTCACCTGCTCTTCTTTGACTTTCATACACTTATGTAATTAAACTGATAGGCTATTTTCCTGTTGATCTGGTTGTCAGTTTATTTAATGGGCTAAAGATGATTGAACCTTAAGATGGAAGGGATAGTATTTAACATTTTCCCACATCCAGATGCATACCTAATCACATGGGTCCTTAAAAGTGGAGAACTCTTCCCAGTTTCAGTCAGATGAGCTCCATGAGGTTGCAAGAAGGAGTCAAGGAGAGACAACAATGCTGGTCTTCAAGGTGGAGGGAGACCTGGAGCCAAGAAATGCAGGCAGCCTCCAAGAGCTGGGAAAGGCAAGGGAATGGGTTATCTAGAAGAGCCTCCAGAAAGGAGCATGGCCCTGCCAATGACACCATGAAATCTGTAGTCCAGCAAAGCCCATTTAGGATTTTTGACCTCTAGAACTGTAAGATAATAAATTTCTATGGTTTAAGCCACCAAGACTGTGGTCATTCGGTACAGCAGCAATAGCAAATACTCCTCCCACATGAAGAGGTGGCAGAGAAGAGGGAGCAGCTGAAGAGACTGAGACTGATGGAGGAGGGGGCCCAACACTGGGATATACGTTGCTGACACATCAAACAGAATGGGGAGAGAGACTCAACCATTTGATTTAGGAAAGCGATGAATAATTCTTTTTTTTCTTTTCTTTTAATTGTCAAAGGGTACATGTGATCACCAGAAAAAGGCAAAAAGAGCATGTGTGTGTGTGTGTGTGTGTGAGAGAGAGAGAGAGAGAGAGGGGAGAGGAATCATTACCCCCCCCCATGAGGTGTCATGCTACAACCCCTTCTCCTCCATTTCTTCATCCTTTTAGGATTTGGGGCAAACGTGCGCATATACCTGGAATATTTTTCAAGCCACCAGAGCCAAGATTTGAACTGCAGTCAGCCATGTGGGATCTGGATCCCTTAACTACTAGGTTTATGGGGCTGGCCCCAGCTGATAATTCTTTTGAACAGTTTTCTGCAAAGAGGAACAAAGACATGAGATGATAGCTATGAGCTGTTTGCTGTTCTTGTGGTGTAACAGTGGAGAGGTAACAGTATGTTTGAGAGCTGGTTGGGAATGACAGAGATGCCACGAGAGACTACAATTGTAGAAGACAGGAGACCAGATGGGGGCTCTCTGGGCAGGGTTTAGTTCAGCAATTATTAAAAGTAGCTTTTGATAGGAAAGATCATGGCAACGAGAGGGAAAGAAGAACAAATGGATGCTGAGGCCGCCAGCAGGTGGCTGTGGTGGGAGTCTATGGACCTTCTCTGCTGATTACCCAGTTTCTTCAGTGAGAAGATAAAGGCAGAGGGTTGGAACTTTGCAGAGAGATGTAGAATACCAACGAGTCCTCCAGAAGAGTAGGAATAAGAATGGACAAGGGAAGAGCCATGATTCCCAGGCAACATTCGAGATCTGCCTAAGGTTCAGTGACTTCCAAGGGGAAGTAAATGAAATAGAAAGCATCACTAAAAATAGATTTGCCAAGGACAGGTTTTTCCTGATGCTTGGTAGCTACCTCCCAGCCCACATTCGCCTGACAGAGGCTGTGAGCGCTTGGTCTTAGACTCTCTTAGCAACTCTTTGGCCTCTGGGCTCTGTGTTGTTGCCTGTCTCCCTGGAGCTAGTCTGATGAGTATCCTGTTCTGTTCAAGGCTAGATAAAATGGATTTTTCTGTTTCCAGCTGCACCACACCCTTTAGGGACCTCCCACGGAGTCCTGGTTTCTGGTCTAGACAAGACACTTAGTTTTGGCTCATTTGCATAGCAGAGATTATTGACATCAGCCAGATCCCAAAGACTGTACCAACCTGTCTCATCCCAGGTTCTCAGCCCCAGCCCCCTCCAAGCTCCTCTCCCAGGTGGCATCTTCCTTTTCCATGGAAGGTGTATGTAGCAGAAGGCTCACATATGAAAACAATGACACGCCTCCCGTCTTCCTTTCTATGGAGGAATATATCTAGCAAGGTCCCACATGTGAGTAGCAATGATACACATCCTATAGAAATGAAACTGATCACAATGGGCTGTATTATCACAGACCCTTAGAAACCAGGGGAAAACAAGCATGACCATGGAAGGCAAGAGGGAGAAGTGCTAATAAAAAAAGTGAAGGTAGGGACCAGCAGTTAGCGTAATGGCTTTGTCACTGGACTCCCACGTAGTTGACCGCAGTTCGAGTCCCGGACCCGGTGACTTAAACTCATGCCAGGTGCGTGTGCGTGTGTGCCCAAGATCCCGAGAGGAGAACGGAGGAGAAGGGATTGCGGCGTGGCCATCCCCCCTGGGGGGTGATTTCTCGCTTTCTGTCCCTCTGTCTCTCTCTGTCTGTCTGGTGAACACACGCACCCTATAGCAAAAACCTCTCAAAAAAAAAAAAAAAGTGAAGGTCAAAGTCAAATTATTCCTAATTCAATTTGGTCACAGTATGGATACATACGGACTCTGGGGAGAGGTGAGACTATAAAGAAGCCAAACCTAGAGCAGGTTTAGTTGGGAAGATAGGTCACTGCACATGAACTGGTATACACTTCCCTGGAAGCTTCCAGGGACCCCGACGTTAGGCTTCTGCTCCAATTGGCTATTTTAGCTGGAGCACGGCTCCCATTAGCATCAGCCCATTCACCCATTCCCTTCACCTAAAAAGCTCTCCTCATCTCACCTCCCCAGACCAAAATCTTTTTCAGACATCAAGTCCTGTGACTAAGATTTGGCATACTTGGTTTTCTTCAGTGGCCCAAATGAGAGCTAACCCTAACCTTAACCCACAGAAATTTAAGATCTTTTGGTCCCTTTTTTGATTAGAATACACAATATATGATATAAAAATTGTTTTATTTTAACAGGATATTTATTTTGTTTTTCAAATTATAAAATAATGCATGTTAACTGTAAAATGTAGGAAGAAAGTATATATCACTTCCCCCAAACTAAAATCAGCTAAGCTCACAATGTAGAGAGAACACTGTTAATAATATTCTGTTCTTCCTCGTGTATTTTCTTTTTGTTGTTGTTGTCTTTTTTTTTACTTTGCTATAGGGTGTGTGTGCTCGTCAGAAAGAGACAGAGACAAGGACAGTGAGAATCACCACCTCCTCCCCAGGAGGATGGCCAAGCCACAATCACCTCTTGGGATTTGGGGCACACATGCACACGTACCTAGCCTGATTTTCAAATCAACAGGGCCAGGACTCAAACCACACAGTCAGCCATGTGAGATCCAGTGCCCTAACCTCCAATCCACCTGTTGGCTCCTCCCAGTCATTGAGGATATGGTCATGCTGTGATCCCCTTCCTGAGTCCTCCAGCCCTTCGGATCTGGGCACTCGCATGTGTGTCTCTATTTCAGGCTGACTGGGCCAGGATTGAAACCCCAGTCACCATGTGGGACCCAGTTTCTCTTGAGCAGCCTATTGCCACTGCACCACAGAGCTGGCCTTTGCACTCTGATTTTTAAAAGGTATTTTCATGATACAGAATTTAGAGTTTGAAGGGTTGCTGGCTTTCTTCACTCACACCATAAAGATGTCATCCCATTGCTTTCTAGCCTCCTTTTTACTTTGTATTGACAAGTCTACCATTAGTTATATCATCGTACAGTGTGTTCTTCCCCTCCATGGCTGGTTTCAGAACACTTTCTGTCTTAGTCTCAGGAATTTTACTCTGCTGTACTTTGATGGTTTGTTGTTGTTGTTGTTTTACATAATACTTGCAGTTTGATTACCTTTTTCAGTCTGTAGGTTGATTCTTTTTCTTAACCAAATTTAAGGATTTTTTAAACTGTTATTTATTTACTTTTTTTTTTTTTTTTTGAGAGGTTTTTGCTATAGGGGGCATGTGCTCGCCAGAAAGACAGAGAGAGACAGAGAGGCGGAAAATGAGAAATCACCTCCCAGGGGGGATGGCCATGCCACAATCCCTTCTCCTCCATTCTTCTCTTTGGATCTTGGGCGCACGCACACATGCACCCAGCGTGAGTTTAAGTCACTGGGTCCAGGACTTGAACTGTGGTCGACTATATGGGAGTCCAGTGACATAGCCATTATGCTAACTGCTGGTTCCTATTTACATCGTTTTTGTGCCCTAGTTTCTCTTATTTCCTTCTAGACTCTAATCACACATGTGTTAGGCTGCTTGATACTGTCCCAAAATCACTGACACTCTGATTTTTTTTTTTTTAATCATTTTCCTTTGCTCTTCACATTGAGACCCATTTTGGACTTCTCTCATTACCAATCTTCTGCTAAATCCAACCAAACTAGTAAATTTTTAAATTTTCAGATATTGCAATGTTCAGTTGTGGAATGTCTAACTGGTTCTTGTTTATAGTTTTCATTTATCTTCTGAGCATCTCATTCTGTTCACTTGTTGTTATCATCTTTTCCTTTAAGTTCTTAAACATATTTTAAAATAGCGCCTTTAAATTTCTTGTCTGTTCATGCTAACACATAGATCATCTCATAGGTGGTTTTTTTTTGTTTGTTTGTTTTTTGTTTTTGCTATAGGGCGCGTGCGCTCACCAGACAGACAGAGAGAGACAGAGAGACAGAGATACAGAGAGACAGAAAGCGAGAAATCACTCCCTAGGGGGGAGGGCCATGCTGCAATCCCTTCTCCTCCATTCTCCTCTCGGGATCTTGGGCACGCACGCACACACGCCCGGCGTGAGTTTTAAGCCACCGGGTCTGGGACGCGAACCATGGTCGACTATGTGGGAGTCCAGTGACATAGCCATTACACTAACAGCTGTTCCCATCATAGGTGTTTCTATTGGCTGATTTTCTTTTTTATATGGCTCATATATTCCTGTTTCTTCACATGTCTAATGGTTGTTTTATTATATTCTAGACATTGAGGACGAGACATTGTAGAGACTCTGGATTATGCCATTTTCCTCTGAAGTATGTTAATGTTTATTCTAGCAGGCAGTTAAGTTCCTAGGTAATCAACCTGAGTTGTGGAGACTTGGTTTTGCACAATCTAGCTCTATAGAAAGCCCAAGGTAAAGCCCAAGGTTTTAGCAAGCCTCTCTAATTTGATAGGGTTCAAACTCCAAACGTTTTCTTAGAGAACTGCTGTGGGTAGCAGTTGAAACTTCTGATCAGTTTTCTCAGCTTTTGCTTTCTGTTAGGTTACTTGAGTCTTCCCTACCTATGTGCAATTAGAGGGTCAGCCAAGGGTTTGAAGGGATTTATATGTAGTTTTGGGGGCTCTTTTCTGCTGTGGCTCCCTTCTTTATGGGATTTCCCCTCTCAGTTTCCAGACACTGGTGCTGAACACCACTCTCTGATATCTCAAGCTTGTAATGCCCAAGCAAGGCTTTCGCCTTGAATTCTATTAGGTCATCAGGAAGGTCATGATGTATTTTTCTATGCAAAAGTGCATCACGACTTCCCCAATGACCCAGTAATTACACTGAGCCACCCAGACTTGGGGTACAGTCCAGGAAAAGGCATGGAGTGTGAGTTTCATACACTAGCCTTCCATTTTTTCCATTAGTCAAATTCTTTCCAGTTTGTGCTTGCTTTTAGAAATTTTCCCATGCCTTCAAACTATATGTGTAATTATATAAGTAATTTGTCCACGTTTATCATTGTAGTCCGGGGGAAGGGGAGTTAGACTCTCAGCTACTCCAACGGAGCCATTGCTCTTTGTTTTAATATAATAAAATCTAATTATAAAATTAATGTATAATCATTGAAGAAAGTTTGAGGATACTGAAAATCATAAAGAACAAAATGAAGTAATTTCAACTATTGGAAACTAGCTATGACCAACATTTTGGTGAACATCCTTCCAATCTTTTTGCTGTCTATCGGTCCATCTACCTATCATAGCCATTTCACTTAGCTTTATGGTAGAACTTCTTTTTTACATTTTCTTCATCTTTTCTCTTGCCATTTCCCCCCATAGATTTCATTTTCTCTATCCATTCCTACAACACTGATTGTATCTTACCAGCAGGGACAATCTGTAAAATATCTCAGTATCTTCAGTCGTAGACAAGCTATAAGCATTCCATGTTATGAATGATGGCATTTTCCTAGGGAAGATAGAGATTTTCTTTAACTTACAATTGTATGTTCTGTGGGAATCATGATGACTGTTTTGAAATGCCCGGTTCTCTTTTCTTTTAGTAGTTGGTAGGTTTTCCTTTCCTGCCCTGTTGAATTCAGGCGGGGCCATGTGACTTGCACTGGGCAATAAGATGTGAGCAGAACAGATGTGTGTCACATCTAGATAATGCATACTTGGCCAGTCTCTTTTCCTCTGCAGAGTGATTAGCAATGTTCCTTTTAGAGGAGCCTCCATCAAGCCGGATTAGGGCCATGCTAATACAGAGCAGAGCCATCACCCAAGCCATGATGGACAGGGAGAGCATGCCTGACATAATCTTTGTTATTTTAAGCCTGAGGTAGGAGATAGGTAAACTGTACCTGGTGGCTGGAGGAAGGCACCTGCCCTCTTATTAAAAATAATAATAATAATAATAATATTAAAAATAAAAAAAGAAAAGACAAAGAAAGAAGGACAAAAGAAAGAATGAGGTTTCAGAAGGGCATAACCCTTTTTTGTTTTCTTTTCTTCTTTCTTTCTCTTTTTTTTTGGGGGGGGGGAGGTTTTGCTATAGAGTACGTGTGCTCACCAGAAAGAGAGACAGAGAGACAGAAAGTGAGAAATCACCCCCCAGGGGGATGGCCATGCTGCAATCCCTTCTCCTCCATTCTCCTCTCGGGATCTCGGGCACACATGCACACACACCTGCCCGGCATGAGTTTAAGCCACCCGGTCTAAGACTCAAACTGTAGTTGACTGCACGGTCGTCCAGCGACATAGACATTACGCCAACTGCTGGTTCCACCCTTTTTTGTTTTCTAACCCAGAGGGCACCTGCACTTGCGAGACAGAGACAAAGAGACAGGGAGAAAAAAAGGCAGAAAGCACCCCCAATGGGATATGGTCATGCCACCATCCCTTATCCTGTTTTTCTCCATCCTATCAGGATTTGAGGCACTCATGCACATGTGCCTGGTGTGTTTCTTTCAAGCCACCAGGCTAGGATTAAAAACATGGTCGGCCACGTGAGATATGACTTCCTTAACCACCAGGCCATGAAGCCAGCTCAAGTTGAGAGTTTTGAGAAGGGAAGGATTTTCAGCCCCAAGGAGAGAGATGACAAGAAGAGCTGTAAGGGTTCGCTCCCTGCTTTTCACCTGAGTTAACCAGGCTCCCTGAACAAGTAGAACCAGCTCTTGTGAGAACTCCAGCACGTGCCGTCTCTACCTGCCAGCGACACACATGGCTCCGGGTGCTCTCTGAGGCCAGCTCAGCTCCTTGTTCTCCAGTCCTTTTCTCAGGATGCCTGCCACAGCCTACCCTAGGACTCTCAGGTTGACTCGAGCGCCCCCTCACAGTCACAACCCACTTTTTCCATGAAACAATAACAATGGCTTCTGTATTTCACCGAAGTGCAGAAGCCCCAGGACTGAGACACCCCCACCCTTCATCCCAGAGTCAAGCTCCATCGTGATCAGTAACTAACCATTCAACCTGGGTCAATCACAGATTCTCTTGACCTCGTCTTTATCTGTAAAATGAAAAGTTAGGGGACAATTAGTCTCTTTTAACTCTCAGGATGCCTCTGCAAAACACTGTAAAAAGAAATGCAGGCCACTAAAAACAAGTAAGTAAAAGGAAAGCCAGTGGCATTAAGAAATCACTTAATGTGTGTTAAACACACTTTAATATGTGTGTGTGTGTGTGGGGGGGGATAGAGGGCCTTCAGAAAGTACATGGAAAATAAGTATTATGAGAAAATGCATGGATTCAAATTTTTTTATCCCCAAATAAATTCATACTTTAATTCCATTTTTCCTTGAACTTTCTAAAGTCTCCTTGTATATCCTCATAAAAATTTCCTCTAGGGCTTATTTAGTAGTCCAGCCACCAGGCACTGCACAGAGGAAGCCAGATCCCACGTGGCCAAACAGGGTTTGAGTCCAAGTCTCATATGCACTTGTGAAACGCAACAGGCTGGTTCCATGCAGGCCCAGGAGTCTGAAGGGGTGAAGGACTGGAGGAAAAAGGATTGAAGCATGATCAGGCCCCACTGAGGGAGTTCTCTCTCTCTCTCTCTCTCTCTCTCTCTCTCTCTCACACACACACACACACACACACACACACATGCTCTCTGGCTTTTGTTTGTTTGGTTTTTAAAGTCCTCACAGGGCTGCACCATGACACACTACATTCTGTGAGGCAGTCCAATGTGGGAAGGTTCCAGGTTCAAGTCCAGAGACCTCCCTGAGTACACTCCCTGAGTGCCCTTGATTCAGAGCTGGCTGAAGGGTCCAAGTGGGCCATAGCACTGAGACCCAGTGGGAGGTGCTGAATCTGTCGTTCTCTCTTTGTCTCTTTTACTCATGGAGGAAATAAATTTAAAATTAAATAAATAAAAATCTCCTTCGAGTTATGGTGGAATGAAACTGGATGCAGTCTTTTCTCTAACTCCTTTTGTTGACAGAGGCGGAGCCCCGACAGTACTGGAAAGTGCTATTTGTATATCAGAAGCAGAGACTCAGACCACAGGTTTCAGGTGGTTCCAGACATCAGGAATATGAGTGGCAGTTAGAGCCCCAGGAACCCATGTGACTCAGGACACTGAAGAAACTTTTGGAAACCAAGATGGGCCTGACATTTTTGAAACATTTGGCCATGAAATGTGCTATTATCCTAGCTCTTAAAAAGAAAAAAGCAGGAAAACTCTTTATTATTCTATTCAGGACCAATGAAGCTTATCCAGGTTCCTTCCTCACTGGAAGTTCTGGCCTTCTCTTGAACACACTCATGTGCAGAGGCCAGCCTGCTCTTTGGAAGACCAGATAATAAAGGGTTTAAGTACAGAATGCACTCTGAGGGAGTTCTCGCTCTCTCTCTCTCTCTCTCTCTCTCTCAAGCTCCAGCTTGAGCGTCATCCTCTCCAGCCCTTACCTGCAGGGCTCTGGGCTCCTGAAGCACTCAGCCCTTTCTGGGCCTCTGTTTCCTCATCTGTACAGTGGGTTCCTATATTACAGGGCCATTAGGACAAACAAGAGAAACCAAGACGTGCCCTTGGCAGGTGTCTGGGAACCAGCACTTCAGCACACCAGCAGCTGTCACTGTAATTTACTAAATCCTGGTGGATTCGGTAGTTCTGTCACAGGAGGCCCCAGACCCCGGTCTGCCCTATGCACTTCTCCTATGCTCCTTATTTTTTATTTTTTTTTTGAGAGATTTTCACTGTAGGGCGCGTGCGCTCGCCAGACAGACAGAGAGAGAGAGACATAGAGACAGAAAGCGAGAAATCACCCCCCAGGGGGGATGGTCACGCCGCAATCCCTTCTCCTCCATTCTCTTCTCGGGATCTTGGGCACGCACGCACACGCGCCCGGCGTGAGTCCACGGTCGACTACGTGGGAGTCCAGCGACATAGCCATTATGCTAACTGCTGGTTCCCCTCCTATGCTCCT
>NW_006205599.1:552194-572818 GCF_000334495.1 Tupaia belangeri chinensis
GGCATTCCTCCAGGCCTGCAGGTAAGGGTGCTCTTGGCCTCGTGCTGAGCAGCAGGTGGGATAAAGGAGCAGCTAGGGGCTCTGAGCTTCTGACCGAAGCATCCTCCCTTTTCGCCTTGTGTTGGCAGGCAGGGAACAACAGTGGCAGGCAGCCTTCCTTCTGGCCCACTGCTTGGGCGAGGTCCACCCACTTGGGACCGAGTGTTCCCTGTCCTCTTCCATTGACTGCGGCCCTAGGAGTCATGGGAAGGATGCCAAGTCCCAGTAACAGTGCTCGGCTCCCTCTTTCCCATCTGTCCTTCTTTTCCCTCCATCCCCAAAGAAAGTTCTTGCCTCGCCTTGGCCCTGGCCGTTGGCCCGTTCGCGTTTACCTGGGGCTTCCCCTCGACCCAGACACCCCAGCCAGCTGCTCCTGCACCACCTGGGGGAGCGAGTCTCACCAAAGCCAGGCTGGGGCCCCTTCCAGGTGCACCAGCAGTAATCGGCCGGCCTGGGGGCAGGCGGCGGCTGCGACTGGCAGGCAGGGCGGCCGGCCCGAGAGCCTCTCGATCCCGCCGCGGAAACCTGGCGGGCTCTGCTGGCCGCGCCCGGGCAGACATCAAAGGCTTGGAGCCCCGGCGCGCGGGGGTCGGACGCTGGGCGGCCTGGAGCGCCGGGCTGGATAGGGGTGGAGGTGGAGGGACCGCAGCCCGGCCGCCTGGCCCGGTTCTGGTTCTCTCCGGATACAAGAATCTCGTGTTGAGGACTGATTGCTCACCCCTTCCGGGAGAACCGTAGTCCTTACGTACTCGCCGGGGTTGGGTGGGTGGTGCGGGAGGCTGCGGCACCCGGGGATGCAGGCGGCTGCCCCCATTGCGATGCTTGCCGCCCGGCCGCAGGGCTTAAGGAGAGACACAGAAGGAGAGCACGTGGCCACTGTCATTACCCAGGTGCAATTATCCTCGCAGCCGGACCCTGCTGCAGTCGGGCAAAGTCTCCTAGCAAGAGGGTCGAGGTGCCCAGTCACAGCCCTGAGGTTTTGAGGCGGGACAGGGCGTTGGACATTTGCCCTGTTCCTCCGCGACCTTCCGGGAGTGTCGAGACCTGCAGGACTCGGCCGGCAGGGGCGGGCGGGGTGACACCGGGGCTGGACTCCCGGGCAGCTCTGCGCGCCTCGCCAGGCGAGCTCCGGTCCCTTCCTCGCGTGCACAGGGAGACGGGACACTGGGACGGGGACTCGAGGGCAAGCACAGGCAGATCATGGGAAGGGGACTCAAGATGTTTCCGCAACTGACCTCCAGGAAAGAGCCAGCTGAGACAAGTGAGGGGTGGGCAAAGGATGGCTAAGGAAAGGATGGGAACAAAGGGCAGGAAGAGGGGACTAAAGGCTCGCTTAGGAGGCGCGTTCTCAAGTACACAGTGGCTTCATGCAAAGCAGCAGTTCTCAGAGTGCCTCCCGGATCTGAGGCATCGCTTGTTAGAAGTGTTAACCCACCGAAGGAGTGGGGCCCAGCCAAGTGTGTTCAGAGGGTGCCTCAGGCGATTGGGAGCTGCTCAAGTTTGAGAACCATGGTGTAGAGGGAGCGGCAGTGGTCCCGGGACTGGAGAACTGGGTCCCTCGGTTTCCCCATGAGTACAGGAAGGCTAGGCCTGGACCAGGGGGCACGCAGGCAGAGCACACAGGCAGGGTGGGCCGGGGAGGTAATGCCCCTTCCTGAGAGCTGCACCTTAGGCCAGCCAGGTGTTGCCCGACCTGGATTTGGGCCATATTATCTGATTTTGCAAGAGAAACTGGAAACCTGGGTTTTTTGAAATGTGAAATCTCCTGTTTTTCAAATGTTGGCAACTAATTAAACATTTTAAAAACATTGTTTGGGGCCTCACTGCAGGCCAAGCAAAACACATCTGCAGCCTGAATTTGCCCTGTGGGTCCCCGTTGGTATTTTCTAGACTCCCAGATTTCACCTTGCTCTGAAAATGGTCTGTGATCCTGACGCTGCTACCCTGACAGAAGAACAGGGCTCCCTGGAAAACAGTAGTAGGTGAGAAAGTTTCTAGAACATCTTATTGTCACACGAAAATATTATTGTTCATTTAACTCCCTCTTTGCTGTTCTCTCGGTCTCTTACTAAGGGAGTCCCATTGTTCTCATTATAACTTAGACTTAAAAAATGCTGACTCCCGGAACGTTAAGCAACTTGCTGGAAGTCATGTGCCGGAGCCAGCTGTGTACTGCCATCTCCCCAAACATGACTTCCTTGTCAAGGCCCCCTCTAAAAAGGCAGCCAGTGTTTATCCAGGGTTCTCTCTGTGTGCCACACACTGTTCTAAGCGTGTCACGTGTATTAACTCTTTTATAACATGGGTACATTTATTGTCTCTTATTTTACAGGTGGTGAAACGGAGGCTCAGAGAAGTTAAATAATTTGCCCCAGCTCACCCAGCTTCTGGTGCAGTAAGTGGTAGAGCTGGGATTTGAACTCGGATAAAGCATTACACTTTACAGCCTCTCCTGCTGATTCTATCCCACCCAGAGGGGGACCCTAGGAATGTGGCAGCTAGGAGGACATAAAGGGCCTGTTTGCTGGAGCTGAGCAGGTTCAGTGCATGCACGTGGAGCTCTGACCCAGCGAGGTCGCCCCTCTGCAACTGTGCCTGCTAATGTAGCCAGTAGGGATTAAGGTGTCAGGGAGTTTGACAGCTTTAACAAAGGAGGTGTCATCCGGAGAAGATGAAAGAGCAGAGCTGTTTATTTGAGGATTAAAGCCTTAAGAAAAGTCTGTAACTCTGCAGGCTGCATTTCTGCATCTCATCCTCCTTGTTCCTGACAGAGTGTTCTCAGGGCTTTAGAGGTAAGAATGCCTCATAATCTAGTTTAATGTTACAAGAGGAGCTGTCTCCCTACCACACAGCACTTGTGCTTCAGGGATCCAGATGGAAAGAGCACTGGAAGCAGAGTCACGAGGCATGGGTCCCAGCTATAGCGCTATAAACAGAGGACTACAAAGTCCTGGGGAAACCTATTTTACTCTTCTGAATTCCAGATGCTTCCTCTCCTGTGTTGCTCAAGATGAGCCACATGCCACATGTCCCTAGATTAAAAATTCAGTGTTTTGTTGCCCTGTATTTTCTGTGTTCTGAAGCCACAGGTGCCCAGTGTCTTTCACATTGGATGATGAATATATAGAACATCTTGATTATTATAAAAAGTGTTATGCTTGTGACTGAATTAGATGATCCTAAAGCCTTTGGACACTGAAATTCTACTTTTTCCTCCCCTCTGGATACAGGGCACATGAACTCTCCAGAAAGAGACAGAGAGGAGAGAAGAAAGCATGCTCCCCATGGAGAATGGCCATGCTGTCATCCCTTCTCCTCCATTTCTCCTTCCTGCTGGGATTTTAGGTATGCATACACATGTTCCAGCTTGTTTTTCAAGCTGCGAGGGCCGGGGCTCAAACTAAGCAGTTGGCCATGCGGGATCCCATTCCCTTAACCACTGTGGGCTGGCCCTAAATTCTGCTTTCTTTGTTTCCACTGCAGAAGCAGTCACTACTCAAGATCTGTGAGGCTTTCGGTGGGGAAGGCTAATCCCCACCCAGTGGGTGGGTACGGCTAGTCACAGACCTGTGGCCAAGAGAGGTAATGGGAGAAACTTCCAGATGAATTAGTAGTGCAGCTTTCAGCCATGAATATTCCCCATCCTATCAATCCCATGGCCCATAAAGGAAGCCCACACTGGATCACATTCTTTGGGCGTGAATGTAATAGTATTGTTGCAACTTCAAGTACACTGACAGTCTTCCCCAACCTGGTGCTGTGAAGACAACACTGGAGGGGCACCATAGTAAACCTAACTTTATCAAGCATCTAGCAAATACCAGGCACTTTCCCAAAATCCTGAATATGTTTTAACCCCTTCAACCCTCAACAATGTCTTGAGGCAGACAATGTCTTCTTTGTGCCAAGGAGGAGTCGAGGTACAGAAAGATTCGGCAGTGCCCAGAATTATGTGGCCAAAAGTGCCAGATAAAGTACAGCCCTGAAATTTTACTGGGCAGGCTGTATTTTTATTTGCTGAGTTAGCAACCCTTACTGAGATACAAGTGAGGCATTCGGACTTCAGAGCCTGTACCAATGGCTCCATTTTGCTGCCTCTTAGAAGAGGAAGACAATTTTGGATGGTGTCTTTCAAAACATAAGGGGGCACCTCCTTGGAACAACACAGCTCCCCTCTCAATGCCACCTCCAAGTCCTCATACTCAGATGCATGGCCATCCCCCAGAGTATGAAGAATCTGAGCACACACTTTATACACAGTGGACAAGCTGCAGAGCCACAGGAACAGATCCGGCTTTCTGTTCTAAAGCATAAGCCCTGCTTTATGCCTAAACAAGTGGGCTCCATCATTTCCCGAATTCTACCTACCCTCCTAGCTGAAGCCCTCTCCATGCTAGCTTCTTCAGTACAGACTCAAAAATCAGGCTGCTGATGAGCATACCTGTGACTTACATTTTAAAGCAGGTTCAGGTCTGCATCCCCACAGAGGATAGGAGTATGCATGTTTTGGAGGTTTCGTTGTTGTTTTTAGCTTTTGCTATAGGGTGCGTGCACTTGCCAGAGAGAAACACAGAGATCAAGAGTGAGAAAGTGAGAAATCATCTCCCCAGCGATTTTGGGCAGTCTCCTCTTGTGATTTTGGACATGCACACAGACACACACACACACACACACACACACACACAGACCCAACATGATTTTTCACCACCGGGTCTGGGACCTGGACCATAACCAACAGGTGCCGAGGTGGTGTGGATACTGGATTCTCATATGGTTGACCATGGCATGTACTTTTTTTTTTTTTTAGGGTATTGCTATGGGGCATATGCGAGGTAAAGTAAGAAATCACCTCCCCACAGTCACCCTCCACCCAGAGGAGATGGCTATGCTGCGATCCCTGTTCCTCCATTCTCTTCCTAGGGTTTTGAGCAGGCACGCACATGCACCCAGCATGATTTTCAAACTGTGGCTGGCCATGTGAAAGTCCAGTGCCTTAACCACCATGCCACCAGCTGGCCCCTGTGTATGTTTATAATAAGCTCCCCAGGTAGTTCCATGGGGCATTCAGGTTTGATGTCTACAGCTTTCTATTTTACTCTAGGCAGTGTGTTACCTGGTCTCCCTGCTGGTTCTCAAGACCTTTCCCTTCCTCTTCAAAACCAAACCTACATCACATTCCACACACCCTTCCCCCACTGCCCCAGCCGCCTACCCTGTTACCCAGAATCCCTCCTAGAGTCTTCTACCCTTGACTATTTCCTCCATTCATTTTTTGTTTGCTCTTCCTAACCCAGTACTGGATCCTCCCAGACTTTCCGTATCATCTAGCATTTTTTCCAGACCGAGGAAGTCAAATTTCTAGATTATCATTATATGAGGGAGTCATCAAAAATGTACAGAAAATTAATATTATGGGGAAAAATATGCATGAGTTTCAAAAGAGTGTTTGCACCAAAATAAACTTGTACTTTAACTTGTACATTTTCCCCAAAATTTCTTGAAGTCCCTTGTATGAATATTCTCACAACCCATTCTTGTGAGGGTCTTGTCCCACCTCCACCATCAGAGTCTTGTCCCACCTCCACCATCAGACCTGGTCTCAGGTTAGATTTGTGGATGAGACCTCAGAGAAAAAGAGATGAGGTCATCCTCTCAAGCCACATGGAGCATTTGAAGCAAAGCTGTCCGCAGAGCCTGGCTCCAGCAACCCCATCATATACACATAAGATAGTTTATACTTACAAGGCGCAGATCAGATTTGAGCTGAAGCTCAGTTTGATCTAAAACAGAAGCTATTTGGCAAATTTTCACTTCTACTCCTACATGATTTTTTAAAATTTGTTTTTATTATTACTATTTTAATTTGTGTCTATCATAGAGCTTGTATGTAGAGAGAAGTGGGGTGAGAGAGGACTGAGACCCTCCACAGAGTCTAGTCACACTGCAATCTTCTTCCTCCAGTTCTCCAGCCCCTAAGATCCTGGGCACTTGTGTAGTGTGTTTCAGACTGACCAGGGTAGGGATTTGAACCATGGTCACCATGTGGGATCTGGCTTCTTTTGAGTAGTGCATTACTCTTACACTGAAGTCCCCTACATGGTTTTTGTTTACATTCTTGCCAGAGAACATGTGCACTTGCTGGAAAGAGACAGAAAGAAGGGTCGGGGTAATGACAGAACACCCCCTGCCCCACCATTGGGGATGGTCACCCTGGCACTCCTCTCTCCTCCTTTTCTCCCTTCTTTGAGATTGTGGGCACACATGCTCATGTGCCAGTTTAAGCCAGTGGGCCTGAGCAGTTGGCCATGTGGGCAACTGCCCTAATCACAATGCCATGGGCTGCACCCTAAATGGTTTTGACAATCGGAAATCAATAGATAAGCGGTCAGCCTAAATCCACTGGCCACAGCCTGGGAATCCTTGGAGTTTCTAAAATGTGAGCGAAGTAGGTCCTGCAACCATTTGTGCGTTCAGCGGAAACCATGGCCCTGCGACCCCTCATCTACACTGACGGGAGGCTGATAGGTAGGTGCAGGGGTGGGGGAACCGGGTATCCTTTATGGGCTCCTCCAGAGTAGACAAGCATGCTTATGTTTCTTTAAAAACCTGCCCTCGAGTTGCCATCTATTATTAATTCAGACTACCCTGGCAAGAACTTCCTGCCCATGCTGTGTACCTCCAGCAGTTTTAGACACTCAAAAGAGAGCAGTGTGTGCTATCGTGTGAGAGACGAGACTGCTAGAGATGCAACAGCTAAAGCATGTGCTTCTACTGGTGTCCAAACCAAGGAGGACCAGCCGGCAATTGGAAGGCTCAAGGAAGTCTCCGATGCCATCCTGAAATAATGGTGAGGACCCGTTATGTGTTGGATAAGGACTGAGTGCTAAAGAAGTGGATGGAGGCCGATGGCCTTCCCTGGTCTCAGTGAAGCATGGGAAAGAAACAGAGCAAGGAAAGAGAGACGAAAGCGGAGAAAGGCTAGAAGGAGGGAGAGCGAATCTACCAGACATAATAGCCAGGTGGGAGAAATATTTTATGTTCGCTTTTGACAAGCCATTCATAGCCCACACAAAGGAAAGCAGTGCTGTAATAGATAATTATTTAGATAGTATCTGCTTAATCAGTCCCAAATAGCACTCAATTACTAGAGAATTAGAAATCCTTAATTATTGGTGTGGAATTTCAAAAGAAGAGCCTAGGAAATATGCAAATGCTCCTGCTGGGTGCCCAGGTGGGACCCAGGCGTGCCAGGCGGCTGCCATTCATTCACCTGGAGAAGCACTGGGGCCGGTGTTTGCAGAAAGCAGCTGGGACAATTACAGGTTTGTGGAGAACAGCTGGAGACCCAGGGGAAGCCAGTGCAAGCTAAGCTGTGCCTGAAGCTATATTTGAATAGTTGTGTCTTATCTGAGGCTTTTCAACCTAAAAAAAAAAAAAAGTAGAAAAAAGGGAGGGAAAGAAAAGAAACAGCACAACCATGGTATATGCTGAATGAATGAAGGAGATGGGGTAAAAAGGGATTCATTTACCTCATATTTTCTCTTTCATGTTGCCCCATTTTACAAAACAGAAAAGATTATGTCTAGAAGGGGGGACACCAATGATACAAAGTAACGCGTTGTGCCAGTCATCTTAGGAGCTGGACATAGTTCACAGAACCCTCAGCACCTACCTGATGACGTTCTCGTCACTCCCGTCTTACAGGTGAGGCAGAGGCAGAGAGGTCAAGCACCTTGCTCAGGGTGGCACAGGTGTGAGGTGGAGCAGAGACTCCCACTGAGCGGTGGTTCCGCAGTGAGGTCTCACCCATAGGCACCACTTCCTCTCAACGCAGTGTCTGAGGAGCTGCCTCTGACCCCCGTGCAGTGAGATCTAGAAGGGATGTGGCATTTTCCTGGAGTGTCCCAAACATGGAGGTAGCACCATCGAGGCCATCGTCAGTGTCTGTCCCTAGAGGCTGATGGTGGTGGGCATTGGGGCTTCTCCGCTGGGGGATACCCCCACTGACCTCTTGGCAACTTCAAGAACTAGTATCCCACATACGACTTCTTCAGTGAATCCTAAAATGACAGTGTGTGTCTCTTTCGAATGACATCTACCCAGTGAAAAGAATTCCTCTCTCTGTTGCTCTCCTCCCCATCCCATTCCCTTAATAAATAAATAAATAAATAAATAAATAAATAAATAAATAAATAAAATAAAATATCAGAGAGATACTATTCAGGGTCACAGGGTCATCTGGGTAGTTCAAACATACCAAGAAATTTGTGGCCACATCAAAGTTATGCCAATGGGTATGACAAAATGGAAACTTAACTAACAACCAGAAGTTCATCTGTGAAATAAGATTAAGGAATCATCCTTGGGAAAGGAGGTCAACCAGAGGGCTGGGCCCTCCTCCTGTCTTGTCCTGTTACCACCCCAGGGTAAACCGTGCTCTGTCTACCAATTTTCCATATGTGCATATGTACTTACTGGTGTGTGTAAGTGGCTTGAGCTATTAGGCAGGAGATTGCACAGTTTATTTTTTTCCCCTGAAGTTTGTTTATTTCTTGAGTGTGAGAGAAAGAGAGAGGTTCAGGCACCCCTAACGGTCTCTCTATGCCGCGATCCACCAGCACATAGTCTCAGCCAGCCCAGATCACATTGTACCCAGTGTGCACAGGTAAGTACCAGGATGTGAACCCGGGACCTTTCCCATGTGGGTCCAGTTGCTACTGCCTGACCCAAAGAACCGAGCAGCTCTGACTGTGCTGGTATTCGCTGTGCCACTTTGAGTCTGTTGGCTTCTTTCTCCACAGCATTGTGGGGCCTCGTTACACTAACCTGGAAGTCATATGAATTAGAGGGGATGTTCTAACCTGGGGGATAATTCAGAATCTCCTAGAGGTGACCCAGGGACCACCCCTCAGCAGCTCCTCCCCAAACTCAAGTCCATGCCCTTCCCTCCTACTCCAGTTGCCACCCTGACACAGCCACGCATGAGAACTTCCTCTGCCTCCCTGTTGATATTTCGACACTGTCTCTTCTCCCCTTCACCCCCGCCTAGCTGTGGGGGCCAAGCCACAAGCAAGTGGGCATGTCCAAACCTTGGTTCTCACAGCACCACCAAGCAGGCTGCTCTCAGAGGTGAGCCCCGACCCGACCCAGACTTCCAGCCCAGCTCCCTTATCTGCAGCCGGCTTTGTTCCTCCAGGCCCAGCACGAGACTCAGTTTCGACACAGCCCAGCAGATCTCAATCTTCGGGCCGCCCTATCCGCAGGCACTGCCTCCAGCACCTTCCTCACCCTCTCAGAGACTTGGCTCATTGTCTGCAGGGACCCAGGCACCCTACCCCCTCCTGAGTTCCTCTGGTCCCAGGCAGGAGTGGTGACAGCACATGGGATGGGGGAATTGCACAAGCTTCCTCTGGAGGGGCAGTGAGAGCATCTGTTTATTGTTTCCTGCTGCTTTATGGGGCCGACAGAGCCCTGCCCTTGGTGAGAAAGCTTTCCTGAAATTTGAAAGACGGTGTGAGAGCAGCATTGTGGGGCATGAGGGTTCTAGTCTCAAGAGATGGTTCCATATGGCCTGTGACTGTGAATCTCAAGCACTCAGGTCCCCCATAAGTGACGCTTTACCAATGGTACTCAAAGGGGACTTTCTATTTGGGGGACATTTGAGAGGCTGTGTCCCGAAACGCTGCTGATTTTCATGGTCTAAAGGACTGTGTCAAGCATTCCATCTCCTAAATAGAGAGAAGATCTAAGAGTTCACATGCAAGACCCTGTTTTGCCAACAATTAACCTTTACTGACAGAGTTCAGTTAATTATGGGCACTAACAGAGACCAAAACACTTTCAGTAGTAGCAAATTTACCACTCGGGCTCCTCAGACAGCTAACACTTTGTTACAGTCAGTTCTTCCTATATCTTCTCTCTAAGCTATTGCCTAAAACCCTCTTCAGGTCCTAGACCAACTTTCACATCCCTGACCATCCCAGGCCTCTAGATCACATCTTTTCTGAGCATCTACCACTTGCAGAGCCACCCACATAATTCAGCCCCCAACGGATCATGCCATATTGTCTATTGTTCACTAACTCCTTCTTATCTGCAAGTGTTATCTCTCTCAAGAATCTCCATGACTGGGAAGCCTATCTTTTATTTCTTTTGGAGCCAATCTTCCATTAATTCCTGGCACAGTGGTGATCACAAAGTCTTAATAAATGCTTGCTTGATTGAGAAAGATAATATATTGCCAATGGATAAAGAGAAGCCAGAGAACAGGTAACTGTTCCAAGCCCATGGAAGAGATCAGTGTACTTGTAATTGTTGCCTGAGCTCTCCTTCTTTCCTTGGCCTCCCTCCTGAGGCTCACATGACTAGTTCTGGCCGGTAGACTGTGAATGGTGCTTCCTGTCTGAGATACTTCAAGTAATTGTAAGTTTTCCACACTCTGTCCTCTGCCACTCACTCTGTTGATATAGCAGCGTAACAAGATGGCGGGAGTTTCCATAGTCTCCAACCAACTACGGGTAGCAGAACCCCCACGTCAAAGTCACTCAATATAAACTTTGACGTATATATTAGTTTGTTCAAGCTGCCATAACAAAATACCACAGACTGACTTAGAACAGAAATTTATTTCTTATAATTTGAAGGTTAGACTAAGTCTCAGATCCAACTGCCAGCATGTTTGAGATTTTCTAAGGTCTTTCTCCTTGGCTTGCCACCTTCTTGCTATGCCCTCACACAGCCTTTTCTGTGTGTGTGCACATCCCTGGTGTCTCTGGTGTGTCCTCTTCTTATTGGGACACCAGTCAGACTGGATTAGGGCCTTTCCCAACTGTCCCATTTTAACTTAATAACCTCTGTGGAGAATCTATCTTCAAACACAGTCACCTTCTAAATACCAGGGGTTAGGACTCCAAGACATGAATTTGAGGGACACACGATCTAACCCACAACAATATGGAAGGCTTCCGAGGTGTAGGAGGTATTTTTTTGCTACTGCAATAGAGTATGACTACAATATATCCTACTTATTTTTCAAAAAAAAAGATGAGCTCCAGTTTGGAAAGAGGAACACAAAAGACAAAGAGAAATAATTTTAGTCCAATCTAGGCCCCAAAAGAGTATTTTGCCAAGGTGTTTCTCAAAATGTAGTCCAGAGACCACATGCATCAAAATCACCTGAGATGCTGATTAAAAATGTAGATCCCTAGGCCAGCCTGTGACCTGGTGGTTAAGGCAGCTGGATTCCACCTGGCCAACTTTGCAGTCCAAGTCTCAGAAACGCCAGGCACATTCAGGCCCACAATCCTTAATGGAGGAAGAAATGGAGGAGGAGGAATTGAAATGTGACCATGCTCTATGGTGGTAGAGGTAGGGGGCTTTCTCGTTCTCTCTCTTGCTCCCTAAAAAAATGTAAATAAATATTAGGTTGTCGGGAAGATCATTAGTATTTTCCTATGTTTTTCTATGCAAAAATGTGTCATGACTTTCCCAATGACCCATAAACAAAGTACAGATCCCTGGACCCAACCTACAAGTACTGAGTCAGACTCTGTAGGGGCAACCCCCGAGTATTTGCATTTTTTGCACATCCCCAGGTAATTTTTATGCACAGTTAAGTCTGAGAAGTTCTGATTGCACCACTTTAAACAAAATATTCTCAAATTGGTGGTTCAAAACCTAGGCTATGCATTAGAATCATGCGGGAAGCTTTTTAACAAATGCTGATTCTCTGTCTCATTCTTAGAGAATGGTTTTTAATTGGTCTGGAGAAGGGCCTACATGTCATTTTGTTGTTGTTTAAAGATCTCGCTGATGATTCTAATATGAACCATTGACCTGGATTAATTGTTTAAAAGCTTTTTCAGTTCTTATTCCAGAGAGTTAAATTAGAAGGATTTGTTCCAAGACTGAAACGTGAGCTGATATGAATATGACTGGCAAGGTGTCCCAATTGTAATGTGTATGATCTTCAGCAACAGCAAAAGATTTCAGTCAGCTATGGCTCATCCCCATTCAGTTATCCCCACCTACACATTCCATGAGGGCAGCATCGTGGGCACCTGAGTGCATAGGTGGCCTTAACGCAGATGAGGGGATGCTCTCTGGTACCAGCAACTTTATCTTCACAAGGAGAGCTTCCTTTAAAATGCCCAGCATTCAGGACCAGCAGATGGCATAATGATTAGATCTCTGGACTCCCACATAGTCAACTGCAATTTGAGTCCTGGACCTGGTGGTTTAAAACACACCAGGTGTGTATGCATGCATGCCCAAAATCCCGAGAGGAGAATGGAGAAGGGATTGCAACATGTCCATCCCCTCTGGGGGGGAAGGGGGATTTCTCACTTTCTGTCTCTCTGTCTCTCTGGCAAGCACATGCACCCTATATCAAAAATTTCTCTCTAAAAAAAAATTAAAAATTAAAATGGCTAACGTTCATGAAAGCATATTTGCTGTCATTCAGTTTTGCTTCAACATCTTCACCTATTAAGTGAGGCACTATAACAGCACTTTCTATCTCACAGGCTTGTTGTGAAGATCAGTTACACAAAAGCAAGTTAGACACACACTAGAGGTTTCCTTGTACACAAACCTTTGCCTTTTTTTCTTTCACGTGAGTGAGTTTACTTCTTATAGAAGCAGCCTCTGTCAGAATCCTAGAATTCTCAGAATTCCTAGAAAGTTAAATAACTATCAGCTGATAAGATATGAGCAAAGGTATTTTTTTCTTATAATTATTTAATTTTATTTATTATTATCATTATTTCAAATTTTACTATGGGAAGACCAGCTGGTGGCATGGTAATTAAGGTGCTGGATACTCCCATATGACTAGCACTGTTCGAGTCCCAGACCTGGTGGCTTGCCTTCTCACTTTCCCTCTCCTTCCTTCTCTGTGTCTCTCTGATCAAACTAAAATAAATGAATGAATAAGTAAAATTAAATGATTCCCGCCAAAAAAATTAATTATTTTATTTTATTTTATTTTTTTGCTATAGTGCCTATGCATTCACCAGAGAGAGACAGAGAGAAAGAAAGTGAGAATGCGAGCCACCAAGTCTGGGACTTGAATCACAGTTGGCCATGTGGGATGAGTCCTGGACCTGGTGGTTTAAAACACACCAGGTGTGTATGCATGCATGCCCAAAATCCCGAGAGGAGAATGGAGAAGGGATTGCAACATGTCCATCCCCTCTGGGGGGGAAGGGGGATTTCTCACTTTCTGTCTCTCTGTCTCTCTGGCAAGCACATGCACCCTATATCAAAAATTTCTCTCTAAAAAAAAATTAAAAATTAAAATGGCTAACGTTCATGAAAGCATATTTGCTGTCATTCAGTTTTGCTTCAACATCTTCACCTATTAAGTGAGGCACTATAACAGCACTTTCTATCTCACAGGCTTGTTGTGAAGATCAGTTACACAAAAGCAAGTTAGACACACACTAGAGGTTTCCTTGTACACAAACCTTTGCCTTTTTTTCTTTCACGTGAGTGAGTTTACTTCTTATAGAAGCAGCCTCTGTCAGAATCCTAGAATTCTCAGAATTCCTAGAAAGTTAAATAACTATCAGCTGATAAGATATGAGCAAAGGTATTTTTTTCTTATAATTATTTAATTTTATTTATTATTATCATTATTTCAAATTTTACTATGGGAAGACCAGCTGGTGGCATGGTAATTAAGGTGCTGGATACTCCCATATGACTAGCACTGTTCGAGTCCCAGACCTGGTGGCTTGCCTTCTCACTTTCCCTCTCCTTCCTTCTCTGTGTCTCTCTGATCAAACTAAAATAAATGAATGAATAAGTAAAATTAAATGATTCCCGCCAAAAAAATTAATTAATTTATTTTTTTTTTTTTGCTATAGTGCCTATGCATTCACCAGAGAGAGACAGAGAGAAAGAAAGTGAGAATGCGAGCCACCAAGTCTGGGACTTGAATCACAGTTGGCCATGTGGGAGTCCAGCCCCTTAACCACCACACCATATGCTGGTCCCAAAGGTTTTCTTTTTTTCTTAAGTTTTATTATAGTAACTATGGATTGGCAAACTTGCTCTCTGAAATCACTACCATTTTAGGATTGATCTTTCAACAGTGACCACTAGGAACTAAAACAGGTTAACTGAAAATAAGTTCTGCCAAGTAAAGGTCTTTTTCTGAATCACTGATTGTTGAATTGGAAAATGTAACATACCTTGACAATTAGCAAAACATTTGACATTTTTTTAAAAATGAGACTGTTGTAAATACTATGGATGGAAATCACCAATTCTGCAAAGTAACTAATGCAGTTTATTTCTTAAGCACAAATTTGAATGACCTAGGCCCGTAGAGGAGGCAAAACATGCCTTTCTCTCCAGGTGATCAGGTACAGGGGTTCCTTTTATTTGATTTTGAGAGTGAGAGACAGGGTTTAGAATTTCCATTGGTCCGGCCCAAAAAGGCAGGGGCATGTGGAAGTGGGGCTTGTAGGTTTTGGGGAAGGGATTAGTAACAGAGATAAGAAGGCTTGTATACAGTTACAAGATTCTGTCCCAAGGACAGAATGTTGGAGTCCTGTTAATAATGAATCAGAAAGGGTCTATTAGTGACTGTGGGCATGGTTCACCCATTACAGGGATACTATGCCAGGCACAGGATGTAGGAAGATTTCTGCTATTGAATGGGCCAGAATGGCCTGTTAATGTCTGTTGGTGTGACTCACCCCAGGCCCTCTGGAAGGGATTTTGGAAACAGCAGTCAGATTTCTGTTCTGGATACTATAAAGCATGTGATTTTAGATGAACTCCCCAATTATATCTTTAAAAAGTAATTGATGGCTCTTTGGGCTTTCCTTAATATTATGCGCTCTCAACTGTTTCTTTGCTTGAAGTCCTCAGAACCCCAAGCACTGCTCCTTTAGTTGGTGTGAAACTACCATAAATATTCACTGAATGTTCTCGAGGTTTAGAATTCTAATAAAAATTCGCCGCTGTCTTTTTGGCTCTGTTTGTTGAGTATATTAACTGAGGTGCCCAACAGTGGCAGAGCACTCTGAGGTGGACCCAAACGAAGAGGTCTTGGGTTCTCATCCTTCCTGAGAATGTCTGGCACACATGTGCCCATCATCTGGGGCTAGCTGAGGCTGGAGGTATGTCAGTGTCAAGACCTTGTTGGAGGAGCTTTCTTTCTCTCTCTTCCTCTTCTCTGCCTCTTTTGCACATGAGATAAATAAATAAGCTTTTTAAAAAAATACATGTGTGGGACCAGCAGATGCTGTAATGGTTACATTCCTGGACTCCCACGTAGTCGACAGTGGTCAAGTCCCCAGACCCAGCTCATGTTGGGCGCGTGTGCGTGCGTGCCCAAGATCCCGAGAGGAGAGTGGAGGAGAAGGGATTGCAGCGTGACCATCCCCCCTGGGGGATGATTTCTCACTTTCTGTCTCTCTGCCTCTCTCTGTCTGGCAAGTGCACATTCCCTATAGCAAAAATATCTCTCTCTAAAAAAAAAGTGTGTATGTGTATGTGTGTGAGAATATATGTGTATATATGTGTATGTATACAAATGTGTGTATACATACACATATATACATGTGTGTACACATACACACACATATATGTGGGCCAACCTATGGTGTGGTGGTTAAAGCAGCTGGATTCCACATGGCCAGCTACATGGTTTGAGTCCTGGACCTGAAGACTTGAGAAATACATCAAGAATGTGTGTATACATGCCCAAAATCCCAACAGGAAGGACAAATGGAGGAGAAGGGATTGTGGCATGACCATTCCAGGCTGAAGGTGCTTTTTGGCTCCCGCCCCCATCTTTCTTCTGCAAGTACAGGTGTCCTCTGGCAAATTAAAAAAAAAAAAAATTCACTGGTAGTTTAGATAACAGCCACAGATGATGAAGTCAAGGCTCCAGATATGTTCTCAATGAAATCAGTGGAAATAAGAAGATAACCTCTTTTTGCTTAATAAAGAAGGGCATAAATGCAGCTGTGAGTCTCTGCTGAGCAGCAACCATGTAAAATCAGTGTTCACTTGTCAACAAATTTGAGCCAGTAATGTTCACAGCAACTGAAAAACTTAAAAATCTTAGCATTCAGGGACCAGCAGATGGTTTACAGTTATGTTGCTGAACTCCCACGTAGTGAACCACGATTAGAGTCCCGGGCCCAGTGGCTTAAAACTCATGCCGGACACATGTGCATGCCTGCCCAAGATCTCGAAAGGAGAATGGAGGAGGAGAAGGGATGCAATGTGGCCATCCCCTCTGGAGGGTGATTTCTCATTTTCTATCTCTCCTGCAAGCACACTCGCCCTATAGCAAAACAAAACAAAACAAAACAAACAACGAAAAAACAAAAACAAAAAACACCTCTCTGAAAAAAAAGACCTTAGCATTCATGAAGTAATCTTAAATAAGGGTCCTACTATTCAACACCAGTAAGACCTCACTGGAAGACTTGATTCTCACTTGAGTGGGAGGAGTTGTGGCCCTCAATGACATGTCTACCTGGAACCTGTGAATGTGACCCTATTTAGAAAAGAGGTTTTTGTGGATATAATTAAGGTGAGTTAAATTAAAAGTGATCTTCTTGGATTTAGAGTAGGCCCTAAAGTCAACAACATGTGTCTTTACAGGAAAAAGGGAAGGTGATGTGAAAATGGAGAAAGGGATTGGACTGGTGTAGCGATCAGCCAGGGAAAGCCAAGCCACCGGCACCTCAGAGAGTCAACAAAGGATTTGCCCATTGAGTCACTGGAGGAAGTGAGACTGCCAATACCTTGAGTTTGCACGTATGGCCTCTAGAACAGAGAGAGAATAGATTTCTGTTGCTTTAAGTCACCAAGTTTGTGGTTATTTACAACCATAGTCCCAGAAACAAATACCCTAGTGATAATATTTAAGTAGAGGTATTGATAAATTGGAGGTCATCTCAAGAAAGGTGATTGAATGGTCTGATTAAGAAAAATAGACATAAGGTCTTTAGTTCAGAGGCGCCAGCTGCCCAGTAGCCTGCTGGTTAAAGACAACCAGATCCCACATGGCAAGCCACAGTTTGAGTCCCATATCAACAGCCTGAAAAACATGATATACACTTAAAATCCCAACAGAATGGAGAAATGGAGAAGGGATCGTAGCATGACCATGCCCCTTGGGAGTGCTTTATCTCTCTCCCCCTCTCTCTCTCTCCCTCTCTCTCACTCTCACTCTCTCTCTCTCTGTCTCCTTGTCTCTCTCTGGCAAGCACTCTCCAGCAATCAATCAATAATTCAGAGACTGTGGGGACCAGTAGGTGGCATGTTAGTTAGGACTCTGGACTTCCACATGGTCAACTGTGGTTTGAGTCCCAGATCTAGCAGCTTGCTTTCTCACTTTCTCTCTTTCTGTGTCTCCGTCTTTTTCTGGTAAGTACATGTGCCCTATAGAAAATTTAATAATAATAATAAGCACATAAAGTTAAATAAATAGTTATTTAAAATAAACTATCAGAGAAGAGAAGGGACATTGACTGAAGACTGCTCTGTGGGCTTTCTGTCACCTCACATGTAGCCTTTCAACACTCTTCTTCACTGGTTGCTTCTTTCATTCAGAAGCTCTGACTACCTGCCATGCCTTCTTCTGAGGAACTGAAGATAAACTAGTCACCGACCAGACAAGATCTCTGCCTCCATGAAATCAATGTTCTAGGAGGAAGAATTAAACAAGAACAGGAAATTGAAAAACAAAACAAGGGCCCACAGGTGAAGTGGTGGTTAAGGTAGCTGGATCCCACATGACTGACTACAAGGTCCAGGACCTGATGGCTTAAAAAATAAGCTGTGTGTGTGTGTGTGTGTGTTGTGTGAGTGTGTGTGTCCAAAATCCTGAGAAGAGAATGTAGGAGAAGGGATTGCAGAGTGGCCATCCCCTCTGTGGTATAATTTCTTACTCACCCCTACCTCTGGTAAGTGCATGTGCCCTAAGAGCTCTAGGAGAGGCTTTTATTAGGAGTGTCAACATTAAGGATGAATTTAGAGAGACCCCATTTTATCCGGAGCAAACAAAAGACAGAATTTTTAAAGCATTGGTTAGTAATGAGAAGAATTTGGGGAAAGTTCAAAATTTTTACCCAGATTTCTTTTTCTTTTCTTCTTTCTTTCTTTCCTTTCTTTCGTATTTTAAATTTTTTTTGACATGGGACAGGTGCTTTTATTATTAATGTACATTACAAAGTGAATTCAAATGCATACTTTTGCCCCTTTGGTTTCAGGAAATAACTCAGATGTTTTTCAAAAAGTAATAATAAATAAAATTAAAAGTAATTTTTAAGAAAATGTGATGGTAAGAAAAAAATTATGCCATTTTCTGATTCTGTCCCACTCTTTTCAGCCTATTAAATAAATCAGGTATATAAGATGTAGTTCTCATCAGGTTCATTTTTATCTTTCTCTTTTTGCTTAACTTCATAAGACTGATTACAATTAGAACCTACCTACTTATGATAGTATTATCATAGTAACACTACACACCAAGACATGGTGATTCACAAAAGAATTTGCCACTCACAAACATGACCTATGATCCTCTTGCTAGTCTCAACAAATGCTATAATAAGACACTTGGCAAGTTCCCTCTTATGCTATCCCTTTTGTTTCTACACTTTCCAACTTTTCCTAATAAAGGCACTCAGAATTTGTAACCATATATATATATATATATTTTTTTTTTTTTGGAGAGGTTTTTTTGCTACAAGGCGCGTGCGCTCACCAGAAAGACAGAGAGAGACAGAGAGATAGAATGCGAGGAATCACCCCCCAGGGGGGACGGCCACACCACAATCCCTTCTCCTTCATTCTCCTCTCAGGATCTTGGACACGCACGCACACGTGCCTGGCATGAGTTTAAGCCACTGGGTCCGGAACTTGAACCGCAGTCGACTACATGGGAGTCCAGTGACATAACCATTAAGCTAACTGCTGGTCCCCTTGTAATCATAATTTACGCTAATTTCTTTATGGTTTGCTCTCAGCTGGATGACTCGGGTAGGCCTGAAGATTTCTATGGCAACAGAAATGCGTGAATGCAAATTTCAGTCCTGTCTAATACTTCTGCACCTGTATAAGAGACTCTGAGTTTTTAATCAGCATATATCATGCCCACAGATCTATAAACAGTATTTAAAACTCATTGATAGATTATTCCTTTTTTAGCAGAATTTGCATTGATTCTCTTTTTGGTGATAAAGAGTCATGGCTTGATTCTCTTAAACTTTTTCTTCAGTTTATTTTTCATATTAATATATAACTGTATTTCATCACTTACCCTAATATGTCTATTTGCTCAAAAAAATGTATCTGTCTCCTTTAGTGCCAAACATCTAAAAGTATCACTGCTCCTCTAGCAAGGTATCTTCATTCAGCAAATAATTGTTTATGCAGCAGTTTTGGACACAGGGGATCCATAGCAAACCAAACGAAGTCCCTAAGTTTATGGGTCTTTCCTTACAGTGGGAAGTTAGTCAATGAGTAGAGATGTATTGGTCAAGGTCTCCCAGAGAAACAGAACCAATTGTGTGATTGTGTTTGTGTGTGTGTGAAAGATGTGTTATAAGGAATGTGTTCACACAATTATAGAGAATGGCAAAGTCCAAAACCTGCAGAGCTGATGTCCCAGTTTGAGCCCAAAAGCTCAACTGCTGCTAAGCTGCTGTAGAATTAGAAGGCCATCGGCAGGAGAGTTCACTCGTACCTAGAGGAAGTCAGCCTTTTGTTGTATTCATGTCTTCAACTGATTGGATGAGACCCATTCACATGGAAGGCTATCTGCTTTACTCATTCTACCAGTTTAAATATTAATATTATAGGGGGCCAGCAGGTGGCATAGGGGTTAAGCACCGGACTCCCACGTGGCCAACCGCAGTTCAAGTCCCAGACACAGCGGCTTGAAACTCACACTAGCATGTGTGTGTGCATGCCTAAGATTCCAGAAGGAGAAAGATTGCAGCATGGGCATCCTCTCTGGAGAGTGATTTCTCACTTTTCCTCTCATTGTCTCTCTGTCTCCCTCAGGCAAGCACACACCCTATGGCAAACCTTAAAAAAAAAAATAATATCTAAAAACACCCTCATGGAAACAACTCAGAATAATGAAAAACCAAATATCTGGGAACCCATGACCTACTCGAGTTAACACATAAAAGTAATATAATGAGAAATAAAAATCAAACAAGTTTTTAAAAAATAAGACATTTTATGACTGTTAGGCTAAGAAGAAATAAACTTGGTGATCTTAGCCAGCCAGTGATATGAGGGAAAAGTGAAGAGGAAAAAGAAGAGGCTAAGATAGGCGTATAGTTAAGTTCCAGTATTGTGGCAAACTTCAAGTATGTGAGTATTCAAATGCCATCTTGTGGCTGATTATTCCACATTAGGTCTTATTTATTTGGTGCCATTCATCTCACATCTGTTAAAATATTTTTTGTAGTCAATGGAGTTGCTTTCTTTTTTTTTTTTCTATTTTATCTTTTTTTAATTTAATTTTTTTATTATCATCATAATCTTGTTTATATTACATTGAATTGCATATAACTTTACAGTGTATTACATTGCTTTTT
>NW_006205599.1:573425-605318 GCF_000334495.1 Tupaia belangeri chinensis
TATTTCTGGATCTTGGAGGATCCTCCATATTGTTTTTCACAGTTGCTGAGCCAGGTTACATTCTCACCAACAGTGCAGGTGGGAATGTATCTCCGCCAACACTTATCACTTTTTATATTCTTAATCTTTGCCATTCTGACAGGGGTTAGGTGGTATCTCATTGTGGTTTTTCATCTGCATCTCCCTTATGATGAGGGATGTTGAGCATTTCCTCATATGCTTTTTGGCTGTTCATATGTCTTCCTTAGAGAGATTTTTGTTCAGCTCATTTTCCCATCTTTTAATAGGGTTAATCATTTTTTTTTTCACATAAGGTACTTGAGTTCCCTGTGTATTTTGGCTATCAATCCCTTGTCTGAGTTATATTTTACAAAAATATTCTCCCATTCTGAGAGTTGTCTATACACACATGTTACCGTGTCCTTTGTTGTGCAGAAACTTCTTAGTTTGATATAGTCCCACTTGTCTATTTTAGGGATTATTGTTTGTGCTTTGAGAATCTTATTTAAGAGGTCTTTGCCTACTCCTATGTCTCCCAGAGTTTCCCCAGCATTTTCCACCAGTAGTTTTATAGGTTGAGGTCTTAGGTTCAGATCTTTGATCCATTTTGAGTTGACTTTTGTTAATGGTGAAAGATGGGATTTCAGTTTTATCTTTCTGCAGGTGGATACCCAGTTTTTCCAGCATCATTTAATAAAGAGGTTTTTCTTTACCAATGGATTGACTTGTATCCTTTGTCAAAAATCAGTTGACTGTAGGCTTTGGGGTTTATTCCTGGGGTCTCTATTCTAGTCCATTGGTCCAACTGTCTGGTTTTGTGCCAATATCATGCTGTTTTGATTATCACAGCTTTATAATATATCTTGGGGTCAGAGAGTGATATGCTACACACTCTGCTCTTGCACAGAATTGCTTTGGCAACTTGAGCTCTTTTATGATTCCAGACAAATTATATGATTGTCTTCTCTAGATCTGTGAAGAATGTCTCTGATATTGTTTATTGGAATTGCATTAAATATGTAAATTAATTTGGGTAGAATTGTCATTTTGATTATGCTAATTCTTTCAATCCAGGAACATGGAATGTCCTTCCACTTTTTTATGTTGTTTTCAATATATTTTTTGCGATTTTCATAGTTTTCTTTGTAAAGGTCTTTGAATTCCTTAGTTAGGTTTATCCCTAGGTATCTTGTACATTTTATGTTTATGGTAAAAGGGATTCCTTTCTTCAGCTCTATTTCATTCAACTTGTTCATAATAGAAATGCTATAGATTTTTGGATGTTGATTTTGTATCCTGCCACTTTACTGTATTCATTTATTACTTCGAGAAGTTTTTTCATGGAAACATTTGGGTCTTTTAAGTATATCATCAAGTCATCTGGAAATAGAGATATTTTCAGCTCTTCTTTGCGTATTTGAATGCCTTTTATATTGTTCTCTTTTTTTGATTGCATTGGCTAAGACTTCAAGAACTGTATTAAAAAGTAGTGGAGAAACTGGGTAGCCTTGTCTAGCACCAGTTCTCAGTGGAAAAGCTTTTAGCTTTTCCCCATTCAGTATAATGTTAGCTATAGTTTTCTTTTTAATATATGGCTTTTATTGTGTTTAGAAATGACCCTTTTATACCAATCTTCACAAGAGCCTTAGTCATGAAAGGATGTTGTGCTTTCTCTGCATCAATTGAAATGATGATATGGTTTGTATCTTTCTTTCTGTTAATATGGTGTATTATATTTATGGTCCTGTGTATGTTGAACCACCCTTGCATCCCTGGGATAAAGCCTACCTGGTCGTGATGAATAATCTTTGTTACATGTTACTGGATCTGATTTGCAAGTATCTTGTTGAGAATTTTTGCATCTATATTCATCAGAGATATTGATCTGTAGTTTTCCTTTTTTAGGCAAGTCCTTATCTGTTTTGGGAATGAGGTTTATGCAGGCTTCATAAAATTAATTTGGAAGGTTTCCTTCCTTTTAAACCTTTAGAAATAATTTGAATAAGATAGGGGTTAACTCTTCCTTAAAAGTTTTGTAGACTTCAGAAGTAAAGCCATCCAGACCTGGGTTTTTCTTTGTTGGGAGGTTATTTATTAGTGATTCAATCTCATGGCTTATTATGGATCTATTAAGGTTTTCTATGTCCTCTTGATTAAATTTTAGTAGAATATATGCATCCAGGAATTTGTCCATCTCTTCCATGTTCTCTTGCTTATTGGCGTATAGTCACTTATCGTATTCTTTAATGATGTTTTTGTATTTCTATTGTGTTTGTTGTAATGTTGCTTGTTTCATCCATATTTGATTTATCTGTTTTTTTTTTCTTTCTTCTTCTTTATCAGTCTAGCTAATGGTGTGCTGATCTTGCTAATCTTTTAAAGAACCAACTTTTACTTTCATTTATTTTCTGTATAGTTCGTTTATTTTCTATTTCATCTATTTCTGCTCGAATCTTTAGGATTTCTTTACACCTGACATTTGTTGTTGTTGTTTATCCAATTCTCTAAGACATGATGTTAGGTTGTCTATTTGCCACCTTTCCATCTTTTTCTTATGTGCACTAATTGCTATGAATTTCTCTTTTATGACTACTTTTGTAGTGTCCCATAGATTATGGAAACTTGTGTACTCACTATCATTTGTTTCCATATTTTTTAAAATTTTAGACTTAATTTCTTTAGTAGTTAAGTCATTCAGAAGTAGGTTGTTTAGTTTCCATGTGTTTGTGTATTCTTGAGGGTGTTCCTTGAAATTAATCTTGAGTTTAATTCCATCATGGTCAGAGAAGATACTGGATATAGTTTCTATGCCTTTGAATCTGTAAAGTCTTTATTTGTGTCCTATAATTTGGTCAATATTTGAAAAGGTTCCATGCCAGAGTGAGAAAAATGTATATTTTGTTGTCTTAGGGTGGAAAGCTATAGATGTCTTTCAAGTCCATTCAATTTATAATATCAATTAGGTCTTGCATTGCTCTATTTTTTGTATAGAATATCTGGAAAGGAGATAAAGTGGTGTTTAGATCCCCAACAACTATCGTGTTGCACCCTCTCTCTCCTTTTAGCTCCAGCAGTTTTCCTTCATGTATTTAGGTGCTCCTGAGTTGAGTGCATAGATATTTATAAGCATTAGGTCTTGCTGAATTAACCCATTCACTATTATATAATGCCTTTGTCACTTCTTACAGTCTTTGTCTTGAAGCCTATTTTGTCTGAAATCAGTATCACAACTCCAGCCCTTTTTTGACTTCCATTTGCATGGAATATCTTTTTTCCAGCCTTTCACTTTTAGTCTATGTATGTCTTTATCCCTAAGGTATGTTTCTTGTAGGCAACAGATAGAGTATTTCTGTTTTTATAATCCATTCAGCCAGTTTGTGTCTCTTAATTGGAGAATTTAATCCATTAACATTTCAATGTTATCGATATTTCTGGATCTGTTTCTATCATTAAGTGAAGCATTTTCTTGGATGTTTTTTATTCTCTTATAAGTCTGACTTTTTAGTTTTCCTGGTATAGAAGTCCCTTCAGAACCTTTGAAGAGCTAGTCTGGAGTTAGTAAATTCTTTCAAGTTTTGTTAATCCGAGAATGTTTTTATCTTTTTTCCCCCCATATGAAGGATAATGTTGCTAGGTATAATATTCTTGGTTGAAATTGTTTTTCATTTAACACTTTGACTATATTTTCCCATTCTTTCCTTGCCTGCATTGTTTCCAATGAGAGGTCCGATGTTAGCCTGATGGGTTAACCTTTGTAAGTAACTTGAAGTTTCCCTCTTGACAGTCTGAGTAGCTTGTCTTTGTGGTTTTGGTCAATCTGGCTAAGATGTGCCTTGGAGAGGATCTTCTTGGGTTGATTCTATTTGGGGTCCTATGTATTTCTCAGGTTTGGATATTTGAATGCCTCTCTAGGTTTGGAAAGTTTTCTTCCAGGATTTCATGAAATAAATTATCAATGCCTTTATTATTTTCTTCCTCTTCTGGGGTACCAATGATCAATTATCTGGATGTTTGGGTGCTTGATGGAATCTAGTATTTTTTGTATATTATCCTCATTTTTCTGGTTGTTCCCTCAGTCTTCTTGATACTTTTTTCTAGGTCAGAGGTGGTTTTTTTTTTTTTTTTTAAACATTTGAGAGTCAATCTTCTGTGTGATCTAATCTACTTTTTCTTTTTTTTTGAGAGGTTTTTGCTATAGGACCTATGCATTCACCAGAAAGACAGAGAGAGACAGAAAGACAGAAGGCCAGAAATCCCCTCCCCACCCCCAGGGGGGATGGCCACTGGCCACGCCACAATTCCTTCTCCATTCTTCTCTCAGGATCTTGGGCACACACGCACACATACCTGGTGTGAGTTTAAGCCACAGGATCCGGGACTCGAACTGTGGTTGACTACATGGGAGTCCAACAACATAGCCATTAAGTCAACTGCTGGTCCCAATCTAATCTACTTTTAATACTTTTTGAAGGAGGTTTTAATTTTCTGTATCACATTCTTCACCCCTAACAGTTTCTTTTGATTCTTTTTTTATGGTGTCTATTTCTTCTTTCAAATCGTGAAAGGGCTTCCTCATCTCCTGGAGCTCATTGTCTCTTTTATCTTGTGTTTCAATTAGTTTGCTCACTACAAGTATTCTGAATTGCTTATCCAACATGTCCAGGACTTCCATTGAACCTACTTTTAATACTTTCAAGGGAGGTTTTGATTTCCTGTATCACATTCTTCAACCCTAGAAGTTCCATCTGGTTTTTGTTTAAGGTATCTCTTTCTTCTTTCAAATCATGAAAGGACTTCCTCATCTCCTGGAGCTCCTGGAGCTCATTGTCTCTTTTCTCTTCCCTCTCAGTTAGTTTGGTCACTACAAATATTCTGAATTCCTTATCAGACATGTCCACAACGTCCATTGTATTGACTGTGGGTGATGTAGGCTTGATGATTTCCCTTGGGGGAGGAGCCTTATTGTTCCTAGTCATCAGGTGATCTTTATATTGCTTCCTAACTTATCTAAGGTATCTCTGAGTATTAAAAGTTGTACAGGATTAGAAAATTGATGATTTCTCTTATGGTTGGCCTACCTGTTGCTCACCATTACCATGAACTGTTGCCACTGGTCCTGGATGGCCCAAAGACCTCCCTGTTTCTAAGGAGTGGTGAGTCTCCAACTGACCTAATAAGCAACACCTCAAGAGCAAAGAGAAACAAACAAAACAACAACAACAACAAAAACCATGCGGCATGCATTCAAAACACTAAAATTTAGAGAGTCCAAAGTCAAGCGGGGAAGAGCCAGAGGATGAGCAACAGGTCCCAGGTGGATGGGCCTGCAGCTGCAGGACACCTGGTGTCTGTAACTGCTGGCTGGCTTGGTCCGGTTTACAGGTGGGATGGGGTTCGAGTTCGTCTTAAAGTCCCACGCAAACAACCTGAGGTCCAGAGAAGAGTAGGGGTGGGGATGCGTGAAGGTCCTGGGCAAATGGGCCTGCAGCCGCAGACCACCTGGTGCCCAGATTTATTTTTCTTAGAATATTCTTTTTTGAGGGACTAGCAGTTAGCATTGGCTATGTCGCTGGACTCCCATGTAGTCGACCATGGTTCACATCCCGGACCTGGTGGCTTAAACTCACACCGGGTGCGTGTGCGTGCGTGCCCAAGATCCTAAGAGGAGAATGGAGGAGAAGGGATTGCAGCATGGCCATACCCCCAAGAGGTGATTTTTCACTTTCTGTCTCTCTGTCTCTCTCTGTCTTTCTGGCAAGCACATATGCCCTGTAGCGCAAAAAAAAAAAAAAAAAAAAAAAAAAAGAAAAAAAGAGCATATTCTTCTTTGAGACTGTTGCTTAGTGGTCACAACCAATGTGACACTTTTTATTTTTTAGTTTTTTGTTTATTTTGTTTTTTAAAAATTTTATTAGTTTTGTTTATTAATTTTAAAAATATTGGAAACAAGATACACTATCATTTATAGTCTTTAAACATTATTACACTTAACTTTCATAATCTGATAGCATTCATAAAACAATGTGCAAACTAGTTTAACAGACAAGTAACACTTTTAAGAGACATGAATGATCTAAAAAATTTTACTTCTCACACCCACTCTCTTTCACCCACTCTCTACCAACAACTTTCCCCTTTACAGTCTCTAGCATCCCCACCCATCCTCTCCATCATCACATCTTCAGATCACTCCATCTCTGCCATAAAGTGCAGACACTCAGTACAAATTGAATGAGGATATACAACGTATTTCTTTCAAAGTCTAGCTCACTTCACTCAACATTAAGTTTTCTATTGACCTCTTCATCCATTTTTGAGTCAAACAGAATCTCATTGTTTCTTATAGCTATGTAGTATTCCATAGTGTATATGTACCACAATTTTTTAATCCAGTCATCATTTGTAGATACTTAAGTTGGTTCCATGTTTTAGCAATTGTGAATTGTAAACATGGAGGTGTAAGTGACTTTCTAACTGAGTGTTTTCCTATCCTTTTGGTAAATACCAAGGAGTGGGATTACTGGGTCACATGGAAATTCTATTGGTAGATTTTTGAGAAACCTCCATATTGTTTCCCACAAAGGTTGAACTAATTTACATTCCCACCAACAGTGTAAGAGCATTCCCTTTTCACCACAGCCTCATCAGAACTTGTCATTCTTAATTTTTTTGATGCTAGCCATTCTAACTAGGGTTAAATGGTATCTCATTGTGGTTTTGATTTGCATTTCCCTATGACAAGAGACTTTGAACATTTTTCTCATATGCCTCTAAGTCACCCTCGTAGAGTTATCTATTCAATTCATTTGCCCATTTTAAATTGGGTTATTCATTTTTTAATGAGTGAGCTGCTTGAGTTCCCTGTGTATTCTAGACATTAATCTCTTGTCTGAGGAATAATTTACAAATATTTTCTCCCATTCCAAGAGTTGCCTTCTCATTTTTTTTTTTTTTTTTTGGGGGGGTTTTTGCTATAGGGGGCGTGCACTCGCCAGAAAGACAGAGAGAGACAGAGAGACAGAAAGCGAGAAATCACGCCCCCAGGAGGGATGGCCACACTACAGGCACACGCCTTCAAGCCCAGCTCTTTTGTATAAAGGGCCTCAGTGTGTTGTCCAGGCCAGCTTCAAGCATGTCATGTTTCTGCCTTGGCTTCTCAAAGTGTCTGGGATCACAGGTGAACAACATTTCACTAGGCCTTTAGGTTTGGGACCAGGAATACAATCCAGGCCTCTTATATGGTCCCAGCTTGTAGTACACAGCACACAGCATCTTAGAATCATGTACCAACATGGCTACACCTAGTTTTCACTTTTAAAGTCACATTTTAAAATACATGTGAATTTTTCTCTGGGACGAGGACCCATGAGAAACATGGTTGGTTGACTCATGAAGCATTACTATCTAGTTGGTGGTAATTTACTCTAATCGAAGAGAAAATACCTACAAAGAATTGAAATGTCTCTTGATTGCTACTTTGTAAACCCAGACTGTAAAAGACCATGAGAATCAGGAAAGCATTTTCAATTTTATAAAGGGAATTAAAAAGAAAACAATAGGTTTCCCTTGGAAACGGAATCCATTATAGGTTAGTTTTGCTAAAAGTCAACTGTTGAGCAAAGTAAACAACACCACCAATTATGAACATACCTATATTTGTAATAAAACCAGGAATTCCAACAATACATCTATTTATCAGAAAGAAGGTTTTGGGGGGCTGACCCCATAATCTGGTGGTTAATGAAAACAGGATCCCACTGACCAACTGCAGTTTAAATCCCAGCCCCATGGCTTTAAAAATATGCCAGGCACTGGGAACCAGCAGTTAGCGTAATGGCTATGTCACTGGACTCCCACGTAGTCGACCACGGTTCGCGTCCCAGACCCGGTGGCTTAAAACTCACACCGGGCACGTGTGCGTGCGTGCCCAAGATCCCGAGAGGAGAATGGAGGAGAAGGTATTGCGGGCGTGGCCATCCCCCTGGGGGGGTGATTTCTCGCTTTCTGTCTCTATGTCTCTTTCTGTCTGTCTGGCGAGCGCACGTGCCCTATAACGAAAAAAACCTCTCCAAAAAAAAAAAATATATATATACATATATATATGTATATATATATATATACATATATATATGCCAGGCACATGTATGTGTTCCCCAAATCTCTTCAGGACAGAGAAATGGAGGAGTAGGGATTGCAACATGACCACGCCCCATTGAGAGGGGCTTTCTCCCTCTCTCTTGCTCTCTCTGTCCCTCTCTCTGGCAAGTGCACATGCCCTCTGGCAACTTAATTTAAACAAAAATGAAACGAGATTTTTTTTGTTGTTGTTATATATCTACAGATGCAGACTGCTCTATAGTCCTTGGATACGAAAATTTCATTTGTTATTGTTGACTTTTCTTTTAATCCAACAAACCTTGTTATCGAGCTATGTTGCCAAGAGAATTGTTAAAGTAGTGCTGTGTGTGAGAAAGAAGGGATGGAGGTCCAGCAACATGAACTCTATCATTTCTCCTGGTACAGTAACTGTAGGTCAACAGAACAGATGCAAAAGCAGCATGAGCCAGAGGGTTTCTTCTTCTTCCTGCAATGGCCAGCAAAGAGGAACAATTCAGAAGCTGCTGGCCTGAGATCTTGCAGGGAAACCACATCCAGGGCTATGGATTTACCCGAACAAATAGACGGAGGCCGTCCAAAGCTGCAGTCTAACTGCTGTTTACACTGTAAATAAGAAAGACACAAACAGCTCTCTGAGGAGCTACTGTCACATCTGGGCTGCCTCGTGGGAACAGAGGCTCTGCTGGCTGAGACTGCTAAGATCAGCTCTCCTGGAAAAACATGGCAGATGCAACAGATAAGAGATCTGGAAACGAACATTCTTGCACTCTCTGAAAACAACACGGGGCCAAGTTCCTCTCCTATTATTTCTCCCAAAACTAGCTATAGAGGAATGAGAAGCAGGAATCAGTACGCCCACCCAGCAGCCTGCCCTAGTGCTGAAATACTTACCACTTATCTCTGCTCCTTGGTTGTGCCATTCATCTGCAAAGGTCCAGATATTAATGTTTGACAGGTTGGTGTATCAATATGGTCAATACTATGGAGGCCCAGCCTCTGTGGTGGAGTCAGTAACATACCAGACAACAGAGGTGAAAGTCCTATGTCAACCATGGTTCGAGTTCTCCAGTCTAGTAGGCTTCCAACATGCTGGATACATGCAAGCATGCTCAAGATCCTGGCAGTCTAAAAGACTGGAGAAAGGTGATGATAGCATAAACAAGACCTGCAGAGAGTGCATCTCTCTCTCTCATGCATGCATGCACACTCTGTTATAAACAATAATTTAAAAAATACTGGGCCAGTGGCATGGTGGCTAAGGCAGTTGGATCCCATATGGCCAACAGCATAGTTTGAATCCTGGACCAGGTGGCTTGAAAAACACAATACAAATGTGTGTGTGTCCAAAATCTCAGAAGATGGGAATAAGAAGAGATTACAGTGTGGCCATCTCTCGTGGAGAATGCTTTCTCTCTTCCCCTGTGTTTCTCTCTCTGTCAATGGTGAATGCACATATCCTCTAGCAAAATTTTCAAAATAATAATTAATTAATTAATTAACTTAAAAATGCTATTGAGGGGCCAGTAGGTGACACGGCAGTTAAGGTGATGGAATTCCCACAAGGCCAACTGTGATTTGAGTCCTGGACCCGGTGGCTTGCTTTCTCTCTCTCTATCTTTGTCTGGTAAAACTCATATGAAAATAAATAAATAATTTCAAAAATACTATTGAAAGAAAACTCTATAAAGTTCTGAGCTCCTTGGTATGGAAGATTCAAAGATATAGAAACAGCCTTTACCCTCAGAACTCTCAGAATCATTGAGAAGATAAATTGATGGGAATTCAGAAAGTGTAGGGAGTATGAAGATGGTCCTCGGGGAGGTAAGCCAGGTTCTAGCTCTGAGGCTGATGGCAGATCCTCTGCTAACACTGCAGACGGCTCCCTTTCAGTGTCTCCCTCCAGTCCAGCCTGGTGCCTTCCATTGTGCTTCACTTAACAACCTCTCCACACGCTCTATTCTGAAACAGTTCCTTCCCTTCCTCTTCACCAGCCACATAAGCAAGCTCAGATTTACTTTCTCCTCCTCTATGAAATCTTCTATGGATAGTCTTAGTGGGAAGTGTTTTGTGCCTTCTTTAAATGCTCACTACAGTCATTGTACAGAGCTGTTTCCCAAACTGTGTGCTGAGGTGCCCACGGTGCTGCAGTGAGTTCCCCCGGTCCTGAGGAATATTTTACTAATAGATTTTTCCCAAAGAAGTATCTTAGATGTCATGCCAGCTCCAAGCTCCAGGTAACACACAGTTCAACATTGGACTGTGCCGCATTTCTTATATGTTTCACAGTTGCCATAAAAAAAAAAAAATAAAAGGGACCAGCAGGTAGCATAATGGCTATGTCGCTGGACTCCCACGTAGTCGACCGCGGTTCACGTCCCGGACCCGGTGGCTTAGAATTCACGCCGGGCACGTGTGCGTGCGTGCCCAAGATCCCGAGAGGAGAATGGAGGAGAAGGGATTGCGGCGTGACCATCCCCCCTGGGGGGTGATTTCTCGCTTTCTGTCTCTCTGTCTCTCTCTGTCTGTCTGGCAAGCACATGCGCCCTATAGCGAAAACCTCTCAAAAAACAAAAACAAAAACAAAAACAAAACACCACAGTTCCATGTGAAAATCAATGTGGAGCAGGAAACGAGGGTGGCTGTGTCTGACCTGATTCTAAGGTGTGCAAAGTTGTGCAGGGCCCGTAAATATCGCTGTAATTATTTGATGATTAAATGCACTTTTTCTTTCAACCTTTTGTGTATTAATTTATGCATTATTTGTATATTTGTGTGTGTGTATTAATTTATGGCCACTAAGTTTTTAAGCCATAAATACTTATTAAGTCATTTGAACCTAATTACTTAATTACTTAATAGATGGGAGCATTAGGATTTCTTTGGCTCCTAGGCACCCTGGAAAAGTGACTAAGATGCCAAGGGTTCCGCGAATAGAGAAAGTTTGGGGATCGTTGGCCCAGAACATTCATTTGACATATAGTGTTTGCTGAGTGAATTCTTGATTCATCTTCTTAAGCATGTACTTGCAAAGCAAGCTAGGATTTTCAGTGTGTTTATTTAGTTTCCTCTAGGGTTGGACTTGAGAACAATAAGAGAAAGTTTTCTCCAGAGAGGACCCAAAGAAGCTGTGAGAAAGGAGAAAAACCGACTAGCAGGTGGATCTGAGAGAACTGGATGAGCTTAAATGGGAAGAGAATGAAAGCAAAGGAAAGGCCAAGGAGGACTCATAAATAAAATTAAGTTTAATTAACTCGGTAGCTGGAGGATTGTATCACTTTTACTTGAAGGCATGTCACTACTACTCTGTAGCTAAGCTTTAAGCAGTACGTGCTCTTTCTTATTTCATAATGAGGGGTCTATTTTAAGTAAACTTGTTTTACTACTATTAATAGATGTCTTAAAGTTAGTACTAATGAGGGAATGAAAAGTAATTTCCATTTGTTTGTTTGTTTGTTATGTTTTGTTTTGTTTTCAGTGCTTTATATCTAGAGTTTTCCATGCTGAAAACACTCTACTTTGCTATTCAAACAAAGCACCAGTTTACCATCTGTTGATAGCAAGATGTGAAGATGAACTTGGGAGGAATCTTTCTGCTGGTGACTTTGCCAGCAGGGCTGGTACCATATGCCAAGTTCCTTGGACTCCCCACTAAGGGTCTGGAATGCTAAATAACTATGGGCTTATGATTGATTGACCCCTGAGGGTCACAAACAGGAAACCCAAGGAATTGATCATGACGGTGTAGACTTTAGATTATCTTATGTTGACAGCTAAGGAGTTTCTGTCAACACTTTAGTAGAATTAGTGGATAATAACCTATCCATTTGGAACTCAGTCTCTTGATAGCATTGATGGTGAGGTTTAAATAAGGTTGTAGAATAGACAATGCACAAAATAAACAGTAAAGTCCATCTAACAGCAGCAAGAGAATTGAATATGTGCTTCTCTTGGCCTATTCTTTGTCTTTGTTCTTTTCTCCTCATACAGACTTTCTGGATATTGACCAACTATGAAGACTTTAATATCCTTCCTTGTTTTGCCCTCCAGTTACTGTAGTCTTTTGACTTCTGTCTGTCAACCTGCTCTCTGATTATTGGTTCACTGGCTCTTGCAGTCTCATGCTTGATATCACTTGGTCTAGGCTCCCCACAAGGTCCCTAATCCCACATGGCCAAGTATGACTGCTGCCCTGATGAAGGTTTGATGAGGGGAACAAGCAGTTAGCATAATGGTTATGTCGCCGGACTCTCATGTAGTCGACCGCGGTTCACATCCCGGACCTGGTGACTTAAAACTCATGCCGGGCGCGTGTGCGTGCGTGCCCAAGATCCCGAGAGGAGAATCGTGGAGAAGGGATTGCAGCATGACCATCCCCCCTGGGGGGTGATTTCTCGCTTTCTGTCTCTATGTCTCTCTCTGTCTGGCGAGTGCACGCACCCTATAGTGAAAAATCTCTCAAAAAAAAAAAAGGTTTGATGAGAATCGTGAAGATACAACCTGCGACTACATCTTCAGACAAAGTTCAAACATGGAAACCCCTCAAAAACTGTACGTGAGGTTTTCCTTTGAGCTTAGAAATTTAGAATCAAGTAATGGTTATACAGCTGAGTCTGGTCTTAAATTCTGGCTCCACCATTAATGACTGTATGGTCTTAAATAAGTTACTTAATGTAGCTGAGCTTCTATTTGCTCATCTTTGGGGTGGGAATAAAAGTATCTAGAGAGGTGCTCAGACACTGGTGGTTGTCATCTATCAAGGCTCTAAGGATTTTTGTTTGTTTGTTTTTAGATTTATTTATTACTTTCATAAGAGAAAGAGACAGAAAGAGAGAGAAAGAAACAAGTACTCCCAACAGAATCTCCATGCCACAATCCACCCCAGTCCTAGCCAGTCCAGATTGTGGACATGCTCTGTGGGTAGAGGTAGGCCCCTAGATATAAAACCAGGACCTTCCTATATGGACCAAGCATCACATGGTATTGCATTACAACTGCACCACTGACTGGTCCAAGTGCCTGATTTTAAGCCTGTACAAACATCTGCCAGCTGCATGACTGTGACTGAGTCTTTTAGCACCCTCTCTGCCTCAGATTTCTCATCTAAAATCTGGTGGCACCTGCCTACCTGCTTGACTACAGAGCTGTGACCCCACCTGTGAGACACTTTGTAAATGGGAGAATTCCATATAAATATACTATTTCAAACGGGGGCCAGAAGGTGGCATGGTGGTTAAGGTGCTGGACTCTCATATGGCTGACCATGGTTTTGAGTCCCAGACTTGGTCACTTGAAACTCATGCCAGGTGTGTGTGCCTGCATACCCAAAAATCCCAAGAGGAGAATGGAGAAGGGATTGTGGCATGGCCATCCCCTGTTGGGGGTGGGAGGTGATTTCTCACTTTCCCTCTTACTGTCTCTGTCTTTCTCTCTGTCTCTGTCTGGTGAGTACACATGCCCTATGGCAAAAACCTCAAAAAAAAATTTCAGACTTTAGATTATCTTATGTTGACAGCTAAGAAATTTTTGTCAACATTTTAGTAGAATTAGTGGATAGTAACCTATCTATTTGGAACTCAGTCTCTTGATAGCATTGATGGTGAGGTTTAAATAAGGTTGTAGGATATACAATGCACAACATAAACAGTAAAATCCATCTAACAGCAACAAGAGAAAACAATATGTGCTTCTCTTGGCCTCTTCTATTGTGATCAATGGAGACACATGGTAAAGGCCTGCTTTCCCAAAGGATGGTGCAGGCCATGGGTGCTCAGGCCAAGCCCATCAGTCACTGTGTGGTAATCATTCTTCGCAGTCATCTCGCCAGGACTCCCAGGGAGACATGGCCTGAGGATCCTCCATGGGCTCCTGAACTGGTCCAGAGCCTGGTTTTCCACTTCTCCTTTTCTCAATAGGGAAACAAGGCTGTCAGTTCTTTTTCAGGTCCCAACAAGCCCTGGGTAGCCCTGGAGGGTGGAGGAGGAGAGATGAGGAGATGGAGGAAACTCTCCCTGTAAAACTTGGCTTTGACTGAATAGTTTCCAGTTGCCTTGAAATCTAATCTTCTTTTGAACTCGAATTTGCCGTCAGTCACATTCTTGGAAGGCGATGAGCTCCAGCCCCCTCCTGACAGAATGATAATACCTTTCCAAGAACCCCACTCCTGAGGTGGCAGGAGCTGCTGCTAACACTTCCTTTCACTTATTCAGAGAGACTGGGGTGTCTATGGGACTTCGGGCCTAAAGGCCCTATGGACAGCCTATTATCAGCAAAAACTATTCTGTACCTGCTGACCCTGGAACTGAGGGATACTTCTGTTCCTTTCACATAGCCTTAGTGAATTCCCTGATGCCTGGTTTCTCAGCTCCAACCAAGAAGACTTGACCTTCTGCTGACAATAACTGATGAATCGATTACTTGAATACATATGTATTGAATGCCACCATGGGTTCTAGGCACTGGGAAGAACAGTGAATAAAATGGACAAAACTCCTGTTCTCCATGAAAGGAACCTCCACCACTTGGCTAACAGAAAGGGTCAGACTGAACTCTGCCACAGAGCAGGTCTGGGCTTCAAGTTAAAAGGCTTATTTGAGAGAGTGCTCTGACATGAAAAAGATACATAATGTTGGCTAAACCACTCAGTTTTCTCTTCTGTACAATGGACATCATCTTTGTCAAAGTGGGCTACTATGGCAAATTACAGTGTATTGGGTGGTTTAAACAACAAACATTTCTCACAATTCTGGAGGTTAGAAGTCCAATGTCAGGTTGCCAGCGTGATCAGGTTCTGGCAAGCCCCTCTTTCAGGTTGCTGACTACCAACTTCTCACAGTGTCCTCACATGTTGGAAAGGGGTTAGAGCTCGCTGAGGTCTCTTTTGAAAGTGTACGAATCTTATTTATGATGGCTCCATTCTCATGACCAAATCACTTCCCAAAGGCCTCACCTCCTAATACCATCACATTGGGATCGGAACATAACAACCGGGCCAAACATAGGAATGTAATCTATAGCATGACCTGGCCATCTTCTGTGATTGCAATCAAATGAAGAAAAGTAAACCATTTCCTATGCTGCAAAATTCCATGCAAACTGGAGTGGAATGGCAATAAGGATTAACTGTGCGACTCTAAACATTTTATTGTTGCACAAACTGAACACCCACAATATACCAAGCTCTTGGAACACACAGTGAATAAGATACCCCCACACACATGCCTTCCAACAGAGGAGATGCACTTAGACACAGCTGACTTTAAAGCTGTGTGATGAGAGCAATGAGAGAGCTATTCACCAGAACAATAGGGCAACTGAGGAGGAGAAGGATGTTCCTGGTGAGCAGGCATTGTGAATCAAAAATCAGAATCCAACCACCACACGATTCTGTGCTCAGAATCCTGACAAGGAGTAAAGAGAGAACAATGTCTACAGGGACTTCCATAGCATATGGAAGATCTTGTCTTCCACAGTCATAAAGTTGGAGTTTACTCCCTAGGCAATGGGGTAACGTTGAAAGACTTGGAGGTCAGCCAGTGGCATGGAGATTAAGGCGAATGAATCTCTCATGGCAGAGTTTGTGGTCTGCGTCTCAGACCCAAAAGACTCAAAAACCATGCTGGATATGTATGTGTACATGCCCAGAATCCCAAGAAGAGAGTGAAGAAGAAGAGATTATAACATGGTCCTCCACCATAGGGAGTGATTTCTCTTTCTCCTTTTCTGTCTCCAATGAGCACATGCACAATATAGCAATTTTAAAAAAAAAAGTGAAAGAAAGACTTCAAGCAAGGATATCATAATAGCATAAGATTGAGGTTGGTAGGTGACATGATGGTTAAGGACACTAGACTCCCACATGGCCAACCGTGGTTTGAGTCTCAGACCTGGTGGCTTGTTTTCTCACTTTCCCTCACTCTCTCTTGCCCTTTCCTCCTGCCCCTCACAAATTAAAAAATAGATAAATAAATAACTGAATAAATAAAAAATAAAGTTATAAAAAAGAGAAAAAATGCAAATGCTAATAAATATTTTTTAAAAATAATAGCTTAAGATCCATGTCTTAGTTCATGGCAGTTTTGTAAAGGTCTGATGGGGGAACTGCAGAGGTGGTGAGACAAGAATCTCCGCATACCCTGCAAGCAAGCTGGGAGCCTGAAGTAGGGTCATAGGATAGACTTGTGAAGGATCTAGGATGTGGAATTACATGACTTGGTAACTAATTGGATTTGAAGTGAGTGGGATCAGGTGTTTACAAGTTCGTAGCCTGAATTCCTAAGTAGAGGGTTCAAGGGGCAATCAGAAAAGATGGCAGGTTTAAAGGGGGCCAGAAGGTAAGTTAGAGACACTTGTTGCATTTCCAGGAAGAGATAGGCAACATTCAGTGGAATACAGGTAGCCCTTGCTTTTTTGTGGTTCTGATATACAGGAATTTCAGTTGCCAGGTATGGTCATTAAGCCAGTCCCCCAATAATAATCCGACATTTGGTTATCATGGCACATTAACCACGAGTAATTACATCAGTACCCACTTCACCACTATGTCTTTAGTCCACAAATCCACGACATACGTAACAGAGGAGCAACATGGTCCACGACCACTCACATCCTAAAATAAAGCATGTCAAGATTCAAGCAATACGAGATCAAGACTACCACCACAAGTCATGCTGGCACTCCTCTCTGGCCATCTTCCCCTGCCCCACCTGGAAGGGTTTCCTGGAAGCAATGGGTCTTCAAGCCAAGCCCTCAGACACAATGCTGGAGAATGTTTATTTACATCTTCTGAAGTTAAAAGTGAAAGCTAGAAAATTGCCAGGCTAGCTTGGCAGGGATTTTCCTGTTTTGTGCAAATGATGCAATTCCCCTTAACCAGGACCTGGTAACTATACTCACACCCCAGATTTACAGAAGAAAACAGAAGTGACAGAAGTCAAGATAGCATTAGTCCTCTTCTCTGTCCATCAATGAGTATCTTAAGGTTCTTCTTTAACCAAGGAAAGGGGAGAGGAGGAAGTGGGGTTGAGATGAATGGTAGAAACAGCACTGGCTGGGGAATTGCTTCTTCACTTGAAAACCATGAGTCTATCAAGCCACTTCAGCTTGTTGCAAAGCCCCAAAGAGAATGTGTGTGAGACGTTTTTATTTTTATTAGTTTGCTATAGGGTGTGTGTGCTTACTGGAGAGAGAGAGAGACAGAGAGAGGAAAAGTGAGAAGTCACCTCCCAAGGGGGATGACCACACTGCAATCTCTTCTCTTTCATTTTTTTTCAGGATTTTGGGCACGTACACAAATACACCTGGCATGGTTTTTAAGCTGCCAGACATGGGACTTGAAGCTTACAGTTGGCCGTATGGAATCCAGCTACCTCAACCCTCCTCACCACCTACTGGCCCGAGAAAAGATTTTCTTTATCTTTTGTATTGTTTTGTTTTTCTTTGTTTGCCAGAAGGTGCATGCACTTGCCAGAGAGAGAGAGATTGTGAGAGAGAGAAAGAAAGAGGAAGGATTCCCCAGTGGTGCATGGTCACCAATCCTCTTCCTCCATTTCTCTACCCCATCAGGATTTTGGACATACCTGTAACCAAAAGCTGGACTACTGCTGGGGGATGTGCCTGGCATGTTTTCCAAGCTGTGGTGCCAAGATTCGAACTAGGGTCAGATATGTAGGCTCTAGCTTTTTCCACACAGCACTTAACCACAAGTACAGGGCTGGGCAGAGAAAACTCTTTCGACTGTGGAAGACTGATCAATGTTGGACAAAGGAGAAAGGAGGCAAAGAACATGTGACGCAGGTTTCCCAGCACCTCGGGAATAATAACAGCAGCTGCAAAAAATGTACTGAGCTCCAGCTTCATATGAGGCCCTGAGCTGTGACAACTAGCTCCTGTGTAGTCTGTGCTTGGAACAGGACTTGAGTCTTATGGGGTTATCTCATCCAGTTCTCTAAGGATTCACAGCTCGGCCATTATCAGCAACTAGCATCTTTGTGGGAAAGAATGGGTCAGGATTCAGAGGACAGAGCTTTATGTATTTGGAAGGAAACAGGTAAACATGTTGCAGGTGGGCTGTTCCTGGGGAGGCCAGTGTAGGACACCTGCTGGGCCAGGCAACAGGAAGAGGGAAGCTTCTGGATGCATCCAAGCTGAGACAAGGCTCAGCGTACCCACCACTGGGCAGGCAAGTCACCTGATCTGTGCCACCCTAGTTCTGTGGGACACTAGGATACACATCGTACACATCTCTCAGCTGTGTTGTGAGGCTTAATTTACTTTCCTGTAGGAAATGCTAGTTCCAGGCCCATCCAATGGGGTTGGTGAACCTCTCCACCCAAGTCACTGAAGTGGTTTCGTCAGGCACATTAAAAGTCTGTTTCAGGACCAGCAGATGGTGTAATGGTTGTATTGCTGGACTCTCACGTGGTCAAATGCAGTTCAAGATCTGGAACTGGCACTTGAAGGGATTGCGATTTGGCCATCCCCCCTGGGAGGGTAGTGATTTCTCACTTTCTGTCTCTCTGTCTCTCCAGTGAGCAGACATGCCCTGTAGCAAAAAAAAACTCTCTCTCTCAAAAAAAAAAAAAAAAAAAAAAAAACAGGCACCAGTAATTAGTGCTCTCATGTAGTCGACAGCGGTTTGAGTCCCAGACCCAGCGGCTTAAACTCATGCCAGGTGCGTGTCCATGCATGCCCAGGATCCCAAGAGGATAGTGGAGAAGAAGGGATTGCAGCATGGCCATCCCCACTGGGGGATGACTTCTTGCTTCCTGTCTCTCTGTCTCTCTCTTTCTGGCAAGCGCATGCACCCTATAGCAAAAAAAAAAAAAAAGGAAAAGAAAAGAAAAAAAGCCTATTTCTAGAGGCTGCCTCCAGGGTGGGCCTTGTCAGCTCTCAGTCCCTGGAGCCTGGCCTCCTGCTACTGCTTTGGGGATAATCTGAGTGTCTTTCATGTAGAATTCTGGGTGGGTTATTCTGAGCTTGGTCCATATTCTTACTGCTTTACCTCCCTCTGCTTTTCTTCCTCCTCCCCCTTCTCCCTTCCTTCCTTTTCTTCCTTTTCCTTCCCACCTTCTTTCCTCCCTCCTTCTCCTTCCTTCCTTTCTTTCCTCCTTCTTTTAAGAAATATTTATTGTGACCAGCTGGTGGCCTACTGGTTAAGGAGGCTGGATCCCACATGGCTGGCTTCACAGTTGGAGTCCTGGATCCAGCGGCTTGTAAAACACCCAGGCGTGTGTGGCCGAAAGCCTGAAAAGAGAAATGGAGGAGAAGGGAATGTGGAGGGACCATACACCCCAGGGGGTGCTTTCTCAGTTTCCTTCTTTCTCCCTCCCCGTCTCTCTGGCAAGCACACACACTCACTAGCAAACTGAAAGAAAAAAAAAATTGAGTGCCAGCCATATTTCTAGAGCTAGGGGTGTAGCCAGGAACAAAACAACACCCCTATACTCAAGACGCTTGAGGGCCAGCAGGGCGGGGAGGGGGGGGGAGACAAAGAATAAAATACACACTGACAAGGACTGTGGGAAAACCAGGCAGAAAGGTGGGCAGGGGTCAGATAGCCGGGAAGGGTGATGTTTTAAGGGGGTTTGTTGGGAAACAGCTCATTGGTAAGGCGATATTTAGGTTGAAGTTTGTCGTGGGGTAAATTTTACTGTTGCCAGCAGCAACCTGACAGCTGTCCTGTGTGGAGAAAGATCATGTGTGTAGTGAGCACATATACATGGATGTTCACGCACATGCATGTGAGGACTTGGGGAGGAGCAGTCCTGACACCCTGAAGTGGGGGCGCTTGATCCTGTCTGTCTACCAGCAACCGGCAATACCCCTCCTCGCCTCCCTCTCTGCAGTTGGGCATCTCCCTAAGTCCTGCTCAGAACTGTAGCCTCCCCGCAGTGGGGACAACCTCCTCTCCTGCCTCCAGGCTCTCACTGACACTGTCCTGGTCCAGAGGGCAGAGCAGAGGGAGGGCTATCCTGGGATCATTTCTCCTGCCTTTCCTCACAGCCACTCACTGCCAAGGAGGCCTGTGGACACATTTACACCCCCTTCTCATTTCCCAAGTTCATTTTTCATTCCCAAGTCCCTCCCCAGTTCCAGGGCTAAAGATCTTGGGGTGCACTGTATCTAGTTTTCTTTCTTGAGAGAATCTCTCCCTGTGGCTTTATCACTACCACATCTGGCATCTGCTTTTCTTCACAGAGAAAGAGAGAGAGTGGGAGAAGGAGAGAGAGGGGGGGAGAGAGAGAAAGGGAGGAAGGAATGAGGAAGGGAGGGAGGGAGAGAAGCTGGGTGTGTGAAGGAGGGAGCTGGATGGGGAGGGGCAAATAATGGAAGAGTGGGACTTTGCCCCACAGAGGAATCGTGTTTGCAGCGGGCCACAACAAGCCTTGGAAACCCTCAAAGGACTGGAGTTTGGCTTCGGGGAATGGTGCTTAGACCATCACGCAAGGCCCCTGCCATCTGTTCTGAAGTCAAATGGGAGAGAAAACCTGTCAGCACCAACAGGTGGCAGAAGGCGGGTGGGACGCGGCCTGCAGCTGGTTGGGGCTGGGGGCCTGGAGAGCACCGAAAGCTGGCCAGGGCCGCCTGGAGAGGTTCTGGCCATCTCTGTCCGCAGAACCCCGACATCCCAGCTCCTCCGCCTGCCCAGCCCCAGCCCTACTGGACCATCGGAACCCTGGGGGAGCTTGGTGGGGAGTGAGGCAGCGAGGCCGGTAGGAAAGGCCCAGGTACCCCCATGGTCCGCCTCAAGCCAGAGGAGCCTGGAGAGCCCCATGCCCGCAGACTTCCCCATGACCCAAGGGCCGCCATGTCTCCCCGAGGAGCGGGAAGGACTGCCAGACTCGCTTCTGCTCTGAAGTCAAAGCGAACCTGGTGTAAACAGGGTGGGTGCTTTGAATTCTCCACATGAAATGCTGGCCGTGCCTCGCCCGGAGCGGGCGCGGTTTAACGAGGGGATGTTCCCGTGGCGATTTTATTAGAAACTTTAATAATCAGCTACCACTTACAGAGCACCTGGTGTGCATCAGCCAGCAGGCGCCTTGCCAGCACTCTCCTCCCTGAAACCCGTCAGGACCCCCGCCCTGACACACACCCCCAATGGATGGTGAGGGAGCGTCTCTGCGGCGGCGCAGCAGCATTAGGGAACAACTGGCTGCAAGTCGTGCAACTAGTGTTAGAGTCAGAACTGGAAACCAGAACTGTCTGGCTCCCAAACCTATAGCCACTTACCTCTGAACTATTCTGCTTACACTGGGGCCAGGTAGTGGTCCAGAGGTAAAACGCACTGTGCTGTGAGCCAGACCCACATGGGAAGGTTGCTGGTTCATGTCTAGAGACCTCCCTGAATCCACTGGGCAATGTGCCCATGATCTGGGCTGGCGGAGGCTGGGGGTGGATCGCAGCATGAGGACCCTGTTGGTGGCTGTATGTCTGTCTCTGTATGTCTCTGTCTGTCTGTCTCTTCTCATTCAAAGAATGGACAAATAAGCAAAAAAAAAAAAAAAAGAAAAGAAAGAAAGAAAAAAATTAATCAGGTAAGCAAATTTGATCCTTTTAGTGCTGACGTATGTAGGGCAAATTGGACAGCTCAGCTCTCCTACAGTTCAGTTGCTTGCTTCTAAAATCTAAGCAATTCTGCAAAACTTAGGAGTTTCTGGAGGTAATCTGGAAATTTACATTTAAGGGTAAGCACCTCATGCCATATAGGTACTTTTAAAATCAAGAGACCTTTTTTTTTTGGAGAGGTTTTTGCTATAGGGCATGTTCACTTGCTGGAAAGACAGAGAGAGACAGAGAGACAGAAAGCGAGAAATCACCCCCCAGGGGGGATGGCCACGCTGCAATCACTTCTCCTCTCGGGATCTTGGGCACGCACGCACATGCACCTGGTGTGAGTTTAAGCCACTGGGTCCGGGATGCAAACCGTGGTTGACTACATGGGAGTCCAGAGACATAGCCATTATGCCAACTGCTGGTCCCATGAACGTCTTTTTTCTGACACTTTATGTGCTTTACCTAAAATTTGATTATGACAGGCATTTAATATCTTTGTATTGACTGATATGAATAGTATTCCTTCTGGAAAAAGAAATGTAATACACTGTAAAGCTATATGTGACTCAATGTAATATAAACAAGATTATGATAATAATAACAATTTAAAAATAAAATTATAATTATGTAAACATGACAGCATTGGTACAACTGGCTGCAAGTCGTGCAACTAGTGTTAGAGTCAGAACTGGAAACCAGAACTGTCTGGCTCCCAAACCTGTAGCCACTTACCTCTGAACTATTCTGCTTACCTATTCTGGTACAAATCAAACTATAGGGAAGAATTCATTCTCCTTTTTTTTTTTTTTTTCTTTTTAATTGCCAGAGGGTGCATGTGCTCTCCAGAGAGAACAAGGGAGAGCAAGAGAAAAAAAGTAACCCCCAATGAGATCTGGTTCCGTCACAATCCCTTCTCCATTTCTCCATCCTGTTGGGATTAAGGAAGGATATGCACATGCACATACCTAGTGTTTTCAAGCCTCCAGGGCCAGGATTTGAACCACAGTCAGCCATGTGGGATCCATCTCCCTAACTTCTAAGCACCAGGGCTCAATTTCACTTTCCAATTTATTCACTCACACATTCATAGGGAAATCACTTGAAGACATTTACATAGTTCACCAGAAACAAAGTGAGACAAAACATTTGAGAGCTTCTAAACAGAGCTTCTCAAAAGCAAAGGATTATTGGACATACACATTTCCCCCCACTCCAAATAGTGTCACCCCAATAGTGCTTTCCACCATGATCCTCTCAGCAGTCTGGCCAGCCAGGATCATGGGCACAAGCATACACCCAGTATCTACAGGGAGACCCTGGGGGACAAACCTGGGACCCCCCCCCATATCACTGCAGCCTTGTGAGGCTTTGCACTGCTGATACACAAGCACAGCTAGCCTCAAGCAAGCTTTCAAAACACAAGTCAGATTGTCCTTAGAATAAAGACCCGAATTCTCTCTGTCTCTCTCTCTCTCTCTCTCTCTCTTTTTTTTTTTTTTTCTTTTAGAGGTTTTGTGTATAGGACACATGCACTCGCCAGACAGACAGACAGAGACATAGATACAGAAACCCCCCCCGGGAGGATGGCCACACCGCAATCCCTTCTCCTCCATTCTCCTCTTTGGATCTTGGGCACGCACGCACACGCACCTGGCGTGAGTTTTAAGTCACTGGGTCCAGGACGCGAACCACAGTCAACTACATGGGAGTCCAGCGACATAGCCATTACGCTAACTGCTGGTCCCGACCCAAATTCTTAACCTGACTTCTAAAGATATTGTTGACTGCCTGGCAGCAATCATTATCCTCTTCCTCTTCCCTGTGAGAGACATTATCAATGTTCAGATGCAAGTGAGACTCACAATGGTTTAAGCAATAAAGACCTTGAATCATCTCATATCTATTTAATATTCAGTGCAGCAGCTCAGAATGGTGTTGTCAAAGACCCAGGCCCTTTTCTCTCTGTCATCTTCAGGCCATCATGTTTGCCACCTCTTGAGCACAGGATGGCTGCTGCAGCACCAGGTGTCACAACCACATTTAAATGCAGGAAGCTTGGGGAAGGTGCTAAGTTGTTAAGGGGCATTGCCTCAGGTGGTGATCTCCTTTTATAAACAAAATAAATATTCCCTAGAAGCCTCCCATCAGACTTCCTATATCTTATGAGCAGAACTATGCCATATAGGCCCTTTTAAAGATAAAAGATAAAAGAACCTGGGAAAGTGAAAATACTGTATACTAAAGGGAAAAGATATTACTACGATGACTACTGCTACTACTATGACTAACAACCCAATCATGATTCATTCCCTTCCAATGACTCATTGGAAATGAATCCCTTCTCCATCCTCTACCTTAGCAGAATCAATGCTCTGTTAACAGAAAAAAGGTGTGTGTGGGGGGAGGGTGGGGTTAGGGAGGAGGGTAAAAGAAACAGCTGGGATAGCAGTAGAATTTTCCAGAAGGTCTCCACGCTCCCTTCCCACAGTCCATATTTCCAATGAGGTTGGCCTAATCTCCTGTTCCAGGGGTGGGCCCAAGTGGTCTGAAGGAACTGTCTGCCTCTTCCAATAACTGATTGAGAAGTAGGCTAATGCCTGCAGGGAGGTTTTGGGGGAGGTTTCTGGGAAAGTCCTTCCTTTGTTTTTCTGGGAGAGCTGGGGAGACTTCTAGGAAAGTCCTTCCTTTGTTTTTCTGGGAGAGCTTTAGAAGTGATCTTATTCTCTTCCTCTGGATGTTTTTTGTTTGTTTGTTTGTTTTGTTTTGTATAGGGTATGTACAGAGAGAGAGAGACTCCCTCCACCGCCAACCCTCAGAGCAGATGACCATGCAATCCCTCTCCTCCATTCTTCTTTTAGGATTTTGGGCACATACACGTATATACCCAGCATGTTTTCAAGCCACTAGGTCTGGGACTCAAGCCACTCGGTTGGCCATGTGGGATCCAGCTGGGATCCAGTTTCCTTAACCACCACACCACCTTGATGATCCCCCTTAGTGTATATTCTTCATGGGAGTAAAACTCTGAAATCCTGGAGTTACATTGTTTCCAGCCCTGATGCACAAAATGTACTGTGGAGGGTGGAGTGGAAAGAAATCAGAGAAGGGAAGATGAAGCCTATGGTGGGCAGCCTCTGAGGCAGCCTCTGTGGGCTCCAACTCCTAGTACTCAAGTCCTTCCCTTGAATGTGGGTGGGACTTAAGGATTCACTCCTAATAGAATAGGGCAGAAGTTATGACAGACCATTTCTGAGATTGGGTTATAAAAGACTGCAGCTTTTGCTTGCCTTGGATTCTCTCCCTCCCTCTCTCTCTCTCTCTCTTACATGCATACACATGCACAGAGTTTATTTGCACTGGAGGAAGCAAGTTTCTACATCACAGACAGCCTCATGGAGAGACTCATACAGTGAAGAACTGAAGTGCTCAGTCTGATAGCTAGTGAGGGATTGAAGCCTGCCAACGACGCATGGCGGACTTGGAGATCCAGTTAGGTCTTGAGATCCTCACAGCCCTGGTTTGCTATGCAGCAGTCGATAACTCATAGAGTCATTTGATTAAGTAAATTCTCAAGAGCACTTGGGCTTAGGACATCCAGTTATCTAAAACAATTACTATATTTTTTTAGAGAGATTTTTGCTAGTGGGTACGTGCACTCACCAAAGAGAAAGAGAGAGACAGAAAGTGATAAATCACCCCCCCCCCACCGGGGCAGATGGGGGAGACAGCCACGCCACAATCCCTTCCCCTCCATTCTCCTCTCAGGATCTTGGGTACACATGCACATGAGCCTGGCGTGAGTTTAGTCTCCTGGTCCGGGACTTGAACTGCGGTCAACTATGTGGGACTCCAGCAACGTAACGATTATGCCATCTGCTGGTCCCAGCTTTATTTATTTATTTTTTTATTTAATTTATCTATGTATTATGCTAACTTAAGTTGGGTTTCTGTTACTCTCAGCCAAAAGCACACTAATCGATTAAAAGAAGGCTGCTCATTACATTTTTGTAGCCTGCTTCTCCAGCAGTGTTTAAAAATAGTTTCCCCTAATCTAGGTAAAGTACCACAATGCTTCTCTAACTCATATCAAGTCCTCCTCTTACGGACTTTCGTCACACTATGTACTTTCCTGTGGGGACTTTAAGCACTGTGGATATATAACTTTGTGTAATCATTCCATTATTTCTGTTTCTCTTCATCCCAGGAGGGGGCTCATATCTTCTTGGGCATTATTGAATCCTCAGGACTCATTAAAGGGGATTACAAAAAGTTCATGAAAAATGAATATTAGAGAGAACTATGCATGAATTTAAAGTTCATTTTTTAATTTGCCACAGGGTGCCTGTGCTTGCCAAAGAGATAAAAACAGAGGGAGAAAAAGAAAGCACCCTCTAATGGAGCATGATCATATCATAATCCCTTTCCCTCCGTTTCCCCATCCTGTTGGGACAATGCACACAAGTGCCTGGTGGTCAAGCTGGGGGAGCCAGAACTTGAACGAGATGGTCAGACAAGTGAGATCCAGCTTTTTTAATAACTAGGCCACGGGAACCAGCAGTTAGAGTAATGGCTATGTCGCTGGACCCCCACGTAGTCAACCACAGTTCGAGTCCCGGACCCGGTGGCTTAAACTCACGCCGGGTGCTTGTGCGTGCGTGCCCAAGATCCTGAGAGGAGAACAGAGGAGAAGGGATTGCGGTGTGACCATACCACCTGGGGGGTAATTTCTCGCTTTCTGTCTCTCTGTCTCTCTCTGTCTGTCTGGCGAGCGCGCGCGCCCTATAGCAAAAACCTCTCCAGATAAATAAATAAATAAATAACCAGGCCATGGAACCAGCCCTCAAGCATTTTTGCACCAGAATAAATTCGTATCCTAATTCCATTTTTTAATGAGCTTTATATAAAAATCCCCTTGCACAGTGCTGGAGCCAGGCAAAATCCTAAGTACTAATTAATGAGTGGATAAATAAATGCACCGGAAAAATATACATTGGAAGCTCCATCGAAGGGCCCAGACTAAGTATATTGATTTTAGAGCCATTAGTATAGAAGAGACATTTGCCCTCTTGAGACTATGTGATCGCCCAGGAAACCATGTATCAGTGAAGATGAAACCTAAAGAGGACCAGCTTGTGGAGGCTGGGGAGAAAGAGGCCCAGCAGAGGAAGTCCACAGGTGATGAGTGGAAGGCCTGAAATGCCAAGGTAATTTGGACACTAGAAGAAACTCCAAGTCCTTGAGAGGTGGCAAGGGCTGTGAGGGCAAACATGGGCATCTCAGGGGTTCACTGAGCTACAGAGGAGATGCACCAGCCAGGCCACAGAACAGCACGTCAGAGTGTGTGCCCTGAGATAGGCACACAGGTCACTCTTCCTCCTGGACCCATCCTGGGTAGGTCATCCCCCTCCTGCCTCCGACTCTTCGTGCCCCTGCCCGTTGGCATGGGAATAAGACAGTGTGAAGTGTAGCGCTTTGAAGGCAATGCCAATCACAGCACTTTGTAAATGAAAGGGGGTTTTCTCCTAACACAGATCCTAATTGCGGCATCCATCACTGCCACCCAAGGAACTCTCTGCCAGCCCCAGAAGGTTCTGAGATGATGGTGCAACCACCATGGACTGCATCCATGTGGCGAAGGCAGGCCCGCCTCCTCTTCTCCCTACAGAGCTGAGGCAGGGCTCATTTCACCCTGATCATTTTTACCCCTACTTTTTGTTCAGCTTCTAGCTCACCTATTTAGCTGAGCTCCAAATCCTACGTGTTCATTAAAATTTCATCTCTCTGCCATTACTGAATCAGGATTAAAGGTGGGTCTGATAAATACCATCTAAATAAGTGTTTAAATCAGAAGATGAAATTTCCAGGTGACCAAAATTTGCTTCTCGAGCAACAAAAAATAAAAAAAGAAAGAAGACATTATCAAATTGAAAACACACACACACACACACACCTTTCACTCTGAATACATCCTGCAACTCCACACAGACATTTTCACTGATGGTAAGGGGATGGTGGAGAAGGGGACAGATAAGCAAAACTCACAGAAGGACAGTGACACAACGACTGGAAGTGAGAATGATCCAAAGCAGGGGTCGCCAAACTTTCACGTAAAGGGCCAGTTAGTAAATATTCTAGGTTTTGTGGGCCACATAACAAATATTTATAGGAGGGCACTTCAAAAAGTGTGTGAAAAACTGGTTGCTCTGAGTGGTCAGTCAGAGACTGCCTTCAGCTTTTTTTCCTACTGACTCTTAAGATCTCCCATTGAGAGCTGCAACAATGCCCCAAAGAAAGGCAGGTCAAGGTGATAGGAGGCAGGAGCCAAAAAATCAGCCAGACTGTCTGCTATGCCTGCACCCATTGCCCTGGAATTGAAACTCAAAAGAGCATCAACTCAAAGGAAAATAAAGACAAATAATGAGCTGATGGGGAAAAAATAGATGTAAGTGCCAAAGCAATTGCTGAAACCAAGGAAGAAGTTGTTAAGGAAGAATACAACAAAAATCCTGGAAATGGAGAAGCCAAACCTACAGAGGCATTGGCTCCTGCAAAAGAAATTGAGATAAAAGAAGAAAAAAAATGAAGATGTCCAAGAGGAAGGAGACAAGAAAGAATCAGTGGCAGCAGAAGGAGAAGACATACAAGATCTGAAAGAGGATGATGTAGATCAAAACGAAGGAGAGAAAGGCAAAGATGGAAAAGAGGACGGAGATAGAAAGAAGAAAGGAGAAGATGGAAAAGAGGAAGGACATGAAATAAGAGTGAAGGCAGAAAACGGAAAGAGGAAGATGAAAAGGAGACAGAAAAGAGAAGAGATGGAAAAGCAGAAGATGGAAAAGAGAGAAGATGAAAAGGAGGGGAAAGACAGAAAAGACAAGGAGGGAACTAGCAGTTAGCATAATGGGTATGTCGCTGGACTCCCACGTAGTCAACCGCGGTTCGCGTCCCGGACCCGGTGGCTTAAAACTCACGCCGGGCGCGTGTGCGTGCGTGTCCAAGATCCCGAGAGGAGAATGGAGGAGAAGGGATTGCGGCGTGACCATCCCCCCTGGGGGGTGATTTCTCGCTTTCTGTCTCTATGTCTCTCTCTGTCTGTCTGGCGAGCGCACGTGCCCTATAGCGAAAATCTCTCCAAAAAAAAAAAAGAGAAAGAAAGAAAAGACAAGGAGATGGAAAACAAAACAAGATGAGAAAGAGGAAAAAGATGGAAAAGTGAAAGGAGATGAAAAGGAGGAGAAAGATGTAAAAGGCAAAGAAGAGAAAAAAGAGAGTGATAGAAACAAGAGTCAACATGGAAATGAGGAAAAAGATGGAAAAGAGAAAGAAGAAGATAAAAATTAGGGGAAAATGGAAAAGAGAAAGAAGATGGAAAAGAGGAGGAAGACTAAAGAAAATGGAAGAGAGTGGAAAAATGGAGGAGATTAAAAACAAGATTGAAGTTGAAAACAAAATTGAAAAAGAAAAGGTTAAAAAACGGAAAAAAGGAAGTCTTTGAGTATTGTTTAAAACTTCCCTAAATAGTTTAATAATCTGGAAATATATACCTTCATGTTGTAATGTTAATAGAGATAAATATTTTTATTGAATATTTTATAAACACAGCTTTTCTTTAGCATTGATTTAATTTCAGAACGACTTCATATTTATGGGCCACAAAGTTTCTAACCTGAAACCTTAATCTATACATTTTGTGATTATAGTGATGGCATATATAGAAAAAAATAATTTTTCTTCTTTGTCAGTGAATTTCATTTTGTGTATGTTGCATATTGAATCTTTGAATTTTAATTCTACTCCTACATGTGTGATAATTTCACAAAGTAAAAGAGTTTCATCCAATATTCTTGTGGTCCTCTAGTTGCTTTCATAAAGAAGGCAAACTATTTCCATGTAATGTTAAGAGTTAGAATGATCTTTCCCAAATGTAACTGTATTATGAACTTGTGAAAAAATAAAATCATAATCCCATTTTTAAAAGAAATGCAAATGTTTTTTCAGAAGGGCAGTTTTGGTTATATGTATATACACAAAGTTTTACTTGATTTATCTTAATAAAAAGACTTCAAAAAAGTGTGAAAAATAGAACTCAAGTATGATTTCATTTCGGTGCAAAAAAATTGAAATTCATAAAGTTTTTCATACTATGCATTTCCCATGAGCTTTTGAGGACCCCCTCATAATTTTTTTTTTGAAAGGTTTTTGCTATAGGGCACGTGTGCTCGCCAGAAAGACAGAGAGAAAGAGATACAGAAATTAAAAAATCACACCCCAGGGGAATGACCACGTCGCAATCCCTTCTCCTCCATTCTCCTCTTGGGATCTTGGGCACGCATGCTCACATGCTTGGCGTGAGTTTAAGCCACCGGATCCAGGACTTGAACTGTGGTTGACTACCTGGGAGTCCAGTGACAGACATTACACCAACTGCTGGTCCCTGTCCCCCTCATATTTTAAAAAATTATTTATTTAATCTTATTTGTTATTATTATCATTATTTCATTTTATTTTATATTTTTTGCTGCAGGACATGTGCACTCACCAGAGATAGAGGGGGAAAGTGAGAAAGCAAGCCACCAGGCCCAGGACTTGAACTGCAGTTAGCAATGTAGGAGTCCAGCACCTTAACCACCAGGCAACCTGCTTAATTCCCTTGCATTTGTAACCAGCATTCAAAAAATTGATCTTCTTCAACACATTCACATCTCTGTAGCAGAAGTATTAATAAAGAGCCAAACGATACCTGTAAAATAAGGTTCTTAAAAAATGTGGAACCAGCCAGTGGTGTGAGTAAGGCAACCGAATCCCACATGACCAATTGCAATGTGAGTCCCAAACCTGGTGGCTTGAAAAACACGCTGGGCACATGTACTTGCATGCAGAAAATCCTGAGAGGAGAAAGGAGGAGAAGGGATTGCAGTGTGGCCATACCTCCAAAGGGTGCTTTGTCTTTTTTTTTTTTTTTTTTTTTGAGAGGTTTTCACTCTAGGGCGTGTGCGCTCGCCAGACAGACAGAGAGAGACATAGAGACAGAAAGTGAGAAATCACCCTCCAGGGGGGATGGTCACGCCGCAATCCCTCCTCCTCCATTCTCCTCTCGGGATCTTGGGCACGCACGCACACGCACCCGGCGTGAGTTTTAAGCCACCGGGTCCGGGACACGAACTGCGGTCGACCACGTGGGAGTCCAGTGACATAGCCATTACGCTAACTGCTGGTTCCCTAGGGTGCTTTGTCATTTTCATTTTCCCTCTCACTTTCTCTGTCTGTCTGTCTCTCTTCAGCAACCACATGCACCCTAAGGTAAACAAACAAATAGAGTGGGAAGCGGGGCCAGCTGGTAATGTGGTGGTTAAAGTAGCTGGATCCCACAGGGCCAACCATAGTGTTTAGGTCCTGACTCAGCAACTTGAAATAAATGCCTGGGCTGAATGTGTGTGCCCAAAATCATGAAAGGAGGGAGAAGTGGAAAAGGGGTTGTGGTGGGACCATACCCAGTGGGGATTGCTTTCCCACTTTCCCTCTCTCTCTGAGTCTCTTAATTTGCACATGCTCTGTGGCAAATTTTAAAAAGAAGAAAGAAAAAGAAGAGAGAAAGGAAGAAAGAAAATAGAGTAGGTGGAGGCGGTAGGACCTGTAGGGGAAAAGGAGACTTTTAATATTCAGTTGTATGGTGTATTTAAATACAATTTTTAAAAGTTAGGAGAAGGGGCCAGCAGATGGCATAATGGTTACATCACTGGACTCCCACATAGTCGACAATAGTTCAAGTCCCAGACTCGGTGGCTCAAAACTCACGCTGGGGGTGTGTGCATGCATGCCCAAAATGATGTGCCTGGTTGATATTAGTGTCCTCCCTCCTCTCATTCCTGGAATCTCTGCCCATCCCCTCCCAAGCTATCCAAATTGATTTTGAGCACTCTTGTTTTGCATCAGCAACAACTTTCCTATAATGCGTTTTTTTCATAAGAGTATGAGCTAAAGCACGTCAAGTAATAAAAAGCATGCTAAGTAAAGCCACCTAGTGATTTCTGTTTTTTTTTTTTTTATTTAGCATGTTCATCATCAGAATGTTCATCCTGAGAGGAGAATGGAGGAGCAGGGATTGCAGTGTGGCCATCCCCCTGGGGGTGAATTCTCGATTTTTTGTCTCTCTGTCTCTCCCTCTCCAGTGATTGCACTCGTCCTATTGCAAAAATCTCTCTTAAAAAAAAGAAAAAAGTTTGG
>NW_006205599.1:605531-608502 GCF_000334495.1 Tupaia belangeri chinensis
AAACCGGGGGGGGGGGGAAATGAGCTCTATATAGTCCCACCAGAATTTTCTTTTTATTGCTATGTGTTAAGTGAAAAAGCATTTCTTTCTAACTTTAGTGCTTGTACTTTCTTTTCTAAAACCTACTTAGAAAGTTAAGTGATTTTTTTCAAAGGTCTAAAAAGTTCAGTCATCCCTGCTTTGGGATGAAATAAATAACCAGGCTCTAGAGCTTGCAATAAGGGAAAGGACTTATTATCTGTGGTTATCGTGGGCTAATGCGAGAACGTCAGTCAGAGTGAATAAAGGCGGTGGACATCACAGGAGAATGCTGGGTTTGGCACCCAGACAGGCCTGGGTCCAACCCAGCTTTGTCACTGGCTGCAAGATTTAATTTCTCAAAGCCTCGGTCCCTTCACCTGGGAAATGGAAATAATGGTCAATCGTTCCGGGGTTGAAATGAACTCACAGTTCTGATGCACCTGGTTGATATTAGTGTCCTCCCCTCGCCTCATTTCTGGAATCTTTGCCCATCCCCTCTCAAGCTATCCAAATCGATTTTGAGCTCCCTTGTTTTGCATCAGCAACAACTTTCCTGTAATGCGTTTTTTCATAAGAGTAAGATCTTCAGGCACGTCAGGTAGCAAAAAAGCATGCTAAGTAAAGCCACCTATTGATTTCTGTTTTTTTCTTAGCTGCTTCAGAATGTTCAGCTCAGATTTGATTATTTGCAGCAATAATTAATCGCACTTTAATAAACGAAGTCGGCTTTCGCGAGCTAATGAAGCTAGAACAGAACATGAGCTCACGGCTGCTCTTGGCTCTTAACTCACTGCCAAGGAGGCGAGGAGGGAGCCTGCCAAGGAATGTTGGGGGGAATTATCAGGCTTGTGGGTTTGCCAGAGCAGAATTAGCCAGGCTCTGATGCATGCCGGGGGTGCCGTGCAGATGGGGCGACGTCTAGAAGCAAAGCAGGAGTCTGGGAGGAGGTGGGAGGCTTCAGGGGAGGGCTTAAAGAGCAGAAGCAAACGTGGACCAGAGCCACCATATAGGATGTGAGAGTAGAGGAGCAGTAGGGCTGGGGATAGTGCGCGAGAGTTGCACGTGGCCAGGCAGAAAGTCCCAGAGTCAGAAAGTCAGAGCCAGAAAGGGCCTCGACATCAAGCAGCTCCACCTTGTCATTGTATAGATGACAAGACCGAGGTCCAATCGTGTTCTGACTTGCCAAAGGTCACGTGTATTCCACAAAAGAAGAGGCTGCCTTTATAGGGCTGGCTTTCTAGGGCTCGTCGGAGAAGGCAAGTCCCATGTCCTGTCTGGGCCAAAGTAGAAACAGAGGTCCCGAAAGCTGAGCTCGTCTTGCCAAGGTCCTGCAGCAGTGCCAGCCACTAAGCCCATCACTGCTCAGCAGAAAGGGTCCCAAATGCACACGCCACCAAAGTCTTTCAGAATTTGGGGATTGTAGGAATTGAAGCCAACTGTCACAGTCTTCTAATCAATGCAGTTCCTATTGCAACCAATATTTACAATATTTATTATAATGAAATAGTAACACTGCCATGACCCAGACACCAGTTTATGGAAGTGACTCAGCTTCTCTGATCACTGTCCTGGGAAAGGAGTGTGTAATGGAATGCATTGACCATCCTCAAGTGTCCTTCAAAAGTGCCTCCCGATTGTCCATAGTCTTGCAGCCACCCTTCTGCCGCCCTTATACTCTGGAGCCTCTGGACTTCCAGAAGAGCCTCCGCCCACTGTCCCCCAGCTGCAGCCCACCCTGAGCTCCTCCCTCAGGCTGAGCTTCCTCTGTTAATACCCCTCCCCACAAGGAGAGAGCCTGGCAATAGGAGAAGATGGTCGGTGGGTTCTGCTGGAAAAGAGGTGCCAATTATCGCCCTGATTAGGCTCACCCCCGCCGTCTCACTGGGCTGCAGACCACACACTGAGTATTCCTGCACTGGGACGCGAGACCTGTGTGGTCCTGCAGACTCACTTATAATAAATCTGCAAGCTTAATAAAAGGCATCACTTCTATCTTTTGATCTCTCTTGAGTTACTCATTAGCTCTGGGTAACACACTTCTTGACTGACAGGCCCTTCCCAGGGAAAACCCAGGCTTGGGGATTCTTCAAACAAAAAGCAGTGTGGAAGTGTGGTGTGTGTGTGTGTTGTTTGGCAGGAGGCGCGGCGTGATTCGCAGGGAAAGAAGACGGGGCAGAAGTGGCCATCTCAGGAGATGCCTGGAAGAGGTCCCCAGAGGAGGGTGAGCATTGCCAGGGCCTGCTGCTGCTGGTGCTGGAAGGCTCTGGAGCCCTCGGGCTGTTGGGCAGTCCAGGCCTCACCTGTTCCAGTCTTCCCTCCTGCCCCTCCTTCAAAATCCTTCTTAGGATTTCATATTCCATGGGACCTCTCAGTTTACTCCTTTTCAGCTTCAAGTCTCAGCTTTAATTCAATCTGCATTTTTTCTTTCTTTATTTTTTTTTCGTTTTAAATTAATTTCCAGCAGTCACATATATTCTCCAAGGAGAGACAGAGAAACAGAGAGATTGGAATTTGGGGTACCCATGCAGACATGCCTGACATGTTTTTCACTGGGGTGGAGATTTGAACCTCAGTCAGCTAGTAGGATCTAGCTCCCTTAATCACTAGGCAATGAGGCTGGCATTTTCTTTAAATGCACTAAAGCCATTTTTCTTGTGTGACCTCTTGCCTGTAAATTCCTTGAAGGGATGGATGCTCCATTTTTCCCCTACTTTCTGACACGTTGCAAACCCGTCATGCCAGGGTCCATTGTGGCCATTCCGCTTTGCCAGGCACTGGACTGACAACTGCACATGTATTGCTCCTGTGTGTCTTTAGGACAGCTTTATGAAGGAGGGTCAGTGGAGGAAACTCAGGCTCACAGAATTCAGGCAACTTCCGTAAGGTCACACCACAGTTAATAGGCAATGGGTCAGGTACCTTATCCCAGTCTGTCTGAATCCATTCCTGC
>NW_006205599.1:608516-626357 GCF_000334495.1 Tupaia belangeri chinensis
CTGCTGCTCATACCCACTGTGCCCCTAACCAGCCAGAATGGGCTCTCCAGGGCTCTCAGCTGGGTGAGGTGGGCTGGCCCATGCATTTTCCACTCTCTCCAGCATCCATGTCTAAGTTCTCTGTGTTCTCATCAGGACTTCCTGGGACTCACATGGTGCCCACTCCCTCTGGTGGCTTCCCTCTGGGCTGTTTGGCTGCTCTGGGAAACCACAACCATTTCAGGAGTCATGGGGAAGACGCTAGACTCAATACCAATTCACTGTGTGTTGGCGTGTCAGCTGAGAAAACAAAATTACCAACCAGGCCAGCCATGTTTGAACCTCCTCTCCACACAAACAACCTTCTTCCTAACCACCCCCATGTGAAATCACAAGTGCAGGGACTGTAGGGTCAAATGCAACAGAGGTGGCTTTGCCTGGTGGCTAAGGGTGTAGCCTCTGCAGCCTACTGAGGTGGGGTTGGGTCCAGGCCTGGCACCCATTTGATCTTGAGCAAGACATTTAGGTTTTCTGTTCAGATTCTTCTCATAAGCAAGAGAGATAATGATAATGATCATTTCATGTGCTTGTTAAATAAGTTAATCCATGGAAAAGAGCCTGGCATCAAGGAAAATCTAATGCTAAAGGTTAGGAATTATTAGTATTATGGGTTGAGTTGTGCCCCCACAAACATAAGTTGAAGTTCTAGCCCCCAGTATCTGTGAACACAACCTTATTTTATTTATTTATTATTCTTTTTTTTTAGAGAGATTTTCACTATAGGGCGCGTGTGCTCACCAGACAGAGACATAGAGACTGAAAGCGAGAAATCACCCCCCAGGGGAGATGGTCACGCCGCAATCCCTTCTCCTCCATTCTCCTCTCAGGATCTTAGGCACGCATGCACACGCGCCCGGCGTGAGTTTTAAGCCACCGGGTCCGGGACGCAAACTGTAGTCAACTACGTGGGAGTCTAGCGACATAGCCATTACGCCAACTGCTGGTTCCTGAACACGACCTTATTTTAAAAGAGTGTCTTTGCAGACATAGGTTCAGCTAAGGTGGTGAGGGTGGCTCTAGTTCAATATTATCGGTGCCCATGTAAGAAGAGGGAATCTGGACCCAGATGCATATGGAGAGGAGCGCACCACATACTGACACAGACACAGAGGGAAGGTGCTCGTGTGAACATGGAGACAGAATATGCTACACAGCCGAGAAACTCCTGGGACTGCCAGAAACTGAAAGAGGCAAGGAGGGAGCCTTTTCTAGAGGTCATGGATAGAACATGGACTTCAAGCCTCCAGAAGTATGAGAAAATAAGCTTCTCTTGTTTTTTATTTATTTCATTTTATTTGTTAATTGTTTTATTGCCAGAGGGCACGTACACTCACCAGAAAGAGAAATAGAGAGCAAGGAAGAGGGAGAAGGCTCCTTAATGGTGTGATCATGCTACACTCCCATCTCCATGTCTCCATCCTGTGGGAATTCGAGGCATTCACGTATGCAGGTGCATGCGCAGGCAAACACACACACACACACACACACACACACACACACACACACAGCATGAAGGCTGACATTTGAACTGCAGTCAGCCAAGTGGGCTCTGGCTCCCTTAACCACAGCCCTATTACTTTTATTTTAAGACACTAAGTTATGGTTTTTTGTTACAGCAGCCTTAGGAAACTAGTACGATGAACATTTAAAGGATCACTGGTTTCAGAGGACCTCTGTCTTACTTTTGACTTTGCTTCTAGCACATGTGAACTTGGCCAAGTGGTAGAGGCATAGACTACTAGAATTGGAAAAGACCTTGTTGTCCAGGTAAAGAAACCAAGTTCCATAGAAGGAAGAGATTGATACATAACCCCAGTGAACCTCAGTTACTTCATCTATAAACAAGAGATAATTATTCCTGCCTTGCTCGCCTCACCAAGCTATGCTTGAGGTGTCAATAAAATCCCTTAGGTAGACCAGTTGCCATCACAGTCATGGCAACACGCACACTCCTGTCTACCTTCAGAGGAACACTACTGCTTGTTTCCCAGGATTCTGGTTGTTTCTGAAGGAGTCACGCCAAGAATAAGCTGTAAAAAGCACATGAAATCAACAACTTCCCACCATTTGAGCAAATGTTGAGAAACTTCTGTGAAACATATCATCATCTATCGGCATCTCTAAACAAGGACTTGCTCTCCTAGGGAAGAATATGATAACTCAGGACATCTGGGCTCTGCACCTGGTGCCACTGCCCAACTCATTGTACAATCTTGAGCAAGTCCCTTACTCTCTCAGGGCCCATCTATAAAATGAAGAGCGACCTGCACCCAGGTTGGTGTGACTCCAGAGTCTCTGTTCTTAACCATTTTATAGTGCAGGAAGAGATGAAAATATTAGCGATTTCAGAAGGTACAGAGCATATTTATATCCTGAGATCACTGAGTTAACAGGATCAGGAGTCATTGGTTCAACTGCCAGACACTAACTCCCATAAGCAGATGTTATATACCTCTGGACATTCTATTGACGTTTGTTGGTTTGTTTTCTAGGTTTTTGTCATAGGGCACGTGTGCTCATTAGAAAGGAGAGAGACAGAGAGAAAGAAAGTGAGAAATCACCCCCAGGGAGGATGGCTATGCTGCAATCTTTTATCCTCCATTCTCTCAGGATTTGGGGCACACACTCATACACATTAAAATCATGGCATGATTTTCAAGCTGCTGTGTCTGTGACTCAAACCACAGTCAGCCGTGTGGGAGTCCAGCACCTTAACCACCATACCATCAGCTGGCCCCAACAGGTTTTTCTTATTCCTCTTGAGGATGACGATTTTGCTGGAATGGAAACATATGTGGGGGGAGTAATGACTATAAATATTAACAATTTATAAAACTAGAAACACTTAATTTCTGGTTCTGCCCTTTATTTTTTTTCCCAATAAGACTAAGCAAATCACTTTTGCCTTGTTCTGACAGATATGAAGACTTTGTAGAGTTGCTGAGAGGGAGAAGCAAGATAAGGCTATAAAAGCTCTAGGCCACCCTGGATCATAGCAAAGCATAGATATCCCTTCCTTCCTTAATCTGAAGCTAGAGAGATGACACCTACTTTTTATAACTCTGTCAACTCTTCGATTGTCTGAAGAAAACTTTTTAGTAGTCCCCCAACTCTTAGCATTCTTACCACATTTCTCCTCACTATCATCATCAGAACCAACATCCTCCTCATCAACATTCTCAGCAGCAGCGCCAACATCCACCTTCTCATCACCTTTTCAACACCGTCATCTTCTTTGTCATTACATCATCACCACCATCTTCATCAGCATCAACATTCTCTCCATCATTATTTTTTATCAACATTATCCTCATCATCCTCTTTCATTACCATCTTCGTTGTAATCATCATCATCATCACACTACATGAATTCATTAGAATTCATGCTAGAATCTACCATGTAGTAAAGCCTAAGCATAGCCAGTCAATTTTTCAACAACTCAATGAACTAAATATTACTTTTATTTTACTAATAGTGAAGCTGAATCTCAAGAACTAAAGTGACTTTCTCAGGCTCGCATAGTTACACACATTAAAGGTGTGAGCCCACTCCAGGCCCTATGATACCAAATCTTAGGAATGTCCCCTTCGATGGCATTAACTTCTTCTTTTTTTTTTTTTTGGAGAGGATTTTGCTATAGAGCATGTGCTCTCACCAGAAAGACAGAGAGAGACAGAGAGACAGAAAGCGAGAAATCACTCCCTAGGGGGGATGGCCACATTGCAATCCCTTCTCCTCCATTCTCCTCTCGGCGGGATCTTGGGCACATGTGCACACGTGCCCAGTGTGAGTTTAAGCCACCGGGCCCGGGACTCAAACCATGGTCAACTACATGGAAGTCCAATGACATAGCCATTATGCCAACTGCTGGTCCTGATGGCATTAACTACTTTTAGCAGGAATAACACCCAGCCAGTTCAGGTTACATGGATGAGGTAGACTCTCCAAGTGTTCTTCAGTGAGATTTTATATACTCTATGATGTTCTTGACTTTTCAAACCTAAAGAGAAGATTTTTATACTAGAATGTGCACACACATGTATGTGTGTGTGTCAGAAAGAAAAGAATATATGCATTCCCTAAAAGCATGTGGGACCCTCCTCCTGCTAAGCAGACTTGGGATTCAGCCCACACCTGCAAGATTTGAATGTCTTTTGTCCCTTGAGAGTCTCACTCTGCATGGCTAATCCAGGCTGAACTTCCTGCTGCCTCCTCACAGGACGCAATTCAGACCAACATATTAATGGAGATTATAGCAAGAGGAACATATTTGGGCAAGGAAGGGCACTGCCTAGCAGGGGAGTAAGACACCCAGATGGAGGCCTTTGATGGACAATCTTGAAGCGTTCAGTGAAAGCAGGACACAGTGCAGTGGGTCCTTCCCAGAAGTGCCTAGAGCTATCGGATCTTCAGAAAAGTTATGACACATTTTTGCATAGAAAAATACATCATGATTTTTCTGATGACCCAATACATATGCTTTGACCTCTGTCCCTAGGATGAATCCACCCACACCCTTGTTTTTCTAGATAAGTGAAAAGCATGCATCTTTTCCCCTCTGCACATCAAACACTGATCATTGTTAACAGGGGAGCCTATAGGCCAGTTTAGTTTCACCGGTTCAGTCAGGTTTCATCTGTTGTCATGACATCCTGTCTAGTTTACCATTCGTCACTATCAAAAGCATTCCTATTTGGACCTTAACTATAGAACATGCTTCCAAGGATGAGCAGCAAAGAGGACAGGTGACAAGGGCCACCAAATAAGGAGTTTTTCATGTGGCTCAGTGGGAAGAGCACTAGCCATGGAAACAGAGGACTTACGGTTCAGTCTCCGCTGTGCCACTTTCTCCCTACTGGACTCCATAATCTCATCTGTAAAATGGGCATAACTGTGCTGTCAAATGTTAATGGCTTTGTAAGGTGACAGTCCCTGGAGCCATCACTTTTAATGACCTGTGTTAATTTCATTTTCCAGTTTCAACAGAGTCAGTTTTTCTTCAAGGTTGTTGAACACCTGGTCACATGGTTCTTTGGGTATGTTGGGCCAGCATGAGGGGCTGCCTACCTGTGGAATCTTCTCAGGGAGCTGTGACAAACTTGGAAAAATCCAACCCATTTCTCAGTGCTGGGAGAGCTGGAACTGCCACACCCCAGGAACGGCTAATTGGGTAGATGGATTTAGAAGATCTGGACGATTATGAAAAGCATTTCCTTGTTGGAGGCTTAGTAAATTAGAGCCACAAAAGCAGAAAGTGGTATTGGGTGGTGGATTAACTACAATAAAGGGCTGAATCTGTATGGGGAGGAAGGGATTGGAGTCAGCCCTGCAAACTACACCCCTGAGGAACCTGGCCCAGAATGGTCTCTCCAGCCTGGTTACTAAGCACAGCACTGCTCGCCAAGCCCTGTGTGGGCAAAATCCGAAGGACTTCCGGATGCCACTCTACTGCCCTCCCACTGTCTGTGCCCTATGAAGAGATCTGTTAGACATAACCCGGCCCTGCTGGTACTGGCTCCTTTTCAGCAAACTCCAAGCCTGAGGCCTTAACCACCCCGAGTCTTACAGTATTCCAAACACTGAAGGCCCTGCTAGCCTTTGCTCAGACTCTTTCCTCTTCTTGACAAGCTTTAGTTCTCTCCACCATGGGAAAAGAGCCAACTTTCAACACCTCTTTCAAGACTGTTGCCTTTTCAAACCTTTCCTGACCCACCTGCCTCAAACAGGCAATTATGTGCTTTCAAGGTGGGAGCCTACCCTAGGTCCTATGTGGATTGCTCCTTCCCACGGCTGCATTATGAGCTTAGCCACCTTTGCAAATGTGGCCATGCTTTACCAAACACTATCTCTGGGGGTTGGGCTGTAGTATAACAGCAAAATGTGATATTTTGTAAGGCTGACCCACTTGGGAGGTTCTGGGTTCAAGTCTGGAGACTTCCCAGCATATGCTTGGCACATGTGTGTCCACAATCTAGGGCTGGCTAAGGCTGGGGGTGGACTGAGATGTCAGGACCCTTGGGAGTGCTCTCTGTCTCCTTCTGTCTCTCTCTTTTCATGGAAGACAGAATTAAATACAATTTAAGAGAGATTGTAACTGTCTCTTTCCACTCACTGTGAGCTTTGAGAAGGCAGGCACTGTCTCCACCCATCTCCGGACTCTTAGTGTGTCCTGCAGTGACTTTGGTCAGGTTAACCTGAACTCTATCTGAACACAAGATGTTTTGATCCCCTCCTACTGGATGCTGCTTAAAGGTGACCAGTGTCCATTCCCACCCCCGTCTATGGTCTCCAGTGTATCACTGAGGCTAGAAAACTGGGAACTACATTTCCTTCCTTCCCAGCAGGGATATGGTGGAAGTTCTACCAAAGGTAAACTCTCAAGAGGTTCAAAGGCAAGGCACAGGCACCCTGCCTCTGACACTGGGAACTGGAGCACACATTTCTGCAGATGGAGTTGTGCAGTGGCCAGCTAGGTTTCCCACCCCCATCCACCATCTACGCTACCAGCAGTAGGTTCCTACGGCTTTCTTACCTCTGAATCACAGCTTTCAGGGGCGAGCTGAACAAAAAGCTAGTGGGAGCCCCTGACCTCACTCCTGCAACCTAAGCATCTCCATCCCCACAATCTACCCTGTTCTTGAAATACCAGAAGGGTTTTTTTCTTTTTCTGCACTGAACACCAGATGATACTTCGTCAGACTGACCTGAAGGTGTTTAGACTGGATTTGTAAATTGAATATTTTTTAGTTTCGAATTTATTTATTTATTATTAACATGCAATGATTATATTAGATTGTTAGGAAAGTCATGACTTTTTTTTTTTCACGCAAAAATATGTCATGATTTTCCTGATGACCCAATACATGTTTGTGAGGTCACGTGTGATTTTTCAGTACAGGAATACAGTGTGTGATATTAAATCAGGATCATTAGTATGCGCAGGATCTCAATTATTTGCCGTTATTTTTTGTTGGGTACGTTCTGAGACATAGTTAACCACATTCCTTTCACGGTATTTTATAACACTAGACATTGTTCTTACCTATCTGTCGTTTTGCTTCTGTTAATCAACATCTCTATCTCTGCCCTCTTTCCCAGCCTCTAATAGTCATTGTTCATCTCCCTACTTTTTTTTTTTTACTTTAGAGATTTTTGCTATAGGGTGTATGCACTCACCAGAGAAACACAGAGAGACAGAAAGACAGAAAGACAGAAAGACAGAAAGCAAGAAATCAATCTCCTTCCCTCCCCCGGGGGATGGTCATGCTGCAATCCCTTCTCCTTCATTCTCCTCTCAGGATTTTGGGTATGCACACACATGCACCTGGCTTGAGATTTAAACCACTGAGTCTGGAATTTGAACTGTGGTCAACTACGTGGGAGTCCAGTGACGTAACCATTATGCCATCTGTTGGTCCCATCATTTCTCTACTTCTAACAAGTAACTTTTTTTCCAATTTCCATATATAAGGAAGAACAAGCGCTATTTCTCTTTCAGTGCCTGGCTTATTTCACTTAATATAATGTCCTTTTACAGGATTTTATTCTATTCTATTTATTTATTTATTTTTGCTATAGGGCACGTGCGCTCACCAGACAGACAAAGAGAGACAGAGAGACAGAAAGTGAGAAATCACCCCTCAGGGGGGATGGCCACGCCGCAATCCCTTCTCCTCCATTCTCCTCTCGGGATCTTGGGCACGCATGCACACGCGCCCGGCATGAGTTTAAGCCACCGGGTCTGGGACTCACCGTGGTCGACTACGTGGGAGTCCAGCGACATAGCCATTATGCTAACTGCTGGTCCCAGGATTTTATTCTTTTTAACAGCTATATAGACTTCCATTTCTCTCTCTCTCTCTCTCTCTCTGTGTGTGTGTGTGTTGTGTGTGTGTGTGCATGTGTGTATTATACTTCCCTAATCATTCATCTGTTGATGGACATTTAGGTCATCTTGGCTATTGTGAACAACACTACAGTAAACATCGGGGCACAAACATCTTTTTTTTCTTTCTATAATTTTTAATTTCAATTTCTTTTATACATGTATTCACATGTTACTTAGCTAGCAAAGCGAATATTCCAACATGTGTACATTTCTCATGAGTCCAGTTAACAGTACTATAAAGTTATCTCCAATAGATAATAACCCATTTATTTGTCCTATAAATGACTTAACTCTCTATTTTTCTCCTTAATGTCCTTCTGCAGACTCTACTCCTTCACCCACCCTCTTCCAACATTATATCTGGTATTCACAACCATTTACTATATTTCCATATCCTTTAGTCATTCAGTTTCAGCCATAGAGTGTGGACACTCGGTATATATTACGTGGAGACATACAATGTCTCTCCTTCATAGCCTGGCTTGCTTCACTCAGCAGTAAATCTTCCATAGTCACCCACTTTTTGTCAAAATCCAGGGTTTGTTGCTTATTATGGCTGAGTAGTATTCCATAGAGTATATGTGCTACAGTTTTTCAATCCATTCATCTGTTTGTGGGCATTTGGGTTGGTTCCATGTCTTAGCAATTGTGAATAGTGCCACAATAAACATCCATGTGCAAGCACTTTTCTGATTAAGAATTCTTCTGTCCTTTGGGTAGATACTAAGGAGTGGCACTGCTGGATCATATGGTAGTTCTATTTGTAGATCTTTGAGGAATCTCCAAATTGTTCTTCACAGTGGCTGGACCAATTTACATTCCCACCAGCAGTGTAGGAGAGTTCCCTTCCACCACGCCCCCCACCAGCACTTATCATTTTGTTTGTTTGTTTGTTTTAATCTTAGTCATTCTGACTGGGGTTAGGTGGTATCTCATTGTGGTTTTGTTCTGCATCTCCCTTATAATGAGGGATGTTGAGCATTTTTTCATATGCCTTTGTCTTCCTTAGAGAGTGTTCTTTTTTTTTTTTTTTAACTCATTCTCCAATCTTCTAATAGGGTTTATTTATTTATTTTTTTTTTCAGGACAGTTGCTTGAATTCCTTATGTATTCTGGTTTTCAGTCCCTTAGCTGATGCATAGTTTACAAAAATATTTTCCCATTCTGAGAACCGTCGGCTCACACTAATTACTGTGGGATTTTTTGCTTGTTTTTTTTTTGTGTGTGTGTTTTTGTTTTGTTTTGGTTCTTTTTTTTTTTTTTTTTTGCCATGCAGAAACTTCTTAATCTGATGTAATCCCATTTGTCTATTTTGAGGATTATTTACTGTGCTTTTAGAGTATTATTTAAGAAGTCCTTGCCTACCCCAATGTCTCCCAGAGTTTCCCCCGTGTTTTCCAGCAGTAGTTTTATAGTATGAAATCTTAGATTTAGATCTTTGATCCACTTTGAGTTGATTTTTTGTCAATGGTGAGAGGTAGGGGTTCACATTCATCTTTCTGCAGGTGGATATCCAGTTTTCCCACCACCATTTCCTGAAGAGGTTTACCTTTTCCCACTGGATTGACTGGTACCCTGTGTCAAAAATTAGTTGACTGTACATTTGAGAGTTTATTTCTGGGGACTTTATTCTGTTCCATTGGTCTACCTGTCTGTTTCTGTGCCAATACCATGCTGTTTTGACTACCACAGCTTTGTAGTATATTTTTGGGTTAAGGAGTGAGATGTCACCCACTCCACTCTTCTTGTACAGGATTGCTTTGGCAGTACGAAGTTTTTTAAAATTCCAGACAAGTAGTATGATTGTCCTTTCTAGGTCTGTGAAGAATGTCTCTGGCACTTTGATTGGGATTGCATTAAATATATAGGTTAATTTGGGTAGAATTGCCATTTTGATTATATTAATTCTTCCAATTCAGGAACATGGAATATCCTTACACTTTTATTTTTTTTTTGGAGAGGTTTTTGCTATAGGACACGTGCACTCGCCAGACAGACAGAGAGAGACAGAGAGATAGAAAGCGAGAAATCACCCCTCAGGGAGGATGGCCACGCCCCAATCCCTTCTCCTTCATTCTCCTCTCGTGACCTTGGGCACGCACACACATGCACCCAGCGTGAGTTTAAGCCACTGGGCCTGGGACTTGAACCATGGTCGACTACATGGGAGTCCAGCGACATAACCATTATGCTAACTGCTGGTCCCTCCTTACACTTTTTAATGTCATTTTCAATTTCTTTTTTAGCTTCTCTTAGTTTTCCTTGTGGAGGTCTTTAACTTCTTTGGTTAGATTTATCCCTAGGTATCTTATATTTTTTGTGGCTATGGTAAATGAAATTACTTTTTTTCAGTTCTCAGTCCGCCTTCTGTTTGTATATAGAAATGGTATAGATTTCTGTATGTTGATTTTGTATCCTGAAATTTCACTGTATTCATCTATTTCTTCCAGGAACTTTTTTATGGATACCATTGGGTTTCTATGTATACAATCATGTCATCTTCAAATATAGTTTCACCTCTTCTTTTCCTATTTGAATGCCTTTTATTTTATTCTCTTTTCTGATTGCATTGGCGAGGACTTCCAGTATTATATTGAAAAGGAGTAGAGAAAGTGGGCATCCTTGTCTTGTACCAGTTTTTAATGGAAAAGCTTTTGGCTTTTCTCCATTCAGGATGGTGTTAGCTATAGGTTTTTTATAGGTAGCTTTTATTTTGTTGAGAAATGACCCTTCTGTGATGATTTTGCTGAGAGTCTTGATCATGAAGGGCTGTGATATCTTATCAAATGCTTTTTCTGCATCAATAGATATGATCATATGGTTTTTCTCTTTCTTTTTGTTAATATGGTGTATTACACTTATGGTTTTGCATATAATTGAACCAACCTTGCATTTCTGGGATAAAGCCTACCTGGTCGTGATGTATAATCTTTCTTATATGTCGTTGGATGCAATTTGCTAGTATCTTGTTGAGAATTTTTGTGTCTATATTCATCAGAGATATTGGTCTATAGTTTTCCTTCTTTTTCCTGTCCTTATCTGTTTTAAGGATAAGGGTGATGGAGGCTTTGTAAAATGAATGTGGGAGAGTTTCACCCTTTTGGATCTTTAGAAATAAGTTGAGCAGAATAGGGGTTAACTCTTCTTTAAAAGTTTCAAAAGTGAAGCCATCAGGACCAGAACTTTTCTTTGTTGGGAGGTTATTTATTACTGATTCAATCTCCTGGCTTGTTATGGGCCTATTCAATCTTTCTATATCTTCTTGACTCAATCTTGGTAGATTATATGTGTCCAGGAATTTGTCTATCTCATTCATATTTTCTTGTTTGTTGGCACATAGTTGTTCATAGTGTCCTCTCATGATGTTTTGTATTTCTATTATGTCTGTTGTTATATTGCCAGCTTCATTGCAAATTTGATTCACCTTTTCTCTCCTCTCACTAGTGGTGTATCAATTTTGTTTATCTTTTCAAAAAACCAGCTTTTGCTTTCATTTATTTTCTGTATAGTTTATTTTCTATTTCTTTTATTTCTGCTTGGATCTTCATTATTTCCTTTCTCCTGGAGTTTTTTGAATTATTTTTTTTTTTTTTTGCTATTCATTTTCCAGTTCTCAGAGGCACAATGTTAGGTGATCCATTTGCCTTTTCCTTCCTTTTTTTTAAAAAAAAAAGGTGTTTTTAATAGGGCTTGTGCACTTACCAGAAAGACAGAAAGAGACAGAGAGACAGAAAGTGAGAAATCACCCCTCAGGGAGGATGGCACGCCGCAATCCCTCCTCCTCCATTCTCCTCTCAGGATCTTGGGCATGCACGCACACATGCCCAGTGTGAGTTTAAGCCACCAGGTCTGGGACTCGAACCACAATCGACTACATGGGAGTCCAGAGACAGCCATTATGTCAACTGCTGTTCCCCCATTTACCTTCTTTCCACCTTCTTATGTGCAATAATTGCTATGAACTTCCCTCTTATGACTATTTTGCAGTGTCCCAAAGATTATGGAAACTTGTGTCCTCATTGTCATTGGCATCCATGAATCTTTTTATTTCAGTCTTTATTACTTCAGTAGTTGTGAAGTCATTCAGGAGTAGGTTATTTAGTTTCCATGTATTTGTGTGTTTTTGAGGATTTCTTTTGAAATTAAAATCAAGTTTAATTCCATCATGGATATAGTTTCTATGCCTTTGAACCTGTAGAGGCTTGCTTTGTACCCTATCACGTGGTCAATCTTCAAAAAGCTTCCATGTGGGGGGTGAGAAAAAAAATGTATCTCATGTGTTTTGGGTGGAAAGTTCTATAGATGTCTGTTAAGTCCATTTGATTTATGGCATCATTTAGATCCTTTATAACTTTACTTATTTTTTTGTCTAGATAATCTGTCCAGAGGGGATAGTAGGGTGCTGAGGTCTCCAACATTTAGTGTGTTGCAGTCTATCTCTCCTGTTAGATCTAACAGTTTTTCCTTCACGTATTTGGGTGCTCCTGTGTTAGGTGCATACTTATTTATAAGTGTTATATCTTCTTGATGGATTAACCCTTTTGCTACAATATAGTGCCCTTCTTTGTCTCTTCTAACAATTTTTGTTTTAAAGCCTATTTTGTCAGAAATTAGTATCATAACTCTATCTCTTTTTTAGTTCCCATTTGCATGGAATACTTTTTTCCAGCCCTTTGCTTTTAGTCTATGTTTATCTTTATCCATGAGATGCGTTTCTTGTAGGCAGTGGATAGAGTTTCCATTTTTTTATCCATTCAGCCAGTCTGTGTCTCTTGATTAGAGAATTTAATCCATTACCATTCAATGTTATTATCAGTATTTCCGGATATGTCCCTTTCTTTAAATTGACCATTGTCTTGGTTGTCTTTTATTCCCTTATTTATGACTGTTCATTCTTTAGTTTTCTTGGAACAAGACTCTCTTCAAAGTTTCTTTTTTTGGGGGGGTGGGGGGGAAGTTTTTGCTATAGGGCACGTGCACTCGCCAGACAGACAGAAAGAGACAGAGAGACAGAAAGTGATAAATCACCCCCCAGGAGGGATGGCCATGCCGCAATCCCTTCTCCTCCATTCTCCTCTCGGGATCTTGGGCATGCATGCACACAAGCACCTGGCGTGAGTTTAAGCCACCAGGTCCGGGACTCGAACCGCGGTCGACTACATGGGAGTCCAGCAACATAGCCATTACGCTAACTGATGGTCCCTCTTCAAAGTTTCTTGAAGAGCTGGTCTGGTGTTGAAAAATTCTTTCAGGTTTTGTTTGAGAAGATTTTAATCCCTGCCCCAGCTCCAGCTCCAGCCCAGCCCAGCTCCTCCAACCCTAGAGCCTTCCTCTGTCAGAACAGACATCCCCCCAGCTCTCCAGCAGAGCCCAGTTCCATCTCCAGTCCCCTGGCTTGAAGGGACACTGAGGCAGGGTCAGTCGTTGTCCTCTTCTTATTTCATAGAACAGCCTCCAGCTTCCCAGAAGAGCCCAGTTCCATCTCCAGTCCCCTGGCCTGTAAGGAACACTGAGGCACAAACATCTTTACAACATACTGATTTCCTTTCCTTTGGATACATGCCCAGTAGTGGGATTGCTGGATCATATGGCAGTTCAAAGAAAATTTAAAATATAATTATACCAATATTAATACTTTTTTACCAAAAGAACATTTTCAGGAGCAAATCTCATTGAGCCAATATAATTTATAGATTAATTTTCTATCTATTTTTGAACAGTCATACAGTTCTTTCTGCCATTTCCATTTTTATTTTATGGAACATTTTAATCAGGATCACGTTTTTTCTCTTTTTTGCTGTAAAATTTAACAATGAAAGATTCATTTAACCAGGGCTTTAGTTAAGTTGACAAATGTAATCATACTGATAATATTTTCTACCATTGTGATTTTTATTTTATAATTTTAATTACACCAGACCTATTTTTCCCTAGTCAGATTCTATATTTTCCAATTTTGCCATGAAAACTTTTTAATCCATAACAAATTTTACCACGTATACCTTTGGCTGTGGCAGTTTAATTATCTAATTTAATGTTGGATATTTATACACAGACCAGCTTTTTTTAGATCAAAACTTTGCCATTCTTATGGCAAAGTCATATCTTACCTATAAGATATGACTCCAGGGGGCCAGCAGGTGGCGTGGTGGTTGGAGGCGTTGGACTCCCATGTGGTCAACCATGGTTTGAATCCTGGACCTGATGGTCTGGTTTCTCGCTTTCCTCTTCTCACTCTCTCTCTCTGGTCAAATTTAAAAAATAAGTAAATAAATAAAGTTAAATAAGTAATTCTTTTTTTAAAAAAGATATGACTCCAGATTTTTCTCTCTGCCAGATTTCACTGCACATCATTTTAGCTGACATCAGATTTCTTTCTTGGGTATTTATTTATGCAGATCAACTCTAAAGGTAATCACCACTATACTCGTACAAGGACTGGTTCTTTGCAAGGTGTTTGTTTTGCCACGGGGCACATGCACTCATCAGAGAGACAGAGAGAGAGAAAGTGAGAAATTACTCCCCACGGAGGATGGCAATAATCCCTTCTTTTTCAGTATCCTCTTGGGATTTTGGGCACGCACACATAAGCACCCAGCATGAGTTTCAAGACATCAGGTCTGGGACTCAAACTGCGGTTGGCCATGTGGGAGCCCAGCACCTTCACCACTACACTATCTGCTGGCCCTTTGCAAGGTTTTTAATTGAAACAAAGAAGTATCAGAAGGACAAAGGCATAGTAAGTTAATAAAATAATAAAATTCTTATCTTCAACATGGTGGGGTAAACGTTTCCTACTTCTCTAATTTCTTTAACTATAAAACCTATTTGCTCTGAGGATTAAATTAAACAACACATGAAATGCTTAACATGAACATAACCCTGATAACTTAACATGCTTGGCATAGAGTGTAAACTCCATAACTGCAGTCACACGCTGCTTAAAGATGGGGTACGTTCTGAGAAATGCATCATTAAGCAATGACGTTGTTAGGCAATTTCATCATTGTGAAAACATCGTAGAGTGTACCTGCACAACCCCAGATGCAAACCTGCTACACACCTAGGCTATGGGGTATAGCATATTGTTCCAAGGGTACAAACCCATGCAGCACGTCACTGTACTGAAAACCACAGAGAACTGTAACATCATGGTAAATATTTGCATATGCAAACATACCTAAACACAGAAAGGGAAGAGTATAATTATGGTATAAAAGCTTAAAAAAAAGGGCACACCTGTGTGGAGCACTTACCATAAATGGAGCTTGCTGGACTGGAACTTGCTTTGGGAGAGTCAGTGAATGTGGAGACCTACGACAGTCCTACACACAATGGTAGACAGTATACTTTATAAACACTGCACACTTAAGCTGCCCTCAATTTATGAAAAACTTTTCTTTTTCCAATAATAGACTAACCTTAACTTATTATAATCTTTTTTACTTCAAAAACTTTTTAACGCCTAAAAGCTTTTCAAATCTTTGGTAATGACACCTAGCTTAAAACACAAACATATTGTAAAACAACACAAACATTTTTTATATCCTTATTCTATGAGCTTTTTTTCTATTTTACATTTATTTATGTATTTATTTATTTTATATTTTCAGCTTTTTTTAAAAAAAGAAGAAGTAAGACACGGGGGACCAGCAGATGGTGTAATAGTTACATTGCTGAATTACCACGTAGTTGATTGTCATTCGAGACCTGGACCCAGCAACTTAAAACTTATGCTGAGTGTATGTGCATGTGTGCCCAAAATCCCTAGAGGAGAATGGAGGAGAAGGGATTGCGGCGTGGCCATCCCCCCGGGGGGTGATTTCTCGCTTTCTGTCTCTCTGTCTCTCTTAAAAAAAAAAAAAAAGAAGTAAGACACAAATACATACATTAGCCTAAGCTTACACAGGGTCAGGATAATCAACATCACTGTCTTCCACCTCCACATCTTGTCCCACTGGAAGGACCATGACAAACGACAACAACACAAGATTAAATCAACCGCAAGAGAAAATGATGCAATCAAGAGACAAGGTAAACTCAGGACATAGGAGGCAGCCGCTGAGGTAACAGAGCATATTGTTTTACAGTCACCTGTTTTTGTGTGCAAGTAAAAGGAAAATACTCTAAAATATAGCACAGTAAATATATAAGGCAATAAGTTACTTGTCATCACGTATTACGTACCATGCATAATTGTATGTGCTATACTTTTATACAACTGGCAGCACAATAGGTTTGTTTACACCAGTGTCACCGTGAATACGTGACTAACACGTTGCATTCTCATGATACAATGGCTATGCTGTCACTAGGCAATAGGAATTTTCAGCTCCATTACACTTCTATGGAACCACCATAGCACATATGGTTCACCACCGGCCAAAATGGCATGCAGTATATGGCAGTAAGTACGATGGTTCTGGGGGCCAGAAGTCTGACTCACTGGCTAGAGCCAGAGTATCAGCAGAGCAGAGCTGCTTCTTATGGAGGCTTTAGTAGAGAATTTATTTCCTTCTCTTTTTCTATTTATAAAGGCTGCATTCATTCCTTGGCTCCCTTCAGCAACTCCAGTTTGAATCCTCTCATACTGTTGGATCTTTGGTTCTCTCTTCCAGTTTCTCCCACCTTTAAGAATTTTGGTACTAGTCTGGGCCCACTTGGATAATTCAGGATAATCTCCTAGTTTAAGGTCAGCTGATTAGCGAACTTAATCCCATCTGCAACCTTAATTCCACTTTGCCATCTAACCCAACATATCCATAGTCTCCAGGGATTAGCATATAGGTATCCTTGAGGCTCATTATCTTGACTACCACAGGCTGATAGAAATCAACCTGGGCAAAAGTGAGGGGATGAGTAGTTAGGTCATTACAGAAAACTGGTCAGACCCTGCATTCACTTCTAGCTGTTGGGAAAATTCTTGGGAGATGGTGTGACATCGATCCGGTGTCAGGCAGAACTGGACTATAACACTTAAAGATTGTAACAGCCTCTCTGAGCTATGTCTTCATCTGTAGGGTGGTGACAACAATACATATGCCACATAATTTTAGTGAGGGTAAAATAACCTCTTATGCAAAAAAAAAAAAAAAAAAAAAAACCCAGCCATTGCAGGTGCTGTTTCCTTTTGCCAACAGCCAGTGTGCAATATGTTCTTGTTTCCTTCCTAACAGTTATTTACTTAGCAAGTACATACGGAATACGAACTCTGTGTTGATGTACGTATTAGGTACTTCAGAAGAGCCAACACTTAGACCCTATCTGGTCCAAATTCAAAACCACAGCAGAGGCTAGATGTGGATGACAGGCAAGGCGAGGAACAGCAGCAAAGAATATAGAGCACTGCAGGTGTCAGAAAGGTTAAGGTGACTGCATCCCATATGGCTATGTGGTTCAAGTCCTGACAGTTGTTCTGGGGCCAGCAGGTGGCATGGGTGTTTAAGCACTGGACAACTGCGGTTCAAGTCCCAGACCTGGCAGCTTCAAATTCACACCTTTGCATGTGCAGGCATGCCCAAAATCCTGAGAGGAGAATGGAGGAGAAAGGATTGAGGCATGGCCATTCCCCCTGGGGGATGATTTCTCGCTTTCTCTCCATCTCTTTCTGTCTCTCTTGCAAGTGAACATGCCCTATAGCAAAAACAAAACAAAACAAAACAAACAAACAAAACAAAAACTCTCAAAAATAAATAAAATAAGAATTAAAAAGAATCATTATTCTGGGCCAGTGGGTGGCATGTTGGTTAAAGTGCTGAACTCCTGCATGGCTGACCATGGTTCAAGTCTCAGACCTGGAGGCTTGCTTTCTCACTTTTTCTCTCTCTCTCTCATCTCTCTCTGGTGAGAGCTTGTGCCCTATGGCAAATTAACTGGGAAGTGATAGACAGCTCCAAATTGCAGAGCAAGCAGC
>NW_006205599.1:626388-633175 GCF_000334495.1 Tupaia belangeri chinensis
AAGGAGGAGCATTAAAAGCATGGGGTTTAGATATAGTCCCTGAATTAAAAAAAAAAAAAAAAAACTTTTATTATGAAAATTTTGTAAATTATCAAAAGAAAAGAATACAAAAAAAAAACTGTCTGATACCATAGCCCCTAGCCACATGTGACTATTGAGTACCTGAAATATGACTAGTCTAAACAGAGATGAGCTGTTAAGTGTGCAGCACCGATGTGTAAGACTTAGTGGGGGGAAAAGTAGAAAAAGACAGTACAAAATAATTTAAACAATGTAAACTATCACATTAGTAATTTTTACAATAATTATTCTGGATATGTTGGCACAATTCATAAGACAAATAGAAGAAGACTGGAAAATAGAGAAAACTTTCTAGGAGCCTCAGAACCTGAGGAAAGACATGGTGGTGTGTTCCTGACTCTCTTATCCCCTCATCGTACACATATCATGACTCTTCACAATCTGGAAACACCAGAAGGTATGAGTGAAAGTAATCCTTGAGAAAATCCAATTCTCTGTAGCTGGAGGATGTGCAAAGGGGCAGATCAAAAACCTTTTTGAAAATACTCACTCTACTCTAGGGAGACACCATGGGGAAAATGAGGCATCTTCAAATAGTAGGATCCAAGTGGGGTACCTAGGTTTTCAGTCTCTGCTCAGTACTAACAAGGTGTTTCTCCTACCTGCCCCTCACCTACAACGTCAGCAGAGGCTGAGCAGAAAACCTGAACTGCATTATTTGATAGCATCCCCACCCCCTGCCTTTGCAGTGCCAGCAGAGGCCTGCTAGAATAGTATATTTAAATCACTTCCAGAATTTCATAATATACCCTACATGTCTAGGAAACAATAGATAAAGACTCTTCATACCAAGAAACAGGAATATCTCAACTTAGATGAGAAAAGGTGATCGAATATCATCAAAACAGAGATGACACAGATGATAGAATCATCTGACAAAAAATTTAAAGTAACCATAATAAAAATGTTCTAACAAGCAATTACATACACATTTGAAAGAAATTAAAGAGTAGAAGACCGCAATGAAGAAATAGGCATAAAGAAGAACCAAATGAAAATTTTAGAAAATGAGAAAATAATAACTGAAAGAAAAAATGTAGCAATTACATACACATTTGAAAGAAATTAAAGAGTAGAAGACCGCAATGAAGAAATAGGCATAAAGAAGAACCAAATGAAAATTTTAGAAAATGAGAAAATAATAACTGAAAGAAAAAAATGTACTAAGTAAACTCAATAGTGGAATCAGCAACAGAGGGAAAAAATCAGTAAACTTGAAGATAAAAAAATATATATATGACCCAACAATGAGAACATAAACTAAAAAAGTAAAGAATCTTGAGGTTTGGGTGGTGGCACAGTGGTACCATGATGCTCTTCATGGCTGACCCACAGGGGAAGATTCCAGTTTCACATCTGGAGACTTTCCTGAGCACACTGGGTGTGGGCATGCCCATGATCCAGAGCTATCAGAGGCTGGAGATGGGTCATGGTCTAAAGATTCTGTCAGGGTGCTCATCTCTCAGATTCCCTCACTTTCAGAAGAAAGAAGGAGAAATACTGAAAGAAAGAAGAAAGAAAAAAAAAGGAGGGAAAGAAGAGAGGAAAGAAAAGGGAAGGGAATGGAAGAAAGGAAAAGAAAAAGGAAGGAAAAGATGGAAAAGAAAGGAAAGGAAAGGAGAGGAGAGGAAAGAGGAAAGGAAAGGGAAGGAAGAGGGAATTATTTTCAAACTATTGTAAAGTAAAAATATGCACCTTTCAATTCAATAGTTACGAGGAATCTATGGAACAGAAGATTTGTTTCAGGTGAAAATATTGATGCTCTTTTAACAGTGAAGTTATTGACAGATATTTGAGCTCTTAAAAATATTTGATTCACTGCCAATGGGCAACTCATAAGTTGTTTAGATAGAAATGATGGAAGAAAGTTAAATTCTAATTTTTGGTACTATTGGTCTATAATGCCTTGTCTGCTCTGCATAACTTTCCATGCACAGACCTGGCTAGGACCAGCAACGTACTCCAGAGATCTGTTACTTCTTGCAGAGTATCTGAAAACCTAGTGTAGGGCTAAAAAAATATTCTAAGAAGTAAGAGCTGAGACTCCTAAATTTGGCAATAAAACATACACAGACTCAAGAAATTTTATGAACCCCAAGCAAGAGAACCTAAAGAAATCTTTGGTAAGACACATTATAGTCAAATTTCTGAAAACTAAAGACAAAGAAAAATCTAGAAGGCAATAGGAGAGAAATGACACTTTACCTAGAGGAGGAAAAAAAGAATGAAAGTCTTTTTTCAATCAAAATCATGGAAACCAGAAGGAAGTGGCACAACATTTTTCAAATACTGAAAGACAAGAACTCTTAATCCAGAATTCTGTATTCAGTAAAAATATCCTTGAAGAACAAAAGAGAAATCAAGATATTCTCAGATGAAGGAACAGGAAGAGATTTTTTTGTCACCAGAAAACCCACTCTATGAGAAATGGCTAAAGGAAGTTCTCTAAACAGAAAGGACATGGTGAAAGAAGAAATTTTAAACCAATAAGGAAGAATAATGGGAAAAAGTAAAAATGTGGGTTGATATACTTTCCTTCTTTTTGAGTTCTTTATATTTGATGATTAGATAAAAATTCTATCATTGTATGATATGTTTCTTAAAGTATGTAGAGGAAATAATTAAGATAATTAGTAAGAGAGGATGGTAAAGAAACTCAATAGAGTAGCATTCCCACATCTCACATAAAATTATAAAGTATTTACAGCAGTACACTGTGATGCTATATGTGTATAATGAAATACCTAGAGCAACCACTATTTTAAAAAGTTATTTAAAAACATACTTTCAAAACTATTGAGTCTCTGGGGTCATGATGGGCAGCAAGATGGCATCTGCCAGCAGGGTCGTTCAGGTAGTGAAGCCACATACACCATTTATAAGGTTTCCTGACAGAAGAGACAATCCTAAACCCAACGTATTAGAAACTTTGAGGTCGGCAGGGCTGCCATCCCATTCTTCTGCAGTTTCACAGCATTCTAAGGGAAGTAAATCACCAAATGTGCTGATGTATCAGGGCCCACCAGACACAGCAGAAACAATAAAGACTTTACCTTAGAAATACAGATTGAGGGAACCAGCAGTTAGCGTAATGGCTATGTCGCTGGACTCCCATGTAGTCGACCCTGGTTTGCGTCCCGGACCCGGTGGCTTAAAACTCACGCCAGGCGCGTGTGCGTGCGTGCCCAAGATCTCGAGAAGAGAATGGAGGAGAAGGGATTGCGGTGTGACCATCCCCCCTGAGGGGTGATTTCTCGCCTTCTGTCTCTATGTCTCTCTCTGTCTGTCTGGCAAACGCACGCGCCCTATAGCGAAAACCTCTCCAAAAAAAAAACAAAAGGAAATACAGATGGAAACTGGTGTCTCAAGAAGAAATTGAATTTATCCAGTGTGGTGGTCCAGAGTAATCACTATGGCTGCTGTTTTCATCAGAAAGAAGAATTGTCTTTACAATAAAGGACTTTGAAAATGAAAAAAACAAAAACAAAAACAAAAAACAAAAAAAACAAAACTACTGATAAATCAAAACAAAATTTTAAAAGACATTTAAGTAATCCAAAGGAAGGCAAGAAAAGGGAAACAGAAGAACAGAAACAGGAAATGAAACACAAATAATAAAATGACATATTTAAGCCCTAATGTCAATAATTACATTATATGTAAATGGTCTAAATATACCAGTTAAAAATAATTGACACAATAGATTTTTTTAAATATTACCCAAATGTACGCTGTATACAAGAAATTCACTTCAAATGTAGCAATAGAAATAGGTTGCAAGTAAAATGGTACAAGAAATATACCATGTAACCATTAATCAAAAGATAGCAGAAGTGATAATGTTATTGTCAGATAAAGTAGACTTTAGAGCAAATCAAATTATAAGAGATAAAAAGGAATATAACATAATAATTAATTAACGATAACCAAGAAGACATAGTAATACTAAATATGTATGCACCAAACAACAGTGCTTCAAACATCTGAAGCAAAAATACTCAATAGAACTGAAAGGAGAAATAGACAAACCCATGATTACAGTCAGGACTTCAGCACTCTTCTTTCAATAATTAGTATAGCTATGAAATAGGAAATCAGCAAAGATAGAACTGAGTTTGAGGGCTGCAGGTGGCGTGGTAGTTAATGGCGCTGGACTTCCACATGGCCGACTGCAGTTCAAGTCCTGGACCTGGCGGCTTGCTTTCTCACTCTCCCGTCCTCCCACTCTGTTCCTCTCTGGTCAAATATAATAAATGTATTAATAATTAATTAATTAATTCTTAAAAAAAAGACACAACTGAGTTCAATACCACTAAGAACCAAAAAGATCCAACGGACATTTATAGGACACTCCACCAAGATGAAATTTGTGGTCCAAGATTTCGGAGGACACTGTTCTCTCTAAACTTGATGCCCTGCATAAGGGAATTCGCTAAATAAGAAAACACAGAAGAAGAAATATATTTTGGTAACTGATGATTCTTTAAATTATTATTCCCCTGTCTTCTACTAAAAAATAAAAGTAGAGAGGGCTGTGCCCCCAAAATAGACAGGCTCTTGGTACTGAACACTGCATTCTCTGGGTGAGAGATGGATGAGTGATTTATGAAAACAATAGAGCTCAGAAGTCACTCTGACTGCCCATGCCAACTGCCAAGTGTGTTGAAGGGTAATTAAAGTAGGCCTGAAGCCAAGCTCCTGGCAAAGCTACCTGCCAAGTTCATATGGCCAGAGTAGCAATGTTAGGAACCAGAGAATGGATCTGAAAACATCAATACCAGCACCAAACTTAGTCACAGCACATGGTAGATGTTTGTGGAACAACAGAATGAATGGTTCCACCTCTTTGCTCTAATCATGTGACCTTGGAGTGCCTCGTGACTTTTCTGAGCTTTTTCACATGTAAATGGAGTGAGAATTTGGGTCCAATCATCGTAGGGACCTAGAGAAGCATTGTGCCAGTGCCTCATATAGCAAAGCACTTTTGCACACATACTACCGTAATGCCACTGACTGTCACAACAACACGAAGAAAGAGTCATACCCCGTTTTAAGGATGAAGGCGCCCACTGCCTAGGATAGTGCCTGGTACATACATAAAAATTGTTGGTTATGATTTTCCCTTCTCAGAAATCCTAACAAATATGGCAAAGAAAATTTCGTTACTATTGTTCTTCCAATGTAGGAAATGAGAAAAGTGTTGACATTTTCTTTACCATTGACCTCAGCATCCATGATTTTGTGAATCAACAAGCTTTCATGGAGCCCTCAGAGTGGACAAGAAAATGACCAAGGTGCAAATTGTCCATTATTTATTGCAAAAATGACTTAACTCCATGTTCAAGTTTGTCTTCTTTTTTATAGAATTATTTAACTGTTTTTTTTTTGTTTTTTTGTTTTTTGTTTTTTGTTTTTGTTTTTGTTTTGCTATTAATACTATAGGGCTCATGTGCTCACCAGAGAGAGACAGAGAGAGATGAAAGTGAGAAGCAAACTGCCAGGTCTGGGACTCATATTGTGGTTGGCCATGTGGGAGTCTAGCACCTTAACCACAACACCACCCCCTAGCTTCCAAGTTTGTCTTCTGAGCCATTCATTGTCATCTCACAAGAGCACTGTTTTCTGCTTGACAGTCTCTCTCTCTCTCTCTCTCTCCCCTCTTCCAGCAGAGGGTGCATGCATTCATGCACGCATGAAAGAGAAAGTAAGTACCACCCAATGGTGTGTGACCACATTACAATCCTTTTTTCCCTCCATTTCTCCTTGTCAGTATTTTGGGCATATATGAACACATGCCCAGCGTGTTTTTCAAGCTGTTGGGGCCAGGACTCAAGCCATGTGGAAGCCAGCTCTCCATATATAGGGCTTACCAATGAATTATAGGGCCAGTTCATTTTGCAATTTTTTCTTTTACTAAAATAGTTACCAAACCAGTAAACTACAGCCACAGGAGAAACTCAATAATAAAGCAATATAAATTACCTGAATGACAACTTTAAAGGAAAACACAGTGTATGGGAAAGAAAGAAACTGAACTTTTTGCTCCAAATCATTTTCTAAATAGAATGCTCCATATTTATTTTTGCTCCCTTACAGACTCCCTCTCCAATGGCTGCAATGCCTCATGTGGGTGTAAGTCCTACCTGAGAACCATGCCCTACATCATTATCAAAGTCCTTTCTGGTGACCATCAGTTTCTGGAACACTCTGGTCACACAAATACACTTTCAGTCCAGTGTCCTTTTGGGCAGGAATGGTCCTTCTGTGCTTGGGCAGCTTCTGTTCTCTTGTTCTTATTTTCTGTTGGGATAGGGAAGAGGCAGTGAGGAAAGAGTTCAGAAGGGAAAGCCCGGTTCTCTTCTTATCTGTGACCAGGTAAGATTATCATTCACTTTGCCTGATCCAGGAGTTACCCAAAACTGGCCTTTGACAAAATATGCAGCCCAGCCATCTTCCAGCATCTTCTTTATGACCCCTGTTTCCTCTCCTGATTTTGCACTTTGCATTTTGCCTCTTGGCTAGAGGCGAAGTTAGGGGAGAGTGCGTCCTTGTCAGGAAGTGACTGCAGGCTAGCTGCCAATGTTGGAATTCCTGCTCCCAGAGTCACCAACCAGTCATTTGCCCTCATCGAAATCGACAGAGAAGTGGAAAGGGAAAAAAGAGGAAAAAATCATTCTCTAGAGTAGCAACTGAGGAGCAAGGAAAG
>NW_006205599.1:634326-641068 GCF_000334495.1 Tupaia belangeri chinensis
GTGACTTGCTCCTACACCAGACAGCATCCTATGTGTGTCTAATGCATTTCTCATTTATACCACAACCAACCGACAAAATAGCAGCAACCTCTAGCATTTCCTGGGTGCTTATTGTGTGGCAGGCACTGTGCTAAGCAGTTTATGTACATTAGCTCATCTAACTTCAAAATATGCTAGAAGGAGACCAGCTAGTGGCATGGTTAAAGTGACTAGATCCCACATGTCCAGCTCTGTGGTTCATGTTCCGGACCCAGTGGCTTGAGAAACACACCAGGTGCATGTTTATGCGTGTCCAAAATCCAGACAGGAGAATGGAGGAGAAGGGATTGTGGCATGGCTATCTCCTCTGCGGGGGGGGGAGTGCTTTCTTACTTTCCCTCTCTCTCTCAGGTGAGCTCAAGCACCTTATAGAAAAACTAAAGAGAAAAAAAATCCTACAAGGTAGGTGCCGTTAGCATCCCTGCTTTGCAGATGTGGAAACCAAGGCACAGAAAATGCGTAGACTTTTCCCAGCTACACAGCTAGTGAGCAGAAGAATCGGGATTCGAACCCAGGCCCTCTGGCGCCAACGCTTTCGTTTATTATTATTTTTTCCCAACAAAAACTTTATTCAGAAAACATTGGCAAAATAAATGTCAGTTGCAATTTCTCATGTACCAAAAATACAGGTGACATTTATAATAATAACTCACAAATATAAATGAATGATAAACTACAATTTCACAGAAGATTGTGAACATTTTGCACACTCATCAGTCCTTTCTTTCAGACCATGTGCTCTTTTGATGACAGATAAATGAACAAACACACACTCATGAACTCTTTCAGACAATATGAAAAGAAAGCTTTGATTCGTTTTCTCTTGTAAACATAAATTTATCATTTAAAATCTTCAAAAATCATTTGCACCTGGACTTTCTTTTTTCACAAGTTTATTTTTTTCCATGACAGTTGAGAAAGAGAGAGAGAGAAAGGCATCCTCCACAGGGTCTTCACACCACGATCCACCCCAACCTCAGCGGGCCAGGGTCATAGGCACATGCGTGTGCCCTACATGCACAGCAAGACCTCAGGGACGGGGACAGCACTACAGAGCATTCCGTTATTGCACAGTGCAGCTGTGCCCAGAGAGCGTCCACTGTTAACCACCTTTCTACAATGCTTCTGTGTGAGGATCCTAAGGTTCAGCGAGCAAAGTCATTTACCCACAGTCACAGAATGCTCAGCTGCCCACTGAGCTCAAATGGGAACAGTCTAACATGAAAGCACAGGCTGGAGTGCTGCCAAGGAGACTAAGCAAAGACACTCAGCATTGATCTAGCTTCTGCGATGGCCTGGGCACTCGACTCGTACAGTGGCATAATGTTTAATTCAATCCCTAATCATGGAAAGTAGGCAATAGATCCACATTGTTTCAGAGAAAGATTCTGAGTCTGAAAAGCCCAGGAAAGTTCGAGACCCCGCACCCTGCACACTCGGGTGTTGAGCCTTCTGTCCTCCGAGCTGCATTCGGTCCGCTGTTTCTCAGTTGCATTCTCAGGCACAGATAAGCCAGTAACGCAGGCTGCTACTGTGGTCCTGCTCAGGCAAGAACGACCTCCAGCCCTCCAGGCGATCAGCATTTGGGAGGGTTTCTCAAATCAGCCCCCTTCTAGGCCCACCGTGTCAGCTGAGATAGTGAGCACCATGGCAGGCCACGAGGAAAGGTGTCTGAGGGCAATTAGGCTTTGTCACACCTCTCAGCTGGACTCTTGCCCAGTGTAATCCAAAGATGCAGGGCTGGCCCCTAGTTAAGCAAAGATGATAAAATCCCCCCCTTTGGGGCAGATGGTGGTACAGCGGTAAAACACAATGCTCTTGTAGGCTGACCCATATGGGAAAGTTCTGGGTTTGTCTCCAGAGACCTCCCTGAGAAGCTGGATACACACGTGTCCATGATCTCTCGTTCAGTACGGCCTGAATTTGGGGGTGGAGCCCAGCATGAATACCCTGTTGGAAGTACACTTTCTCTCTCTCACTTATGCAAAAAATAAACACAAACGTAAACGCAAATAATTGCTGGCATCATTTTAAAAAGAAAGAGAGAAACTTTTCAGAAATTAAGCTTCACTGGACCTGGAAGGAGGAGACTAACACTGTGAGCTCTGTCTCTACCTCTCCATAATGGTAAGGCCTCAGTCGATGGGGAGCTTGTCATCTGCAAGGACAGGACTAGTTGGCCCAGCCCTGGAGAAGTGGCCATGTGATACAGGCAGAGAATCATAGCTTGGAGTTCATGCCTGGGCATGTGGGACCTCAAACAGGGCAACATAACTTCACCATGACTCAGTTTCCTCACCTGTGAACCAACATGACCACACCCATTTCCCCTGCCTCCCAGTTCCCACCCCTAGCCCTTTAGTCCAGGTGGGCGTCTTCACTCTTACCTGGCTTTCTTCAATGGCTTTCTAACAGGTCTCCCTGTCTCTTGGCTGGTCTGGCCTGCTCTTCAGCATCTTCTCCTAGAAAAGCTTAACTTCTGGTGTAGGCTGAATTGTTTTCCCCAGTTGTATCCAAAAGACGTGCAAAGTCCTAACCTCTGATGGCTATAAGTGTGACCTTCCTTGCAGGGGGAATCAAGTTCAGATGAGGTCATTAGGGTGGGACCAAACCCAGTATGACTGTGTACTTAGAAGAAGTGGAAAACATCAAGTGAAGATACACAGGAATATGCCATAGGACAACAGAACCAGAGACTGGAGTGATGCAGCTGCAAACCAAGGGACACTAAAGACTGACAGCCACCACCAGAAGCTGGGACAAAACAAGGAGGGATTTTACCCACGGTCTCAGAGAGGGCATGGCCCCTCCTAACATCTTGATTTCAGATTTTTTTTTTTGTAAGAGAGATTTTTGCTATAGGATGTGTGTACACAAAGGAGACACAGGGAGAGACAGAGAGTGAGAAATCACCCCCCACCCACCCCGGGGTGGATGGCCATGCTGTAATTCCCTCTCCTTTCTCTTCTTGGGATTTTGGGCATGCACACACACCCAGCATGAGTTCAAACCACTGAGTCCAGGACTCAAACAGCAGTCAGCCATGTGGGAGTTCAGCACCTTAACCACTACACCACCTGCTGGCTCCTTAATTTCAGATTTTTAGCCTCCAAAATTAAAACAGGATAGATTTCTCTTGTTTTAAGCCAGCCAATTTGTGGTCCCTGGCTACGGCAGCCCTAGAAAACTAATGCAAGGGGTCTTCAAAACTTCAAAGACAATGGGGTATGAGTTTATTTGGATCCCAAAAAGATTGAAATCCACCCATAGTTTTTACATAATGGGCATTTTCATGCACCTCCCTTCTCCTTTACAACAGAGCACACAAATCCCTCACTAGGGAGCCTCTCCTGCACCACCCTGCCAACACTCACACCACCACCAGCCAGCACACTGCCACCCCCAGCTCCCACCCCCGAGAACTGGGTAGAGGACTCCCTTGTCTATCCCCTCCACTGCTACAGCAGAGTATACAAAGGAGACACAGCAGTGTTTTGTAAACGACTTCCTTCCTTCTTCCACTCATTCATTCACAAGTTAGTTTTGGAGCACCTGCTCCCCATCAAGCATGGTTCTGGGCCTGAGAAACATGACATTGAACTGGACAAGCAACGTATCTCTCTACCTTCAAAGAGAATACATTCCAGTGGGTCAGGAGAGACAAAAGCCTCTAAAACAAATAAGAAAGATAATCTCGTATAGTGACAAGTACTATGGAAGTACGTAAAGGACAAGACAAAGATGGGTCCAGGAGAATGGGGAGGGGAGGGTTGAGGTGCCCTTACAGTGCTTGGCCACTGAAGGCCTTGCACGTTAGTAAGAGAAGAGAGACCTGTACGGAAGAGTCAGCCACGCTCTGGTGCACGTCTGTCCCTCATTCGAGGATGCACTCCATGGGATCCAGGGCAGTGCCTGTGGTGCTAGTCATTTTGTTACCAGCTCCTGTGTTTGGAACTAGCCCCACTGGGAGCAGGTGTCCAACATAACAATGTTTTGTGGAGGGAATGTCTAGTGGGAGAGGTTATGAGAAGTATCAGAAACTGCAGAAGGACCTGGTACATTAAAGCCGTTCCATAAATGTGCACCCATGTCCACCCCCTCCATCCTCACGCTGTGGGCAGCACAGATGAACTTGTGCCTGTCGGCCTCCTATACTTTGCCCATCATCTCACTGGGGAGGCCCCTTCACCGAAGTCTGCCAACCAATGCGACTCCCATCTCTGACCTCCCAACACACAGTGCTGGGCAGAGATTTCTGTTTCTTAAAATGTAAGCATTTAATGCTGATGATAAACAGTCATATTGACAATAAAAATATTAAACTTTTACAAAACCCTTTCATATATACCCTATCCCTTAATCTCTTCAACAATGCTTTAACACAGAAAGCAAGATCTTTATTGATCTTTTTTTTTTTTTCTTTTTTAAACTCACTGGAGAGAGATAGCTAGAGAGGGAAAGTGAAAAAGCATCCCCCTCATGGAGGATGGTCACACCACCAATATCTTCTCCATTTCTCTCTCTTTTTGAAATTTGGGACGTGCATGCACATGTGCACTGCATGGTTTTCAAGCCATCAGGTCTAGGACTTGAACCACAGTTTGAGTTGGCAGTTGGCAGGATCCAGCCGCCTTAACCAATAAGCCACCAGTAGGCCTGATTTCTGTCATTCTTAAAGATGAAAATCCAAGCTCAGAGAAGCAGAGGATTTCCCAGAAGTTCCCCCATGGTAAGTGGTCAGGCCCTGGCTCCGAGTTCCACGCTGCTCCTGTTACATGGCAGGCATGCTGAGAAGAAACCCCAGTTGAGGATTCACCAGACAGAGGGAGGCTTGAGGAAGAAATGTCGGTCAGGACAAAGCCACATGACTAGGACTGCACAGGGGGCTGACACCCAGGGGCTTCTGAGGCCTGATCAAATGGTCGTCAGTGAATGTGGTCTCTGGGCAGTGAAAGTTCCAGAAGCAGTGAAATCCATGGCTGACTAGAAAGGTATCACCAAGTTACAGGCCAGAAGCTTCTTGGGTAAGATTCTCCACCAGTTGGCGAGGCAGCCAGGGCCACGCCAACTTGATCACTCTTTTGTTTATAGACCAAAGGAACAAACAAATTAAAACCAAAGATAAGGAAAAAGCAGGGATGAGTTTCTTTTCCTTCCTCCATTGCTGGGCAGCTGTGAGGCTAAATGAAGGCCAGAAAGTGGTGCTGAAGTAAGGGAGGATGCTGCATGCAGCCAGTGGCTCATCCGGTATTTGATGGTATAAGCTGGCTCTCCAGAGAGAGAGAGACAGAGACAGAGGCACAGCCAAAGAGATTCCCTTCTCAGATAGCCCTGAGATGACTCACAGAGGAAGGGCTGACCCAGGATGTGACATGTGTCTAAGTCAGTGACCAGCACATGCTGTTATTTCTCCCACAGCCAGACTGGTCGGCCTCCTAGCTGGGAGAGAGTCCCTGTCTGCTGGGTAAGCCCCCTCAGTTGTGGTGTTGGTATAGCCCACAATGAAAAATACCGGGCTTGACCTCCAGCTCACACATGTGGAGCCAGACTGCACTCAAGTCTGCTTCTGCTTTCCACTCCCAGATGCCAGCTCTGTGGCTTTAAGGTTGCAACAGAGAAGACAAGCCTTCCAGAGACTGCTCCTCCAGCTCCCACAATAGCATAAGGGCAAGAAGTCCTGCTCCTCTTACTGGAGCCTGGTTGATGCATGAGGCCTCTATGGCAGCACTTGAGACTCTCAGCTGTGTTCCAGGGCACACACGGGCCAAGGATGTGAGCATGTCTGCAACGTGCCCCTGTATACCTCTCCCAGCCTGTCATCAGGGCCCAACTAAGCTGCTTCCCAGAAAGAGGGAACAGAGGCAGCTGTGAGGTGAGCAGAGGGGGCCAAGCATGCACCCAGTCCACTGAGCAGATGCTGATAGCCCCACCCGCAAGTTGCTGGACCCTGTGCAAGATCAAAACCTCATAGCCCCCAGCACCTGTGAGCCAGGCAGGCTGGCTCTGCTGCTGCCTATACAGACCCAGGAGCCAGCTGCTTCCTCCCACGTGACAAAGCCCAGCACCTACAGCTGTCAGGGATTAGGGGGCACTGCCCTGGGCCACTAAGGGGTTCAACTCTCGGTGGTTTCCCTTCTCATTCACCAAAGCCAGCTTCTACAGCTTTCTCTACCTCCCCCTGCTCTCCCTGTCTGTGCTGTCTACTAAAGGCTCTGGGACTGTGGCAGTCGTTGGAATAAAGGTTTCATTTTTTTTTTTTTTTTTTTGGGGGGGGGAGATTTTCACTGTAGGGCGCGTGCGCTCGCCAGACAGACAGAGAGAGAGACATAGAGACAGAAAGCGAGAAATCACCCCCCAGGGGGAATGGTCACGCCGCAATCCCTTCTCCTCCATTCTCCTCTCGGGATCTTGGGCACGCACGCACACGCGCCCGGCGTGAGTTTTAAGCCACGGGTCCGGGACACGAACCGCGGTCGACTACGTGGGAGTCCAGCGACATAGCCATTACGCTAACTGCTGGTTCCCAGAATAAAGGTTTCTTAATCAGACCCAATGTTGCTCATAGGATCCATTTTTTAAAATGCAGTCAAGAAGCAGGTAGCATAGGGAACCAGCAGTTAGCGTAATGGCTATGTCGCTGGACTCCCACGTAGTCGATCGTGGTTCGCGTCCTGGACCCGATGGCTTCAAACTCACGCCGGGC
>NW_006205599.1:641210-660323 GCF_000334495.1 Tupaia belangeri chinensis
CTCCAAAAAAAAAAAAAAAAAAAGAAGCAAGTAGCATAGTGACTAAGGTACTAGACTCCTACATGGCCAACTGCAATGCCAGGTTAGAGCAGAAGACTCCACGTGCCAGGAGCTCAGCACGGTGCCTGGCACACAGCAAGTGCCTGCAGCTGCTGGTGGACGGTTTTGCCATGAATGGTCAGAGCACCCAGAGTAGAATGAAGACCAGCTTCCAAAGACTAACCCCTGCCACTTCCGTAACGCCCCTGAGGTCTGATACCTCAAGAACTTCAGAGGACATAGTGTCTCAGCTCACAGCAAGCAGGGCACTGTACCCCAGGGGTTCTGGAGAGAGCCCAGGGGTGCTGGGGTTCCTGCTCTTGCCCACTCTCACCCTATGACTTCACCTTTCCAGAGCCTCAGTTTCCCATAACGAAAGGATGGACGTGCTCACAGGTTATCCACTTGAGTCAAGGAGGCTGCCTGGGCTCTATTTGGGAAGGAAGTGTGAGGGCTGTCGGGGCCCAGTAGGAAAGTGGTTGATTCCATGATCTGTACATCAGAAAGAGGGCTGGCCTCATGGGATTATGATTAAGGGAGCTGAATCCCACATGGCTAACCACATGGTTCAAATCTCAGTCCAAGCACCTTGAAAAACATGGCGGATACATGTGCACACATGTCCAGAATCTCAACAGGATGGAGAAATGAGGAGAGATTGTGGTTGTGACCATGCCCTACTGAGAGGTGCTTCCTCCCTCTCCTCCCACTCTGTCTCTTCCTCTCTCTCTCTCTCTCTCTCTCTGTCTCTCTCTGGCTCTCTGGTGAACATACATACCCTTGGTCAATTTTTTAAAAGTTTGAAAAAATAATAAAAATTTTAAAAACATACAAGAAAGACTGCACCCAATGCACGGATCAACTGGGACGTATCAGAGATGTTGGAATGTGAGCTTCCACACTGAGGAGCCAGCCTCCTTGGTCCTCAATTGCCTGACTCTTCCTACATGACCAGTTTTGGTTCTGCGGCTCCTCTAAAAGGCAGCAGGAAGTATCAAGTCCCTAATCTCTTCCTCTTGCGCAGATGCGGCTCCAGGGCAGGGAACCTGATCCTCCCCTCTCAGTGAGCCGTGCCAGGCCCAGGAAAGGACATCACGCGAAGGCTGGGTGGCATGCTGGTTTCTGCCCCTGCGTAGGCTGTTTCCTTTCATATTCAATCACAGTTACCCATGCCTCCACGTCTGTGGACTCATTGGCTCCTCAGAGCTGCTCTGAAAGCACAGTGTCATTGTTTCCATTTTCTAGAACCTTCCACAAAGAGAAGAAAGTGGAGCTGGGACATAAACCTGTCTCCTCCCCCCTCACCACCACCCAGAAGACCATCATGGACACCAGAGAGATAGAGGGAGGGAGACAGCACCCCCCAGTGGGGTATAGTCATGTCACAATCCCTTCCCCATTCTCCTCTCAGGATTTTGGGCATGCACACACACACACACACACACACACACACACACACACAACCCAGTGTATTTTACAAGCTGCCAGAAGTGGGATTCGAATCATGCAGTCAGCCATGTGGGTTCTGGCTCCCTTAGCCACCAGGCCACAAGGCCAGCTCTGTCATCCATATTCTGATGCCTCCCAGATGTACATGGCCAGCCTAGTCTTTTTATCTCAACCTAGACACTCTGTCTCCTGCTGGAAAGTTCCTCTTGAGTAACCCACAGAGAATTGCTACTCCTCTGGAGTGTCTGGGTGAACACCACCACCCTTACTCCTTCACTTCAGGCAGGACCCGATGATTATCTCAAGTTCTAACTGTGCAGTCAGCCATGTGGGATCTGGCTTCCTTAACCACTAGCCAATGGGGCATCTTGAACCCCTGTCTTCTAAGTGCAAGTGCAGTGAGATTTACTTGGAGCTCCTGAAGGGGGTCCTGGAGTTGCCAGGACCCGGTGGCATGCTTTTTCACTCCTCACTCCACTCTGTCCCTCTCAGGTCAAATTAAAATTAATTAATTAATTAACTAAATAAAATAATTCTTAAAAAAAAACAACAACAACATAAGGAGCATTCCAGGCATCACAAAAACCCCTTGGATGATTCTCTGTCTCCGAAGAGAAGATTCAGATGGCCTGGGTTCTGGTCCTGGCTCAGCAACTTTCCAGCTTGTGTCCGTTGATAAATTAGCCTCTCTGAAGTAAGTGTTATTGTTTAAGGCCGTTGAGTTATTTTACAGGCAGAGAAAGCTCTGATTGGCTCTGACTTGATAACTAAAATGAATGGAACTTTGTTGTTTCGTAATAAAGCGATTTATGTGGTAGGTAAAATCTCTGAGAAATAGATTCCGCAGATGAGGGGGAAATAACAAAGGCACTCGAAGTGCTGAAAAGACGAGGGCCTGTGCCAGCCCACGGGGGCCCGGCCAGAACCCTTAGCCCATCTTGGACAGAGAGTAACTGGCTCTCAGAGGAGAAAATGGTGGCACCATGTACTCCTGTGGCACGTGGCCCTGTGTGGCACCTCTCGTTCCTATGGGGCTCATCTGGTTCCCCTTGAATTCCTACGGCCACGTGAGCTCCTCTAGTGGGGTGAACTCTTGCAGGATGGATGGTGCTCATTGTTAGAACAAGTCAGAACCAGCTCCCCGGGGCCTCGTGCCTTTGGTCTCACTCTGGCCTCGGAGGTCACGTGGTAAGTCCAGGCCAACAGCCCTCTGGGTATTTTCAGACAAGCATTAGAGTCTCTGCCAGCAAAGTCTCGTGTTTGTTTTGAGTCCACGGCCCTGGCACCTATAACTACCCCCACCTTATCCCCAGACTATTCTGGCATAGTTTAAAAATTAAAGTTAATTAAATTTATATAAGGAATTTCATAACCCCTCCCATGCTTAAATACCTAAGGGATAATAATAACACTACTACCCATTCCCCATCGGGGTAGCACTTTCTTTCCTGCAAAGCATTCTCACATTCTTTATTTTGTTTGATCTCCACAGCACCCCATGAGATAGGCCAATGGGAGACTATTGTCCTCCTGTCATGGATGAGGAAATCAAGGCTCCAGGAAGTCAATTTGTTCAAGGTCTCCTAGGAGCAAGAGGCAGGGCTTGCCACTAAAGTAAGGACTCCTGGCTCCACTGTTAGTGCTCTTTCTATAATAGTTCTTTATCAAAATTAAAAACAGGTTTTAAAAATCCTAATTCTAGGACCAGCCTGTGATGTGGTAGTTGAGGTGTCTGAATCCCACATGGCCGGTGTACAATTTGAATCCCAGACATGGCGGCTTGAGGAGCATGCCAGGCATAGGGGCTAGCAGGTAGTGTGGTGGTTAAGGGCACTGAACTCCCACATAGCCGACCACGGTTTGAGTCCCGGAACTGGTGGCATGTTTTTGCAGTCCTCACCCCACTCTGTCCCTCTCAGGTCGAATTAAAATAAATTAATTGATTAACTAAATAAAATAATTCTTAAAAAAAAAAAAAAAAAAAAGGAGCATTCAAGGCATGTGTGCATGTATGCCCCAAATCCTCAGAGGAGAATGGAGGAGGAGAAAGTAAAGCATGGCCATCCCCCCAGGGGATTCACAAAAATTTATTTCCATAGAAATGTGTATAAAGGATGCACACGTTTGTGTACAGGATGGTCACCGCAACCGTGCTCACAAATGCTTGCAATCTGATTGTCCGTCTTTGGAGAGTGGGCTAAAAATTACAGCACGGGGCTAACAGGTGAGGTGAGGTTAAAGTATCTGGATCTCGTATGGCTGACCATAGCTCAAGTCATGGAACTTGAAAAACACACCGAGAACATGTGCGTGCATGCCTAAGACCTAAGAGGAGAAAAGAGAAGAAGGGATTGTGGGCTGGCCACCTCTCTGAGGAATGATATCTCATTCTCTCTGTCTCTCTCTCTCTCTCTCTCTCGTCTCTTCAGTGAGCACATGTGCCCTGTAGCAAACTGGAAAAAAGTGTAGAATAGCCATTGATGGAATCCAGCTTTCAAAACAGAGTAGGTGGTACTCTATGTATGTGTGTGCTGTTTATCCAAACCATGTATTTAGAAGAGTGGGAAAGAAACGCATTTTTGTAATGGGTATAATATTGCATTTTAATTTCAGAAGTACCTGTGTTTAGCTATACGTAAGAGCTTGAAAGGACCCATATCAGCTTTCAACAGTGACTATCTTTTTTGTGTGTTGGGGGAGCAGGTGGGGATGTTATCTAGTAAAGGGGAGTTTTATTCTCTATGCACTTCCATATTTTTTTAATGAATGCATAAAGTTTAAAAGAGATTAGGCTTGCTCCATGGCCTGGTGATAACAGCAGCAGAATCTCACGTGGCCAACTGCGCACTCCAAGTCTCAGAGCCAGCTGCTTGAGAAACACTCTGGGCACATGTACGTGTACACCCCAAATCCCAAAAGGATGGAGAAATGGAGAAGAAGCGATTGTGGCCTGGTGATTCCCCTTGGAGAGGGAAGTGGTCTCTCCTCTACCTCTCTCTCTGTGTTTCTGACAAGCGCACAGACCCTCTAGGGCGCACACGTGTGCACATATGTACACACACACACACACACAGAAGAGGATCATGGGGATCTTTCACTCTTTGTATTACAGACTTTTTGTTTTGTAGTAAAAGTAAATTTGTGTTTGAAACCTAAGTATTGCCAAAAAAATGTCTTTATTTTATTTCAAAGTAAGAAAATTTAAGAATTCCAGCCAAGTATACGTTAATTTGAAGTTCACTTAAGTATCTATTTCATCTTCAGGGACAGGACTTGACAGTTTACAGAGAACACTGTCTTATATCTTTAAAAGGAAAAAATTGATCTTTGCTTCAAGGTAGGCATGCTCACCAGACCCCTCCCACCACAGAGAATGGTCACACTGCAGTGCTTTCTAATCCATTACTCCCTCCTTTTGGGATTTTGGGCATGCATACACATGTACCTGGCATGTTCTTCAAGCTGCCAGGTCTGGGACTCAAATTGCATAGCTGGCCATGTGGGATCCAGCTACCCCAATCACCATGCCACTGGCTGGCCCCTGTCTAATAGCTTTATCCATAACTAATCTTGTGAAATAGCTGGGCTCCATACTTAACGGAGCTCAGGGAAGACTCTTTTGTCTCATCTCTTCTAGGTTTATTTATTTCTTCCATGAATGAGAGTGAGAAAGAGAGACAAAGACAGCACCCCTAATAGGGTTTTGATGCTGAAGTCCATGCCCAGCCTCAGCTAACCCTGGCTCATGGACATGTGCATGCCCAGCATACTTCCCACGTGGAAGACTCTTCCAGTATTGCATTTTACCTCTGTGTCATGGCAGACTCTAAGAGGTATTCGAATTTTAGTGGTGAAAACAGAAAGACAGTTATCACCAAGGACCTCCACGATGAGTTATAATATAATCATGGCAGTAGACATAATAGCAAAAGTTACTATTACTGCTGTGCTATAACAAGAGACTCCCCAATGCTGCCCCTCTAAGCGCAGGAAGCAAGCCTGTCTTGACCTCTTCTGTATCCCCAGCATTTAAGACAAGGCCTGGACCACAGTAAATTCTTAATGAGCAGTCTTGGTAAATACATGTTGAAGGATGAATGAAAATTCCGTCTAGGTTTTAACTCTGATGTAAAGATCTCAGGGGTCAAGTGGGGCGGGATCCACATTCAAACTCATGTGGCAATTGTCAGGATTCCATTCCTCACAGATTGTTGGACTAAGGGCTTCCATTTTTTATCTAGCTGTGGTCTTAAGCTACCTTCAGTTTCTTGCCACATGGGCTTCTCTATAGGGCAGCTCATGACTCAGCTGTTGGTTTTACCAAAGCTGCAAAAAGAGAGTCAACTACCAAGATGGAATTTACAACTCTATGTAAAGTGATTGTAGGAATGACACCTTTTGCCATATTGTGGAGGTTACCAGGAAGTCACAGGTTCCACCCTTCATCAAGGGGAGGGATCACGAGGCACAACTGGGAAACAGTGTTCATGGGGATCAGGAAGAGTGTCCATCACAGAGTCAGTCAACTTTTTTCTTTTTCTTCTTATTTATTTATTTATTTATTTATTTGTTTGTTTATTTTTGTTGTGAGAGTTCTGCTATAGGGCACATGTGCTCACCAGAGAGACAGAGAGATAGAAAGCAAGAAATCAACCTTCGGGGGGATGGCCACACCACAATCACTTCTCCTCCATTCTCCTCCTGGGATTTTGGCCATGCACTCATACCCACCCAATGTGAGTTTTAAGCTGTCAGTTCCAGGACTCGAACCACAGTCAACTATGTGGGAGTTCAGCGACATAACCAATACTCCATTTGCTGGCTCCTTTCTTCTTTTTAAAATTAACATGTAACAGTTATACATATTTGTAGGAGTATCATATGATTTTTCAGTACAAGAATAGCATGCAATTTTTACATCAGGGTAGTCATGTCAACCATTTGTCATTTCTTTGTGTTGAGAGCATTCAAGATCCTCTTCTTAAGGTGCTCTAAGATACACAGTTGAGTTGTTATTTCCTGTATCCATTCCACCGTACTTTACAACACTAGACATTGTTTCTCTGACCTATCTGAAATTTTTCATGAATCGATATCCCTCTATTCACAACCCCCATTTTTGCCAGCCCAGAGCAGTCATTCTTCATCTCTCTACTTCGAGACCTCCTTTTACCACTTCCATTAATGAGTAAGGACATGCAGTATTTCTCTTTCTGTGCCTGGCTTATCTCACTTAATATGTCTTCTAGGCTCACCCACTTTGCCTCAAATGATAAGATTTCATTCTTTTGAATGGCTGAATAGGATTCCATTTAAGTACATAGAACACATTTTCTTCATCCATTCATTTGTTGATGAACACAGGTTGATTTTTCTTTTTTCTTTTTTAATTTTTATCATAGAGAACGAGAAAGACAGAAAGTGAGAAAGCAAGTCGCCAGGCCCAGGTGGTCAGTCCTTAACCACTGTGCCATCTGCCAGTCCCTCAGCCAATTTATTCTGTAAAAGCATAGAGAACACATGTTTTATGCTTGTAGGTCCGACATTTCTGTAACCCCTCTTGGCTCCGCTTTTGTAGCATAAAAGCAGGTATAGAACGTATGTAAACAGGGACCAGCAGTTAGTGTAATGGCTATGTCGCTTGACTCCCACGTAGTCCACCGCGGTTCGAGTCCTAGACCCGGAGGCTTAAAATTCACGCCAGGCGTGTGTACATGTGTGCCCAAGATCCCGAGAGGAGAATGGAGGAGAATGGGGGGTGGCCATCCCCCCTGGGGGGTGATTTCTTGCTTTCTATCTCTCTGTCTCTCTCTGTCTTTCTGGCGAGCACACGCGCCCTGGAGCAAAAAACCTCTCCAAAAAAAAAAAAAAGAAAGAAAAAAGAAAAGAAATTATATAAACAAACTAACGCATTCTACTGGCTCATCGGGAAAGTTAGGACCCATTTTTGCACAGAAAAATACATCATGATTTTCCCAACAATCTAATGGTAAACTGTGTTTATGGACACTAAAACTTGAATTTCATATAATTTTCATATGTCACAAAATTTATTTATCTTTTGATTTTTTTTCCCCCCAACAATTTAAAACTGTAAGCACTGGGTCAGCCTGTTACCTGGTAGTTAAGGAAACTGGATCTCACATGACCCACTGCCTGATTTGCATCTTATACTGGCTGCTGAGGAACACCACAGTTGCTTGGGCATGCGCACCCAAAATCCTGAGAGGAGGGAGAGATACAGGAAAGTTATAGGTGTGATCATCCCTGGCAGGTGATTTTTCTCTCCTTCCCCAGCACAGCAAGCACACGTGCCTTCTGGCAAAGAAAAAAAAAAATTTTAAGAACCGTTTTTTAGCTTGCAGGCCATATAAAAACAGGCATTAAACTAGATTGGCTAAGCTTTAATTTAACCACTAGAAAAATTAAATTTTTTTAAGAATGTTTTTGTATCACCAGCGAGAGACTGGAGACTATAGAGGGACAAAGCACTCCCCAGAGGGGCGCGGTCATGCCACAGTCCCTCCTCCTCCACTTCCCCATCCTGCTGGGATGGGGGTAGGAACACACATGCGCCCAGTGCGTTTTTCAAGTCATTAGTTCCAGCACTCAAGCCATGCAGTCTGCCATGTGGGATCCAAGCGCCTTCACCACCGCACCACCAGTTGGCCTTCTAGAACTTTTTAAAGAGTTGGTTCCTCGTTATTTAGGTCTCAGTTGTAACCTTCACTCCCCAAGGGGTTTCCATCCACCTCCCATCTGAAGAAATCATGCACACTCTCGTCATTTCTACTCTGCCAGGCTAGGTCCTTCAGACTCCTTGTTGCCCCTGCAGTTATCCTTTGTCGATGGCTTTATTGGCTTTCTCTCATTTACTGCTGCATCACCCATGCATGCTGCAGAACCTGGCACAGAACGGCAACTCCATAAATACTGATTGAATAAGTCAGTAATTCGTGCTTCTTTTGTAAGAATAATTGCAATCCAAATCTCCTTCAGTGGCTGATCGGTTAAACAAACAGAGGGACCTACATCCCATGATGCTACTAAACAATGAAAAGGTATAAACTATGGATACACACAACAGCTGTCATGGGACCTTAAGATAATGAAGTTGAATTTAAAAAGACAATGTTAGGCCAGCCAAGTGACGTGGTGGTTAGGGTAGCTGGCTCCCACATTGCCACCTGTGCAGCTCTAGTCTTGGACCAGGTAGCTTGAAAAACACACTAGGTAGGTGTGTGTGCATGCCTAAAATCCCAAGAGGAGAATGGAGGAGAATCCCCTGGGGAGTGATTTCTCACTTTCTCTTTTTCTCTCTGGTGAGTCCATGCATCCTACAGCATGGAGCCCGTCAACCAAACAAAAAAAAAAAAAAAAAAAAAAAAAAAAAAAAAAAAAAAAAAATCAGTTTCAAAGGTTATATACTACCTTCCAAATATATAACATTTTCAAATTATCAAAGCAATAGTGATAAAGAACAGATTAGTGGTTGCCTAGGGTTGGGGAGTAGGTGTTGGGGAGGGAACCCTGAACTGATAGAGCTTGATTGTGGAGGCGGTTACACAAAGCTACACATGTGATGAAATTACACAGAACTATACACGCATGTACACAAATGACTGCTTGTAAAACTGGCAAAATCTGAACAAGTTCTGTGAATTGTGCCAAAGTCAACTTACTGGTTTCAATGGTGTATCACAGGAATGCAAGATGTTAACACTGGGAGGGGCTGGAGTGCATGGCACCTTTCTGTACACTTTTATTTGTCACTTCCTATAAATCTATACTTATTTCAAAATAAAATATTAAGAAAATGTTCTGCACAATAATAAAAAAGATGAATTAAAATGTTTTTAATATTAAACCTATGTAAAGGCAATATTGTTTTTGTTTGGTTTAGTTTGGTTTTTTTTGGAGAGGTTTTTCACTATAGGGTGCGTGCACTCGCCAGACAGACAGAGAGAGACATAGAGACAGAAAGCGAGAAATCACCCCCTAGGGAGGATGGTCACGCCACAATCCCTTCTCCTCCATTCTCCTCTCGGGATCTTGGGCACGCATGCACACGCACCCGGCATGAGTTTTAAGCCACCAGGTCCGGGACGTGAACCGCGGTCGACTACGTGGGAGTCCAGCAACATAGCCATTACGCTAACTGCTGGTTCCCGTAAAGGCAATATTGTTACCATTGCAAAGGAAAGGATATCTGATTCAATTTACAACCTTCTTCAAAAATGTGCTTTGAGCAATGTACTTTGGCTCTAATAGCCATGAACAATTCTTTTTATTTTTTTCATTGTGGATTTCTGGTTTATGTATAATCGACATATATATTTTTTATTTTTATTTATTTATGTTTTGGGAGAGGTTTTTGTTATAGGGAGCATGCACTTGCCAGAAAGAGAGAGACAGAGAGATAGAAAGCGAGAAATCACCCTCCGGGGGGGGATGGTCATGCTACAATCCCTTCTCCTCCATTCTCCTCTCGGGATCTTGGGCACGCATGCACACGCACCCGGCATGAGTTTTAAGCCACTAGGTCCAGGACTCGAACCGCGGTGGACTACATGGGAATCCAGCGACATAGTCATTATGCTAACGGCTGGTCCCACAACTTTTTAATTTTTAAATTTTTTTCTATAGGGAATATGCACACCAGAAAGAAACAGAAGGAGAGAATCCTGCAGGGGAGATAGCCATGTTTCCATCCTCCTTCATTCTCCTCTCAAAATTCTAGGAACATAAGGACAGACACGCGTCTGGCGTGTTTTTCAAGTTGCGTGGTCGGGACTCAAACTGTTCAATCTGCCCCATGGGATACAGTTACCTTAACTCCAAGCCATCTTCTGGCCCTGATCAAAACATGTCTTTATAATGAACATTTCTCTGAGAATTCGTGTTTCTCCTTGGTTAATACTAACAAGAATAGTGCTTTGCGGAACGTAGAAGACTGTCATGGGCATCATCTCATTGGAGGCTGTTAGTACAGAGGCAGAACTCTGCTTGGTATCATTTTATAAAAGAGAAAACTGACTCACATATAAAAATGCATACATTTTAATGAAGAGGTAGAGCATGGGTAATTTAGGGCTTGGGTCACCTGATTCCACATTCTTTTTCTCTTTTCCACTGGTGACATTCCCTTGAGTAACTGAAAATTAAAATTAACCTAAATGTATTCCAGTGTTCAGACAACCTATATCCATTCCCTCCTGTAGAGGGCTGCGGCCTCCGAGTCCCAGCCAACTCTAAGAAGCTAATTAGCACTGTGTTTTATTAAAAAAAAAAAAAAAAAAGTGCAAGATGGACTGAGAGAGAAAAGAGACTCCGTTGGTTGTGTTGCTCATTTGCGGATGTTTTCCCTGCAAAACCACATCAAAGCAGAGAAGCCCACCATGGACTTGGCCAGAAACCAAAGCTCGCTGGCCAATCTGAGAAGTAGCAAGTTCTATCAGGCAGAAAATCATTTTATCTTCTGGGCCAGATTCCTCACTCAGAATTGATGGAGGTGGAGCACCCCGCCCCCACCTCGAACAGAGCAGCAAAGCCCTTCCTCAGCCCTCAGCTAGCCTCGTGTAGGCCTAACGAAGATGAAGTTGAGCCTCTGAACAAACCCCACAGACTGTCACTGAGTGCCTACCAGGTGCAAGGCACCCCATCACATTCAGGTAAAAATAAGAAGAAACATTTAAATGTGTTTTAATCTTCCTGAAAGACATCACAGAACATATTGGGGTTTTTGTTTATTTTTAGTTTTTGTTATAGGGTGCATGCACTTGTGGAAGAGAGACAGAGAGAAAGTGAGAAATCACACCCGGGGGGGTGGGGGGGGTGCCCATGCTGCACTCTTTTCTGTTCCATTCTCCTCTTGGAATCTGGGGCATGCACGCACACGCACCTGGCATGATTTTCAAGCTGCTGGGTCTGGGAATGAAACTTCAGCATCAGCTATGTTGGATCCAGCTTCCTTAACCCCATGTCATCTGCTGGCCCCTTATTAGTTTTTAAAAGATACATCAGAAGGGTGCTCCTGTTACCTGCTGAAGAGTGTGTACCGCAGGGCACTGCAGAAGACAAATAGTAGCGATACCATGGGCTCCACCTTCCCCACTCCCACTCAGCTCTCCAGGAGAGTACAGTCTTTGGGATGCACAGAGAAACATCTAAGGTCTCCCAATGAGGAGTCTAGATCAGAACTGAACAAGGCACAGGATCTAGAGAGATACAGGTATGGGAGTGCTGGGGTGGCAAGAGGTTGCTGTGCAAGGGAAGGATTTCAGCAGAGGGACCGTGCATATCTGGTGCGTGTGCTCCCATCTCTCCAGCTGTAACTGTGTTCACAGCTGTCTCCTTGGCTAGACCCTGAGCTTCTTGAGGGCAGGGTCCATGGCTTTCATCTTTATATCCCAAGTGTCCAGTCCTATACTCGGCACTTGATAGGTACCAATACTCTGTAAATGAATTAATCAATAAGTAATTAATGGCTTATTCTCCTGGTAACGGAGATTCAACACTGATTTCTGAGCTGCAGGGGTGATGTGATCTTATATGTGTTTTAGGAATGCCACCTTGACAACCCTGTGGAAGCCTTTGCAATATGATGCCAGTTGGGTAATTTAGCTGGTTATTCTAAATCTGAGAGGATAAGACAAGGCAATTTCATCTTTCTCATCTTCCTGATTTTTTTTCTGCTCCTTTGAAGAGTCCATTTGTTGCTTATTCCTTACATACGGGAACTGAAGACCCTTGAGTTCTTTGGAGATCTGAGTTTGGACTGAGTGTGACAGCCACCTTCCCTTTGACCATACTTTACAGGGACTGTGACTCAGCAAATATTTGTTGAAGAGACTGGGAAGGTGGAGACACTTGTGGGTTTTTTGCTTTGATTTATCCTCCTGTGTTGGAGAAATCCCCCACTTAGAACCCTAACTACAGTGCTGCATTCTCACAGGACTTTGATGGAAGCTCCAGATGACACTTTTCTCTCCCACAGATATGCCTGACACCATGCAGTCTTCCAGCTGTGTGGACCATGAGCAGGGCTGCCTGCACTGTAGCCTGAACTTGCCCTGTGCTCCGGACTTCACCAAAGCTGGCAGCCATCTGTATCACCCTATAAATGAGTCCTAATGCTCTTCCTCGCTATGGAATATGCAGCTTCCAAAAGTCAAAGACATCTTCCGAGTGCTATGTGTCTTGGTGGGAGGAGTGGGAGTGTTAAGGTACAAGTTGTCTTTTACTTTGAAAAAGATATCCCAACTGTGCTATAGGCCATTAGAGCTCTGAATATTTTATCAATCTCGCAGATCCCTGAATGGTTTTTCTTCTAAACTTGAGCATATGTCTTTTACTCTAGAGCACATTCAGAGTCTTTGCTACTTTTTTGCACCCCAGGTTAAATTAGCAAGATTTTAGCAATTTATCAAGGCAGCTAAGGTGCACCCTGTGTCTCATAGAATGTTAATAGATATTCCCCCCCAAAAAAAAAGAAAAAAAGAAGAAGAAAAGAAAGAAAAAGAAAAGGAAGAACAAAAGAAAGAAAGAAAAAGAAAGGAAGAAGGGAAAGGGAAAAATAATCCTCAAAGCTAAAGGAGCCAGATCCCACACGGCCCACCACACAGTCCACAGTCCAAATGCTGGCCCCAAGGCTTGAGAAACATGCTGGACCTGTGTGTGCATGACCCAAATCCAAATAGGGTGGAGAAATGGAGAAGGGCCTGTGGCATGACCATGGCCCATTGCGGGAGTGGGGACAGTGGTGTGGGGTGCCCTGCTTTCTCCCACTCCCTTTCTCTCTGTCTCTCTCTAGCAAATTAAAAAAAATGGACAAACAAAAAGCCTCAAAGTTGTATTAGCCATACTTTTTATCCAAGAAGGATTTTAAATAGCATCTCAAGAAAAATAGAGAGTGTTTGTTTTAGTCTACTGCGTTGTTAATATCAGAAATGCCCAGGTCTCGGTAAGCTACCAATGATAGGGGATTTTTTGAAGCTATTTTGAAGGTCCAAGGTCAAGGGAGGCATACAGGAAGGCCCTTGTTGCTGGCGGGAGCTTCCTGCAGAGTCCAAAATGGTGCCCGGCATCACATGTTAAGAGCTAGAGAAGAGTGCAATGTGTCTGTGCTGTCATCTCATTTCCTCTCCTTAGAAACCCACCGGGATGGGACCAACAGTTAGCATAATGGCTATGTCGCTGGTCTCCCATGTAGTCGACTGCGGTTCGAGTCCTGGACCCAGTGGCTTAAATTCATGCCGGATGCATGTGTGTGTGCCCAAGATCCTGAGAGGAGAATGGAGAAGGTATTCCGCCATGGCCAACTCCCCTTGGGAGGGGATTTCTCGCTTTCTGTCTCTCTGTCTATCTCTGTCTTTCTGGCAAGTGCATGCGCCCTATAGCAAAAACCTCTCCAAAGAATAAAGAAAAAAAAGAAACCCACCGGGATTCCGTCATTGGAGGCCTGTGACCTTAATCCTAGTGACCTCCCCAAAGTCCCATTTTTTTGATTCCATAGTGGGATTAAAATTTTACCCTCATAATTCCATTACAACCAAATCTCAACACATGAATTTGGACAGGACACAATCAAACCATAGTGATATTTATATAGGTGCCAGTGATATTATCATGTGATCATCTGCTTTATAAAAAATGGTGTTGTGGGGCCAGCAGATGACATGGAATTTAAAGGGCTGGATCCCATATGGCCAGCTTCTCAGTTCAAGTCTCAGATCCAGCGGCCCGAGAATCACACTGGGCGCATGTGCTTGCATGCCCAAAATCACAAGGGAAGAGTGGAGAAGGGGTTGTGATGGGGCCATCAACTCTGGGGGATGATTTCTCACTTTCCAACTCTCTCTCTTTCTATGTCTCTGGAGCAAGTACATATACCCTCTAGAAAAAATAAATAAATAAAAATAAAAATAAATAAATAATAAAAATGGCATTGTGTCTTATCAAAGAATGCCAGGCAGCCTTTTCTGATCGTAAACATGTGACCTCCAGTGTAGCACTAAGTGGATTTAACAATTGACCTGCGTGCTGGGGGACCTTCAGTGACTATCAGCCTGAGTTGTGCGTTCAGCTGTGTATGATTCACATCTATCTGTGAGGCAACTCAACGTTTCCTGTATCCTGAATATTTCTACTACCCCATATCAATCCTTGTGGATCCAAAAGGAAGGAACTCTTTAAAATGATTTCTAATGAGCAGGTACGGGTTTCTTTTGTATATATTTACAGGCTACGATGTGATCTTTTGCTATAGGTTTACATTGTGCAGTGACTACATTAAACTAATATATCCATCACCCCACGTATGTATCATTTTTTATGGCAAGGATCGTTAATATTCACTCTTTCTTTTGAAATATGCAATACATTATTCTTAGCCATCATCACCATGCTGTGCAATAGATCTCTAAAACCTGTGTCTTATCTCACTGAAACTGAATCCTTTGAACATTTTCCCGTGTCACACCACCATGCTTGTAACCCCTACTCTACTTTCTACTTCCATGAGCTTGGCTTTTTTACAGTCCACGTGTAAGTGAGGTCATGAGGTGTTTTTCTTTGTGTGCCTGGCTTATTTCACTTAGCATCTTCCAGGTTCTTCATGTTGTTGCTCATGACAGGATTGCCTTCCATTGTGAATATATACTGTGTTTTTCTTTTTCTTTTATTTTTTTAGGTTTACTATAGAGTACACGCACTTGCCCAAGAGAAAGAGAGAGAGAGAATGAGAAATCACCCCCTGGGAGGGATGGTCATGGCGCAATCCCTTCTATTCTATTCTTCTCTTGGGATTTTGGGCATGCATGCACACTTGCCTGGTGCAAAGGACTTGAACAATGAAGTCGGCCGTGTGGGATCCAGTTTAACCACAAGACATGCTATCCCTACACTACATTTTCTTGATCCACTTATCTGTTCATGGATGCTTAGGTTGCCTCCATGGCTTCACATGTATAAATAATGCTGCAATGAACATGGGAGAGCAGATACCTGCTCAACGTGTCAAGTTCAGTTCCTTTGCTATTTACCCAGAAGTGGTAACTCTATAGAGAGTTTGTAAGTAAAAGGAGGAATCATGTGTTCCCAAGCTGAGTCTGAATCATACAGCCACAAAGTCAGACAGCCTCCAAATGAAAAAATACCTTTAGGGTTCTGAAAAGTTGGGAGAGCAGCCCTTTGAAATCAGAGAATGAGGGCTAGTCTATGGTGTGGTGGTTAAGGCAACGAGGTGCCACGTGACTGACTACATGATTCAAGTCCCAGATTGGCATGCATGTGCATGCATGCCCAAAATCCCCCAAAAAGGGAGGGATGGAGGAGAAAAGACTGCGGCGTGACCCTGCCCCATAGGGGCGCTTCCTCATTCCCCCACTTCTATCTCTTTCTGGTTAATGCACAAACTCTCTGGCAATTTTTTTTTTTTTGAGAGGTTTTTCGCTATAGGGCGCGTGCGCTCGCCAGACAGACAGAGACAGACATAGAGACAGAAAGCGAGAAATCACCCCCCAGGGGGGATGGTCACGCCGCAATCCCTTCTCCTCCATTCTCCTCTCGGGATCTTGGGCACGCACGCACACGCACCCGGTGTGAGATTTAAGCCACCGGGTCCGAGACACGAACCGCGGTCGACTACGTGGGAGTCCAGCGACATAGTCATTACGCTAACTGCTGGTTCCCATCTGGCAATTTTTTTAATGAGATAATTCATTGCTAATAATCATAATTTTAAAAACACAACCCAAATGTTGCAAAATAGGTGGTTAATTTTTTTTCCTTTACACTACATCCAATGACAGAAATAAAATATAAAAGTAGACTTCATGAACCTGATTAACAAAGATCCAAACTACTCACCTTGCTCCTAATGTTAATGCAAAAAGGACAATTTTGATTAAAAAGTCTTCTAGTGTTAGATTTATACTACAACTTACAAAATGTAAGTTGAAAAGATCTTGGGGCCAGGTGGTGGCACAGTGGTGATGCAGCTGGACCTATGTAGGAAAGGTCCTGGGTTCACGTCCCAGGACCTCCCTGAGTATGCAGGAGTACATGCATGCCTGTGAGCCAGGCTGGCTGGGACTAGGGTGGGTATTAACATGGGAGAAACTCTTGGGGTGCCTGTCTCTCTGTTTTTAAATAAACTTTTAAAAATATTTTAAAAGAATTATTTCTTTAATTTTATTATTATTATCATTAGTAGTAGTATTTTGCTGTAGGTCTGCACGCTTGCCAGAGACAGACAGACAGAGAGCAAATAAGCGCAGGTCCGGGACTCGAACCATAGTCTGCCGTGTGGGAGTTTAGTACCTTAGCCATTTTGCCACTCTTTAAAGTTTTGATCTATTTTGTTTTTAACAAAATGAAGATAGTTTCACTTCTAGAATTTTACTCTTCTAAAGACAGAAATATCCCCTGGATAATTCCTTGGTACAAGTAGTTAATCCATGAGACTACTTCTGTCGTCGGTGTGACCCAGGAACGCTCTGGCCCCGTACTCATCTTGGAGTCACAGAAACAGGTGGAGAGGAAGAGTGTTGGCCTTGGAGTCAGAGATCCCTTGGCTTGGAATTTCTCTTTGCTGTTTCCTGACTGAGTTCTGGGGTAAGTGCCTCACCCTCTCTGAGTTCCCATTCTCTGGCTATGTCCAAGGGCAGAGCATCAGTGTTTGAGGAGGAGATGGGCATGCCACATTCATGGTAGCCATTCCTACTGACCAGGCGCCTGGGGTGTCTGTGAAAACAGGCCCGCCTGTGAGGGCTGAAGGGCACTGCCGTGGGGCCAGCAGCCTCAGCTTCCTCAGGAAACTCTTGCTGTTACCACTCAGGATTTTGCCCTCATGTCTCCTGAAAGTGCGGCCCTGTTGCCCCAAACCACTGGATTGTCACATGACTTTATGGGCTGCAGTTCCACCCAGCTATCTCTGTGAGCCTCAAAGTACATCTTGCTTGGCAATAGATTTTTGCCTTGGTGAGCTCCAACAGGCCTCTTTCCCATTCTCTCTCTCTCTCTCACACACACACACATACACACACATTTTTAGGACTAAAAGGCATCCCCCTCCCAGCTGCTGGAAGTTCTGCACAGACTGCAGAATTCCAGCCTCTTACCTAGAAATTTCCTCAGTTAAGGAGAGTCCTTCAGCATGGGTCCCCCTACTGGAGCTAGCGTGCACCCAGGGACAACCTGCGATGGGGGTAAACACTACTCACTACGGCTTCTTCCCCTCCCTTCCTTGTGAGTCCACTTGGAGTTACCGTTCTCTGCTGGCCACCCCACCCTCCCAGGGCTGGCTGCTCCAAGCCCCCCATTGGCTGTCCTTCCAGCATAATTTCTGGAACATTTCTTTGGCCAAAACCTCCTTTCCCAAACTTCATACATCAAAGCTTTCATTTACTTTTTAAGTTCATTTATTTATTTCTTCCACGAATGAGAGGGTCAGAGAGACAGCACCCCCAACAGGGTCCTGATGCCACTGTCCACCCCTAGCCCCAGCCAGCCCTGGATCATAGCCTGTTGATGCCTGGGGAGGTCTCTGGATAGGAACCAGAACCTTCCCCTGTGGGTCAGCCTTGGGCAGTGTTGAATCTTTCCACTGCGCCACCTCTCCGCTCCCACCATCTAGCTCCCAAAGCTTCTATTTAGTTCTGATTTTTCCCCCCGTGGGGAAGGAAAGAAAAGGGGACTACCGGAAGAGAAGAGAGGAAGGAAAAGTAGAGAGGGGTAAGAATAGTATAACTGTGTTTCTGTAAAGCCCCATCCGGTTGGCAAAGGAATTTCATTCAAGTTACTTTAGGAAAGAAAAAAGTACCCCTACCTCCCAGCAGGGAATCTACGGGTCATCTGTGTTTCCTTTCTTCCTCTTCTTTTTTTTCCCCAATGAGCAAATAATCAGTTTAAAAAACAACACCGGTAAAGCTACTCACAAGGCGGGAGAGCTGGCCTGCCCTCCCTCGCCATTCCCCTCCTTGCCCCACCCTGGCAGGCAGTGGGTCCGAGGGTGGCTGTGGGCAAAGGAAGTGCGGCTGCAAGCTCAGAGGCGGCTCAAAGCCGGGATTTCTGGCCCGGCAGATCCCCCCATTCTTTGCTTCCAGCCCCAAATCCCACGCTTACTCACTTCACAGCACCTACTTTTAACCTGCCAAATGCCACTAAATCTGTAAATTAAACCTCTGATTACAGAATTCCTTTTGATGTAAAAAAAAAAAGTGGGGATTTTTAAATGTAATTATTCATACACTAAGATTTTAATTGTGCTGCTTTTCCCCCCTCTCTTGCCTTTTTTTTTTTCTTTTTCTTTTTCTTTTTTTTTTTTTTTTTTTTTTTTTTTTTTTTTTGTTCAGAGCAGGGTGATTCCCCCATGCCGGGCCTGCCCAGGCAGCGCCAGGGGCCGGCACAGGAAGGAGCCTGCAGGAGTTTCTGAGGCTGATCAGAAAAGGAGGCATGAAGGGGTCTGGACAGCAGCTGGCCCCCAGGCCTCCACGCACAGCCTCCTACCCTTCCAGGCTGCGGGCTAGGGTGTAATTCCCTACATGAGCAGCAGGGGGTGAAGGCTGGAGGTTTTGGCCTTTGCTGAGGTCTCAGCGACCAAGAGCTGACACTTAGGCAGCTCCT